>NC_042980.1:15209898-15534342 GCF_901001165.1 Salmo trutta
AAGATATAACTGGGTATTTTGAAAAATGTATAGGCTATTATTAGAATTTAGATCGCCTACTTGGTGAAAATATATTGACATAAATTCATAAAATAACGAATTTAGGATGTGGCTTGATTTAGATACGTTCGTGTTCATTGACCTTCATTTGAAATTATGATTAGCCTACGAATAAAAAAAAATAGAAAATGAAAATAACTATTGTTTTAATTAATGACGAACAATAAACATTAGTTAGTCAATCACAGTCGATGTGACAAGCCGAATTAATAGTCAAGTACCGTGGGCCGAATTAATAGTCAAGTACCGTGGGCCTATCAGTGAATTAGATAGTTATTTCTAGGTTTTAAGGCACAGGAATCCAGGAGCGAATGAAGAAAAGTAAAGCTTCATCACCACTGCACTAACAAAATAGTCCTTTCAATTATTGTAAATTTAGCACTTACCAATGTTCACACTTTTGTCAGTTTAAAACGTCTAACATGATATTTCTGTTGAATGCAACATTATTGTATTTTTTTTTCGAATAGCCTAGTGCCTAGCAAATCTTTGTTTATTGTAAAAACAAATATTTAAGTGTTTGCTAATAATGTTAGCCTAATTGTTTTGGAATTACCGTTATTTGTCCCCCAAATATTGGAGTCATAGATGGATGTATAAACTAACCACAGAGCAGAAAACATGAGCAACTGAACTTGTTTTTGAAGTTCCAGTGATGAGTTATCTGTTTAGTGAAGATTCCTCTCTCTGATCTGGTGATGGAACCGAGGTTTTACTCAGGACAGCTGCAGAATACGGCAAAAATCCACTCTCGGATCTTTGCCCAGATGCTGTGCAGGTGAAGTCAGAGTTGGTACTTCTGGAGCCTAGCGCACTGGCCGCTTGGCTGCTGTGACAACTGAGGCACGAGCATGGGCCGGTGGCTGATGGCGCGCTGACCGCGGCTGCACATGCTGCTGCTGCCGCTGCTGCTGATGCTGCCGCAGAGCTATTGAGGCCTGCGGGTGACTGATAAAGTCCTGGGTGCCTGAAGCCACAGAGAAGCTCTGGGCGTGAGTAAGGATGGGAGAGTGCACGGAAAGTATCGAGAGGGCGAATGGAGGTAGCGAAAGGTGACGATGCAGCACCAGACGCAGCTGCGGCAGCGGCAGCTGCTGTGACACCAACGTGCGGGTAATAGTGCAGAGGCATGTGGGAATGGAAAGGGTATGGTAGACTTCCGGTGGCTGCCGCGTGCGTCATCATGTAGGTGTAAAAGCTTGGATCTGCTGGATGAGGCCAAGACATCGCCAAACGTTGCCTCTTATCCTTCATCCGCCTGTTCTGGAACCATACCTACAGACAGAGAATTATCATTCATGTTTAATGGGACCCTATTCTATCCAACCCGCCTGGTAGCACAGTATTTACGCATTACAAAATACCGGGTCGACTCTCCATGCATTCTCCCAGTGTTCAGAATAGTCGTGTGTAGTATAACAAAGAAACTGCGTAAACATAGCTCATGTGCGTTTGATAGAATTACGGGTTTTAAACTTATAGGCCAATGTACAATTTTCTGTGAATGTTTATTTTTAGGGACCCCTAAACAAATCAGCTAGTTGAAGAAATGAAGTCCAACGAAGTGCCTCTGACAGTGATTTTTCAGATTCATAGATTCATTTCAGATTCATTTCAGACTATATTCGAGTAGGCCACCTGCTCACATTGTGAATTACCAAACGGATTCGTTTATACATTTGCTGTGTGTGAGGGGGGGGGGGGTTGTATATGTGTGTGTGTGTGTGTGTGTGTGTGTGTGTGTGTGTGTGTGTGTGTGTGTGTGTGTGTGTGTGTGTGTGTGTGTGTGTGTGTGTGTGTGTGTGTGTGTGTGCGTGTGTGTGTTTTGATACATGAACGTTGATCTGCGTGTGTATCTGAATATAGTGTGTATCTGAATATAGTGTGTATCTGAATATAGTGTGTATCTGAATATAGTGTGTATCTATCTGAATATAGTGTGTATCTGAATATAGTGTGTATCTGAATATAGTGTGTATCTGAATATAGTGTGTATCTATCTGAATATAGTGTGTATCTGAATATAGTGTGTATCTGAATATAATTGTAGCCTAACCTATAGTCCTAACTATTTGTGATACAATATTATTTTAATGAATATATTACGCACAGCTATATACATTAAAATCTGCATATAAGAGAACATACCTTTATTGTAGTTTCAGGTAGATTGAGTGATGCGGCCAGTTCACATCTTCTGGGTCTTGAGACATAATTTTCCCTGTAAAACTCTTTCTCCAGTCTTCCTATTTGTTCTCTGGTGAATGCAGTCCGGTACCTTCTAGTCTCGGCGTTTGACATGTTTGAGCTCATTCCATTGCCGTTATGATTGGAAAGGGAGGATGAACTTGTGTTGGAGCCTCCAGAATTATTGTCAGAAAACCCTTTAGGAAATAAATATGCAAAGTTATTTGATAGTTTCATATAGGTTATATAAGAAGTTGTATTGTGTGTGTTGGCTGTTATACATTTCTTGATGTAATATGTTTTCACGCGAGGTGATGCCTATAAGATAAATGACAAATTAACAAGCAATCATTTTGTAGCAATATCGGTGAAATATTTGAAAATGAAAGATACAATTATTAGCTAGTATTAGTTGTTGTATAAGCCTACATTATTATTATTGATGTTGCTATTACTATTATTGTTATTACGATTATATGTTTATTCTAATCCATTTTCGGTTTTAAGATATCATACAATATATATTTCTCTGAAATGTTTAGTGAAATGGTCAGTAAATCTTAATTCAGAGTGAACGTTACCTTTGTTGTTGTTTTCCTTGTGTTGGCTCGGAGAGCGATGCGATGGGCATCCCACCTCCACATCACTGTTCATATCTGAGTCTTGAGAAACTTCTGGGTATAAGTGAATTTTCTTTCTGCTTTCTGAGGATGAAATCTCCGCGGAGGAAGTATTCTCGCTGTTGTGGTGAGTACCGAAAATACTGTCGATTTCGAACTTGCCTTTTGTTGGAATATCCCCTAGACTTCCATGAAGCGAGGCGGAACTTATTCTCGGGCTTAGGCGACCACTGTGCTGAGAATTTTCGAGGGCCTCCAACACTGAATTTCCAGCGGAGTCTGACAGGTTCGAGAGCCTTTTCCCAGGCACGGGACTGTGCAGACCTCTCTCCATCAGAATCATCTCCTTTCTTATCCTCTCCATCATTAAGCCTTGTAGAAAGAAACACAATTTCCAGGGCTGGTGCTCCGATGAGTTGTGGCGGAGCTAATCCGCATTCAGCTCAGCAACTGTCTCTAAATAATATAACACCTTTTTATGAGCGAGACGGGGGGAAAAAAAATTGAAGAATGCCAATGCGAGCAATGAATGACTGTTTAAAATGACCCGTGCATCCTTTCTAGCCCAAAATGTCATTCATCAAAAAAGTGGTTGCTGCTCGTCGTTAAGGTGCGCGTGACGCTGCTCGAATGATCATTTATTGTAACAGGTTTATAAGCAAATAAATACGAGAAGGCTGTCAGTTGATGATGGAGGCGGCCTGCGGTCAGACGAATATATATCCAAGTGGAGAGGAAGAGGAGAAGTGAGGAGTGGAGCGCGTGTCCCTGGGTTGATCTGAGTCTGTTTAAGATTGCTCTTGGGTTTGGCCTCTGGGGTGAAATTGACAGTCTGATTAATAAAATGAGCGCGGCAACATTTCCCTCTTCATTTAGGAATATCATTATGCTTTGATTCTCTATTGTTTCTCCCTTCTGTTCTCTTTGCCCCTCAGTCTGTTTGTCTTTCTCTTTTATTCTCACTTTCTCCATCGATAATTTCACTGAGGCATTCTCGACTGGTACATTATTACGGAAAGTTATTTTGTGAAATCCGTTTAATGGCATTTAAATGCGAGATATGATAGGGATAATTCTGAACCGAATTTCACTTTTATGATCATGTGAATATGTCCTAATCATTTTTGCCATGTTTGTTTTACACTCCTCATTGTAATAAATATACATTTTGAGATCATCATTCCACTATATTTTAAACAACGCAGATAAAACAGGAAGTTATAACATGTGCCATATGCTTGTGATGTTAGCAGTTTCTTTAAAGGGGCAATCTGCAGTTGCTACATGCATTTTTAGACGTTTAAATTAATTATACTAATTCTTGAAGAATTTAACTAAATGCCTCATGAGCTTAGTTCAACTGTCGTACCCCATCATAACCCCAAATATAAGCTTGTTTTACTCCACTGTTGGAGTAAATTTAAACAAACACTGTATAGCCTCAAAACATGGTTAAAACTATAATTGTGATATTATGGATGGTTAGCCCTTGCACCAATAACTCGGTCTGAATTTGAGAGTGGTTCAATTTTCCATCCCCATCCTTCTGCTTTTTACCCAAACAGTGGCAGGGAGTCGCTTTGTTATTGTTTCAACTGCGAATTGACCCTTTAAGGTAGTCTTATATTATCCTCATTGCTTCAGTAGGCCTACGGAGTTAAATTATGCCTGACGAATACTTGTTTTTATCCTTATGTATTTGTTATTTTCAATCGTGGAATAATGATGTGTAATTGTGCTCATTTAAACCCCTCCTGATGAAATATTACCTATTTTACTGCAGGTATGGACTTGTATTATAATCAGGCTTATTTTATATTATTTGGTGTCGTGCATATTTTAGAACTATCCTATAGTCAAAGGTATATGTTGGACAGGCTGCAATTACATTGTGTTTTCTGTTATCATAGCTTGTGGTATTAGCCTAATATCGTGATGATTAGTCTCCCGATGTGCTGCCTGTAGATCGCTATTATTTGAAAAACTCGATTTAATGTTAAGAATACATCGAGGTGATGCTCTGTCTCCTGAACAGTCTCAGATTTAGAGGGAGAATGCTCTTATAGCTAAGGTTATCGGGAATGGATCTTGTATTCGGTAAAGTAATGTACCAGAGCGGCCTGGAAACGTCGTCTACGCGTCCTTTGGCGCCCCCCAGAGTTTCCCTGGATTATCACAACGCTTGAGGCGGAAGTCCTTCCCGTGATGTACAAGGCTATACACTGTGATCCATCTAAAATCATATGGGCTAACCTTTTGGAGTCAATGTGACGGGTTAAAATAATTGTAGTCGCTCTGTACTGTGATAATTTTAAGCAATAGGGCTCGAGGGGTGTGGTATATGGCCAATATACCACGGCTTTGGGCTGTTCATTAAATACGACGCAATGCGGAGTGCCTGGATACAGCCCTTAGCCGTGGTATATTGGCCATATACCACAACCCCCCGAGGTGCCTTATTGCTAGTATAAACTGGTTACCAACGGAATTAGATCAGTCGAAATAATTGTTTTGTCAAAGCCGTGGTATATCAGACCGAATACCATGGGTGTCAGCCAATCAGCATTCAGGGCTCGAACCACCCAGTTTATAATGAAAACTATGTCATATGGGCTTCTTAAATATTTGTAGAAGTGGAATGGGAATTAGGGAATTCATTAAAAACACAAATATTGTGGATGTTTTGAGAAAAATAACGTGGACTAGCTCAATCGTTGGAATTAGAATACCGTTTTTTGGGCTAAACAATGAACAATGGCCGAATTCATTGATGCATGAATAGGCTATTATATCACCTGATATAACTGTCATTTTGTCAGTATAAAAGCCATGTAAGCTTCGTGTTTTTCCTTTACGAACCATGAATAGACTATTTTTGTTATACTCAAATATAACAATTATTTATTCATGAAATTGCTTACAATGAAACAAATAGTATAATTATTGCTTGATTCATATTATGATGTGCTTATACAATATGTAGTATTTGAATTTGTCAGACCAGAGCCATATTTATATCTAAATATATACTCTGTGTCAGATTTATTGTAGGCCTAGATGCATCAGCCACCATGATACTTAGGTGCTATCATTGGAATAATTCAGCGTTATCTATTTTATTTTAGACCTATTTAACTAACTTCAATTAAGGACCTCTATTCCCAAAGCTCTTCATCACGCATAATTGTTACACTTGTGACTCATTGATGATGTCCTTGAAGTTAGTGTGCTAAAGGTGGACAAATTCTGCTGTCTCACTTCTCTCAAGTTTTACAGTGAGACACCCGTTTGAGTAGAAGTCAAAGACAAAAGCGTAGGTTGGAAAGCACAATTCGAAGTCGTTAAGGGAAGTCGTTTAAGGCCAGGTGATGGCAAACGCGCTAGAACTGGCTTTTGACTGGGGTGGATATTCAGTCGTCTCCACAATTTATGAATTCCTTTTCAATGCAAACTGATAGAGCCATCTAGTGATAACTTTATACCATTGCAGGCTACCACCCTTAAGAGCGGGGTCTATGTGGTTGAAGATTTAGCCGTCTCCTGTTCATTAGCTTAACAGAACGCAACCACTGTGCCCCAAACCGGAGACTCACAGCCAAAGCTCACATTCGACATTGACCGAGTTGACCGGTTAGGAATTCAACTAGTTTTGAATATTCATAGACACGTATATTATGTTTGTGACACTGTTGTTGCCTTCAGAAACACGGGATATATGAAGGAACTGTAACCGTCTTCACTTTTGAAGTGGAGGGAGCTATGATGTGTGTTGCATGATTATTGTTTCAGACCTTTCCTTACACTCTTAGAAAAAAAGGTTCCATATTGAACCAAAAAGGGTTATATCACTTGTTTCAGATATGGAACCCTTAAAAGTTCTATATGGGACCCTTGTATATGGTTATTTTATCAGAACCCTAGGAATCCTTCTTCACTGAACCAACATTGAATCCAGATAGAATCATGTATGGTGCCATTCATGAATTGTGGCTTCTAATGAAGAGTAATATTTCTAGCTAAGAATAGCCTACAATATATTAAACAATTAAATTATGGAGAAAATAATACCAGCATAGTTTAGAGATTGTAATTATATAGATGCGGTAAAGAGATCAATGGAACGTAGACCCGTGGGGATTAAAAAAGGACGGCGGAATAACGCACATTCAAACAAATCTGGTTTCACAGAGACTTTGTAGCGTTAAGATCATCGTTAGAACCGTATTACGACGTATCTTAAGTAGTCGCTGTTTCTCAGTCTTCGTCAGTAACGTTGCTCTTAAAAACCTTCGCACATCTACGAGTGAACCACACCGCTTGTTAGAGCAGCCAAAATGCATCGTTTAGTGTTTTTTGCAGTTCTGCGTCACTTTGTTCATACATGATCAACGCTAAACATAGAATCAAGATGTTTAGGCTAGGTAGGCTATCTGTCTGACTGTGACCGCGGATAACTTAAGAACGAAGTTGACTACAAATATTAAGTTGCGAAAGTATTTGCAATTGTTACAAACAAGTGAAAGGTTAAACGATGTTTCAAATGAAAAATTAGATGACTGCTTTAAAATAGAAATACATGCGCCTACAAGCCTATATTTAAACCAAATTGTTGGTGCTGACATCTTCAGGACAGGAATACCGGTTTACTTAACGGAGGAATAAACACACATGTTCATCATTGGTGTCTTAACCAGAACGGGGGAAAATGCACTTTATTTATTTTCGCACATGCGCAGTCATACATCTCTCATAGGGCATGACTGTACCAGTGTAAGAACACATCTCAACAACATATTAGTCCACATGCCAACACCCCCACTTGCTCTTATACTGTACAAGTCGTATTCAACCTAACTTTATCAACACATTTAGCTTACAGTTATTCATCTCACAAATGTCAGTTTATATTCCAAACATGTAACCCAAGAATTTTTCATTTTTGAACTTCGTTACAGGTTTAGTCAAAACATCTGCAGCCATGTCTGCCGTTGGACAATATTCAATACTTATTTTACCATCACTGAGTGCAGATCGAATGAAATGATATCTGATGTCGACATGTTTACATCTCTGACGACACACTGGGTTCTTTGACAGAGCAATTGCACCTTGGTTATCTTCAAAGATTGTTACTGGTGTATATTGGCACTCACTATCCATCTCGCCCAATAACTGTACAAGGTACAAACTTTCTTGTGTAGTAGCAGCCAGTGCCATGTACTCTGCTTCACATGTAGATAAAGCTACTGTTGGCTGCTTCTTAGACCTCCATGAAATGACAGGTCCACATTTAGTTAAACTAAAACAATACCCTGTTATGCTTCGTCTGTCACTTTGATCTGCTGCCCAATCAGCATCACTATATGCTATGAGGTTGAGTTTTTCCACCCCCTTTTTGTAACACAACTCCTGATTCATTGTTCCCTTTAAGTACCTCAACACATGTTTAGCTGCTATCCAGTGTTGCTCTTTTGGTTCTGATAGGTATTGTGACAGCTTGCTGACAATCCAACTGATATCCGGTCTTGTACATGTCATCACATATATCAAGCTGCCTATCACTTCACGATACCTTTTTGAATCAATAAGTTCACCATCACCATCAAAGTTTGGTTTTTGTTCACATGGTGTTGACCTTGTTTTACAGTCTGACATACCAAACCTTTCCAGTATCTTGGTTATATACCTTGTTTGGTTCATCGTTATTTTCCCTTCACTTTGTGTAAAATCAATGCCTAGGAAATGTCCAAGCCTCCCAAGATCTTTCATCTTACATTTTTCACGTAACATTTCTTTTACACTTGTGAGTGAGTCACTATCACTAGCAGCGATAATTAGATCATCGACCCAAATTATCAAAATGATCCTTTCTGTTGCAGTTTGTTTGTTATAAACACAGTGATCAGCTGGGTTCTGTGTAAAACCATTTTCACTAAGGTGATCATGCAACATTTTGTTCCAGTTCCTTCCTGACTGTTTCAGGCCGTACAGTGACTTGTTCAGTTTGCAGACTAGTTGCTCACCTGTATCTGACCTGACTTCAAAACCCTCTGGTTGCTCCATGTACACTTCACAGTCAATAGGAGCATGTAGATATGCTGTTTTGACATCCATCTGATGTAACTCTAAGTCATACTGAGCTGCTAGCTGCATCAAACAGCGTACTGATGTCATATTTGCAGTTGGAGAAAAAGTCTCCTTATAGTCTATTCCTGCCACTTGACTATACCCCTTTGCAACATATCTTGCCTTGTATGTCTCAGTCTCATCTGAATTGTTTTTGACCGCATAGACCCACCTGCCCCCCACTGCATTTTTACCCTCTGGCAGTGTGGTTAATGTGAATGTATCATTTTCCCTAAGGGAATCCATCTCCTCCTTCATAGCAGTAGCCCAAATCTCTGATTTTGGTGAAATCATTGCTTCTTTGAAGGTTTGTGGTGCATTGCACATTACTCTGTAGCAGTAGTCAACACTAGGTGGTATCTGGTCATCACATTTCACTTTACACTCATAGTCTTTTAAGTACTGGGGTTTCTTCCTCGCTCTGTCTGGATAGCGTGGACTCTGACCATCTGATGTCTCAATTTGCACATCTTGTGTCTCTTCTGAGTTTTGATCTGCCATCTTGGCTTTCGGCATGGGGTTTTCAAATCTCTCCCCATGAAGATCATCACTGATTTCCAAATCTGTCTGAGTTTGGTGTTCGACTACACCTTTTGTAACACACTTGACTAATCTGTTTTTAAGAACTTTCCCAGTGTCTGGGTAGTAGACTAGGTATGCTGGACTATTTTTATCATACCCGACAAAAATACCCTTTTCACATCTTGAGTCTAACTTTTTCTTGTTCTGTCTATATGCATAGCAAACAGATCCAAATTCTTTCATCTTTGAAAGATCAGGCTTTCTCCCAGTAAACATGTAGTGTGGAGTCTGTCCTACACGCTTATTGTAACACCTATTGCGAATTACTGCAGCAGTCATTACAGCATATGTCCACAAGTTCTTTGGTAGGTTGCTTTCAAGTAGCATGCATCTTGCCATTTCGAACAATGTTCTCCAATTTCTCTCAGCCGTCCCATTTTGATGGGGTGAGTAAGGGGCTGAAGTTTCATGTCTTATGGCGTTCTTACTGAGCAGTGACTGGAACTCTTTGGCTGTGAATTCTGTGCCATTATCTGACCTGACACACTTTATTTTCCCATAAGGGGCCACATCAGCAATAAACTTCTCAGTAGCTTTTACAGTATCACTCTTTGCTTTTAGGAAATACACAAAAACTGCCCCTGAATAATCATCCGTAAATGCTAGAGTATATCTGAACCCATCTTTCGCCTCTGGCTCAATAGGGCCAGCCAAATCAGTGTGCACAAGCTCAAGAGCCGCTTTTGCTTTTTCATCAGGCTCTCTGTTTCTGCTCTGAACAAATTTTCCCTGAGTGCAGATTTCACAGTTGAGGGTAGATTTGTCAATCTTACCTGTGATTTTCATTCCCTCTGTCACATTTTCTAACTTTGACACATCCTCAAAATTACAGTGGCCAAGAATTTTGTGCCATGTGTGAATATCATAGCACCCATGACATCCATCATCATATTCATCACTTACAGTGTTAAGATAGTAAAGTCTATCGTACTCCTCGATGTCAAAAGTGGTACCGTTCTTGTGAATGAGCTTGTTACACCCCTGTCGAAAGTTGACTGAAGCTCCGTTGGCTGTCGCTGCTTTAACAGAGAAAATGTCCTGTGGAAACGACGGCACGTACAGCGCCTTCATCAGCGTTGTTTTTACCCGACGACCCGTGTTGTCTCTCAGGTAAACCTCCGCTGCACCTCTCCTCTCCGCGACACCATTCGTTCTTGTTCCGTCAGCCAGCTCCACGGAATGTTTTTCCGGTTTGAAAGTCTCGTCAAACTCCTTAAACTTCCCGATGTCCGTGACTATATGTGACGTTGCTCCCGTATCAATCATCAGCCCTTTCTGTTTCAGTCCACTAACCTGACAGTCACTTATTCTGAATGCAAATGTGTGGCTTTCAGCATCTGTTGCTTGTTTCACATTGTCTCTTCTTTTTCGTCTGCAATTTGCGTCAGTATGAGTGGAGCTCTTGCAAAAACTACACCACTTTCTCCGTTCTTTGCGCTCTCCAGTAACGGTACATTCCCGGGCCTTGTGCCCTTTCTGGCCACAGTTGAAGCAGGTTATCTCGGTCCCTTTATCTCTCCCTCTTGGCCAGCTAACTTTAATGTTACTTGCCTTCATCACGTTGTCGTCAGTGGAAATGGCGCTAAACTTCTCGGTGCTTTCATAGCTCCTCAACTTGGTTTTGAACTCGCCAAAAGTTGTCGGCTCGTCACTCTGCGTTATGTGGATGGCAAACGGCTTAAATGATTCGGGCAAACCTTTCAGAATCATTGCAATCAACAGCCCATCACTTAAAGTCTCTTCAGCATTTCTCAGTGCTGTAATAGCCGTCTCAGCACGAATGATATAGTCCGTAACACTTTCGTCAGCGGCTTTCTGAAGAGAAGTTAGTTCAGTGTAGAGGCTAATCACACGTGGCTTCCCTTTACCTGCATAATGTTCCCTCAATATCTTCAACGCTTTTCTCCCATCATCTGCTGCTTCTCTCATTATCAGGGAAAGGCTTTTATCATCCAAAACCTGTATCAATTCGGCGTAGGCTTCTTCATTTTTCTCTCTGTCTTCTTCATCTTCATCCACGCTCAATATGGCGGCCTTTAGCCCAAGCAAACGCAAGTGCCCCAAAAACTTTGTCTCCCATAACTCGTACTTTTTTTCATCTCCGTCGAAATATAATCTATTCCATCGGCTTCCATGTTCCCTCCTGGGCCCATAACCTGTTGGTGCTGACATCTTCAGGACAGGAATACCGGTTTACTTAACGGAGGAATAAACACACATGTTCATCATTGGTGTCTTAACCAGAACGGGGGAAAATGCACTTTATTTATTTTCGCACATGCGCAGTCATACATCTCTCATAGGGCATGACTGTACCAGTGTAAGAACACATCTCAACAACATATTAGTCCACATGCCAACACAAATCATATTGCGTTGTATTTTTCCACGAGGGTACTGTCTGTAATAGGTTTCATGATGTGTGACAAGATTTGCGCAATGACGTGTGCAATCTGTGATTTAGCCTAGTGTATTATTATTGGGTAAGCGTAATAAGCCGCCTCCTTCTTTGCAGCTACAGGTTGTAATATCTCGCTAGGAGTTGATCCGTTTTCAGTGTTGTGGAATAATTCTAATGTTAAGGTAAGATTTGAGTGGAGAAGGCTGGGCCCAGTTTTCTTATAGTGACGGAATTTAGGCTTACAAGTGTTTTAACCAGTAGAGGTGCGTGGGTAAAATCCCTTGGGAAGCCAAGTCCCCACAAACAACATATTACAGCCTATGTGTTGTGATAATTGCGTTGTTTGCTCTATAACCTGTTAATTCATATGCCTTGCGGCTGTGATTTATAGGCCTAAAGGCCGAGACAATAAGAAGACAGTGGCAGAATACATTCAACCCCACCCTTGTTTTATCACAAAGCCTGATAGCAACCTCTGTCCAGTGAAGTCCACACAGCATAGTGCATGTACAGTAACAGTTACATGACCTACAGCATGGTCAAGCAAGTACATTTTTCAGACATTTTCGGACCACTAAACAACTATTGATTTAGAACCACAGAGATTTACCGTAAGTCACAAAGAAAACAGGAGCTGCCTCCACTATTCCAGCACCATTTCAACTTCAACATCATGCTTAATCGAATACAGTGACATCTAAAAGATACCCAATACAATTTAGTCCAATCAACGTAAGCTAAGCTAAATAGGATGTGGTTGTCCATGGTTCTGATTTCTGTCTGCGTGTGTGTGTGTGTGTGCGTGTGCGTGCAAGTAGAAAAACATGTTGTCTAACCCTACATGCAGAGAAACGCCAATGTCATCCTCCTCTCTTTCATGTTGATGAAACGGTCTATGACTCTGTCATACAGTACACGCTTTTATTTGTTGTTGTCCTAGGCTACCTAGCTAAAATTCTTGCTCGCTAGCCTAACTTCCATTCATGGGCAACATTAGCTAGTTAACATTAGCCTTCTACATATAGCTACATATTGAACTTCCATCCTCTCAGGCCAGGGGCACAATGTATGAATTAATGGTTGGATCAGAATCACCGTTATAATCATTTGCCAGTACGGAGAATTAAGTAAAACCACAAGTCAAAATCACTATCTCCATCCATGGCTAATTTAGGAAAGGGCTAATTTTAGCTAGCTTGCTACCTAGCCAACGGAGGAGAACGACACAATGAGATGCAACAGTTCAAGTTTTTCTGTGAATTACTTATGCTCTCAATGGGATTTGATAGGAGTGACGCCAAATCCAAGTTTGCTTCCATTGACACTTTTTTTGGTGCACCAGGACCATTCACAGCTCGCTAAGTTTAGCTCAACGCTGATTGTACATTTTTTAATACTTTTTTTGTCAAGGGAGGCCAGATGCTCACTTGCTTCCCTTGCCTTCAATGCTGCGGGCGGCAACAATGTCATACTCGTTTGGACCAGACAGCATCAGATAGATGACCGACACATAGAGAGACAGAGGGGCGCTGTTTCTCTGGCTCCTGTGAGATACTTTCAGCCTCTAGCAAATTGAAGGAAAACTATGAAACACAGAGAAAAAAATAATTGTTTTTGTATGTTTGTATTGGTCCATTTTTTGGGGGAAGCCTGACTTCCCTCGGCTTCCATGAATACACGCTTACAGAAATTGGTGGTGGTAGTCAGTCGTTTTTAACTGTAATGCAGTTAATTGGCGATGATGACATCAAATGGAATATAGAAACACAATAAAAGAACGATAATGAAGCTATATACAAAGAGCATGTGTACCGAGTCAATGTGCTGGGGTATGAGTTGTTGAGGTGATTGAGGTAATATGTACATGTAGGTAGGGGTAAAAGTCACTAGGCAATCAAGATAGATAATAAACAGAGTAGCAGCAGGGTGTTTGAAGAGAAAGAAAGTGTGTGTGTGTGTGTGTGTGTGTGTGTGTGTGTGTGTGTGTGTGTGTGTGTGTGTGTGTGTGTGTGTGTGTGTGTGTGTGTGTGTGTGTGTGTGTGTGTGTGTGTGTGTGTGTGTGTGTGTGTGTGTGTGTGTGTTGGAGTGTCAGTGTAGTATGTGTGAGTGTGTGAGTGTGTGGGTAGAATGAGTCTGCATAGAGCCAGTGCAAGAGAGTCTGCGCAAAAGAAATAAGGGGGTCAATGCAAATAGTCCGGGTAGTCATTTGATTAACTGTTCAGCAGGCTTATGGCTTGGGGTTAGAAGCTGTCCAGGAGCCTTTTGGTCCCAGACTTGGTGCTCCAGTACAGCTTACCATGCGGTAGCAGAGAGAACAGTCTATGACTTGGGTGGCTGGAGTCATTGACAATTTTTAGTGCCTTCCTCTGACACCGTCTGGTATCGAGATCATGGATGGCAGGGACCTCGGCCCTGGTGATGTACTGGGCCGTACACACTACCCTCTGTAGCGCCTTGCGGTTGGATACCAAGCAGTTGCCATATCCAGCAGTGATGCAGCCATTCAAGATGGTGCAGCTGTAGAACTTTTTGAGGATCTGAGGGCCCATGCCAAATCTTTTCAGCCTCCTGAGGGGGAAGAGGTGTTGTCGTGCCCTCTTCATGACTGTGTTGTTGTGTTTGGACCATGTGATGTGGACACAAGGAACTTGATGCTCTTAACCCGCTCCACTACATGCCAATCGATGTGAATGGAGGCGTGCTTGGCCCTCCGTTTCCTGTAATCCACGATCAGCTCCTTTGTCTTGCTAACGTTGAGGAAGAGGTTGTTGTCCTGGCATCACACTGCCAGGTCTCTGACCTCCTCCCAGTAGGCTGTTTAATTGTTGCCTGTGATAAGACCTACCACTGTCGTATTGTCTGCAAACTTAATGATGGTGTTGGAGTCGTGCGCAGCCACATAGTCATGGGTGAACAGGGAGTACAGGAGGGGACTAAGCATGCACCCCTGAGGGGCCCCAGTGTTAAGGGTCAGTGTGGCGGATGTGTTATTGCCTTCCCTCACCACCTAGGTGTGGCCCGTCAGGAAGCTCATGATCCAGTTGCAGAGGGAGCTGTTTAATCCCAGGGTCCTTAGTTTGGTGATGAGCTTGGAAGGCACTATGGTGTTGAACGCTGAGTTCAATAGAGATTGCGTCATCTGTGGATCTGTTGAGGCGGTATATGAATTGCATTGGGTCCAGGGTGTCTGGGATGATGGTGTTGATGTGAGCCATGACCAGCCTTTCAAAGCATTTCATGGCTACAGATGTGAGTGCTATGGGGCAATAGTCATTTAGATAGGTTACCTTGGCTTTCTTGGGCACAGGGACTATGGTGTAGGTATTACAGACTGGGTCAGGGAGAGGTTGAAAATGTCAGTGAAGACACTTGTCAGCTGGTCAGCGCATAATCTGAGTATGTGTCCTGGTAATCCGTCTGGCCTTGTGACCTTGTGAATGTTAACCTGTTTAAAAATCTTACTCACAGTCGTCTGGAACAGCTGGTGCTCTCATACATAGTTCAGTGTTGCTTGCCTCGCAGAGAGCATAGAAGGCATTTAGCTTGTGTCACTGGGCAGCTAGAGGCTGGATTTCCCTTTGTAATAGGCATTATACTCAGATTTTTTTTACCTCAAAATAGTGTGAAATACACATATAAATAATAGCCTAAATGTAGACAAATTTTGCTGGGGGACAACAGCGGTGTCATGCCCATAGGGGGCACAGGGCACACTTGTCCCCTCAGATTTGTCCTGTTAAAATAATAATAATAATTATCATTATCTTTTTGTAATACCACTAGCCACTTAGCAATTTTATGAAGTTGGCTTTAGCTAGCCAAGATAGGTTCCCAATCTCCCAACCCTATAATTAGCTACCAAAAAGCCATTTCAGGCTATCAATCAAGTTAGTTAGACAAGCTAGCTACTCTATCTTAGCTGGCATGCCAGCTGGCAAGGTTGGTAGACTTTATAAAAGCAAGCAAAAACTAAATAAGACTCACATTCCTTTCAATCTTTTACCCAGATTTCAGCAGAGATGCAGCGAAGCATATTTAGTTTATTTAAAAAAAAGAACCACCAGTCAGGAGGATACAGACAGCTCAAGAGGTATGCAGAGATATGCAAAAAAATATAAAAAATGTTTTTACTTAGAATTAAATCGAATGAGTATGACTCTAGATTGCAGGAAGAAGCTGTTTCAGGTTTTTGAAAAATGCAAAATTCTCAATTTTACGGACCGGGGGCGTAGCCCCCCTACTGACCACCCCCCAGTCATCTTCACGTACTTTGTGCCCACTCAGATTGTTTGGGGGTGCATGACGCCCCGGGGGGCAATGAGGAGATTTGGGATCTTTCCCCCACAGCATCTTTCCCACACGCGTTTAAATGGCATTTCCATTATTTTGGTCGAGTTCCATTCACATCTTTACCTCATCTATGCAAACATACTGTAGTTTGGAAATATGCACTGAAGACCAGGGAGGGATCTTTGTTTGAATGATGACCTATGTCAATCTTGGTACCAACTCTGGCAGACTTCTTTACGGAACAGTAGGCCTACAGTAGCTTATGGGTTGTTGCCTGGCTGGTTCCTAAGAAGAAGAAAAAAGGAGCAAATGCTCAGATACACAGATACAGTATAATTATTAGGATGTAGAAAAACAATTTACATGCAGTTGTTGTCAGCAGCAGACCCTGATAGGTGGGTTACTGTCAGACAGCAAAACATAGATAGTATTTTAAAAGTAATGTAGGCTAATGATTAACTAGGCTATTGAATCATCAAGACTTATTATAAATAATTTATTATAAATAATTGAGATAGCTACATACCTCCTTTAAGTCAGCCCACTGCCCACCACGTGAGTTCAACAGAGGTCAGCAACAGTATACTAATGCCTTCATGAAACATAGTCCTCTGACTCAACACTGAAATACTGAAATAAAGTAACAATTAGATAATTGACAATGTCATGCTGTAGTCTATAGCTCTATTTGGCGTATTCAATAACAAACATGTACATTTATTTGTAATAGTTAGCTAGCTAGCTATCTTCTAAAGTGGCTAATTAAAGTAGCCTATCCCATAAGCTTTTTCCTCTCTAGCATTAGCCGATTCTGAAGTAACCTTATCTACCTAGCCTTTAGTTCATTATATGATTATGGCCCAATGTGTTTCAATTAAATAATCAACTTTGCTTAACTTAATAAATGTAAAAATGACGTGCATATTGGTAGGGTATTTGCAACAACCTTGCTCTTGCGTCTTCATGCTGGAATGGCCGTTGATGCCTATATAGAACGCCATTATTTTTGTTTTAATCTAAGAGTGTATACTTTTATTAAACGTATTATTTCCTCTTGCTTCTATGTAGCATTTAGTTTGCAACAGCAGAGGTTTGTATGAACCTTGCTGTCTGCCACTTAGACCTCGGCAACAATGTTGCAAAATATGATTTCGATCTCCCCCCGCCTGTTTCCGGACGAGAGAGCTAGCCTTTTTCTGACCAGGCGAAATCATGCAGTAGCATCAATATGGATATACCTGTCAAGGCAAAAAAAAAAAAAAGAAAACAAGTGAAAAGGCAGTTAGTTAGCTGACATTTCAGAGTTTGATATGACTGTGTTAGCTTTTGTTTTCTGTTGTTGGCTAAAATCCACATTGCACTCTGGGAAAGGGATAGAACCCTCAAGCTTCTTTGCCTTCAGGTTAATATATATATAACCTTTTTTAGTAAAGGGTTCTTTCATCTCGTCAAAATAACTGAAAGGTTCTATATATAAACACAAATAACATTTTTTTCTAAGAGTGTACTTTATTTGAAAAATGCAACTTTGCGTGTCCAAGGGCTTTTAGATGGAGGAAAGGTCTACCATAAGTCCAGACAGCAAGTTCAAGAGTGACGTTCAAGTGCAATAGCGTTTCCATTTTGTGCTAATTTGTCAATGGGCTTTTGAATCAGTTGAGTATCTTTACTGACTATTTATTGACTATTTACTATTTGGTGTAACCTTGAGCAGACTTAGGCCTAGTGTACTGGTTTCTACTGAAATTGTATATTGCCTATATTCATTTCTAAGACTTAATTTAAATGATTTGCTGATTATTCATTATATAGTGACATGGATGTCAAGGTTTGTATAAGGAATCAATAATTGTTTAAACGACCTGATTATATTACTAAAATATGGGCCTATTTATAGAGGAGTGGTAGACTTATATTCTTGTTAGACTCCTATTTCAATCAAATGTTGGCACCATGGTTTGTGGAGTAGGAAAAAAATACCCCCAACGAAAGAAAACTATATCCAATAGCCACTTTAAACATATTTTATTAGTGGTAAAAATGTGTAGGCCTATATGTGATCATTGTACCCTATAACAATCATTAATTGTTTTTAACACGAAGTTAAAAAGGTGTTAAGGCCTATATTTCTAAATTATGGAATTCTTTTGAATATACCATAGTGACGTTTCTCATTATAATTACATGCAAATAGGTTGATATAACCATTTCAAGAATAACTAAGGAAGTCGATACAAAGCCTGCAACAGTTTTCAAATGTAGACTCCTCCCTGCATGTTTAACAAGTGGGCATATTTATACAGATATACGTTGTCAGATAATAACGTATATTTTTTCTGTTCTGGTTTTGATCTTTTGTTCAATTAAGGATTTATTTCACCCGTGAAAATGATTGGATTGGTTCACCCGTGGGAAAATATCAGGAGTTGGCAACGATAACATTATAACTGGAATTGTAGGCCTATATATTCAGTGAAATCAAAGCTGACATTGACACAAAAACATTGGCTATTGTTATATTTGTTAACAAAACCGTTGTTACGAAGACATTTTTTGACGCTATAAGCATTGCCTATTTGATATTCAAATGTATTGACGTTTTTTTTCTTTCATTGATCGTTTTGGAATCCTGCGTATGCTGTTATATGTTTAACATTCTCCTATATTTTACAAACATTCTTGCCCAAAACAAAACCACAATAGCCTAGTACTCAGAAGATCCGTTAGCCATATATATTTGCATGTCACGTGAAAGCAACCGACCAACCACATTTAGTTGTCAGAGTTCTGTAATCAGTCAGGCAAAAAAAAACGAAAGGGTCATTTGTATTCATCATTGCTTTGCATTCATGCACTGCAAAGCAATACGTTCTGGATCTGAGGGGACTATGTGAGGTTTTCACCGATAAAAGTTGCATTGGCAGTTCGTCAAACTGAAATGGAGGGCTTGGGAGATAGTATAACTTCTGTCCATCGCAGTAGTTTTTATTCCTCTGCTCCCAGGACTAACCCAAGCCGGTCGGTACCAGGAGTAACGGTATACACAATTTCGGACAAACCAAACTCTTTTGACTTAGAATCTCTTAAACCATACTCACCTCTTTCTACAGTAGCCAGAAATGCGTCACTCACATTTGGCTGTCATTTGGGAAGCAGTTGTTATGGTTGCACAATCCCTGACAGCAATCTATTCCAACAGGGTGTGATGAAACCAACTTCTCGGGCGTCTCTATTTGGACACTCATCAGATAAACCAATGCATTTCTCTGGGTTTTCAAGTTCCAACATACACTGCAGTGAAATGCAGTCCAGACTGAAAGACTTTGGAAATGTTTACCAAGGCTACACGTGTCTTTACCCAAGAATCCCTGGATACATTGATGTACCTGTTGAAACAAGGGCTGGTCCTGGAGATCCGAGGCATGAGGACATTCAGCAATTGAACTGGGCTAGTAGTTGGAGCGATCCACTGTATTATGCCAGAGAACAGAAGCAGGGCTCGCAATTCTGGAAGTCGTCCCTCACAGGTAGGTTATATCTCCTGTAACCTCTTCTTTTAACTATTATTTCACCCACTTGAATTGTAGTCTGTTTTTAAGTGACTTGTTCAGTTTAGCCCAACCGAGGATTCCAAAAGAACAATTAACAAAGTCTATGCATTAGCCGGAGAAAAAAAAAACCTGCGAAACAAATATTATGACTTTCGATGTAACTTTACGTAGCCTATGTTTATTTTTTTGGGTCAGAAAACGTCCTACACATAAAGACCACACTATTAACTGTACATTACGTTTAGTGGTCATTTGTTTTCTTCTCGAACATGAACTTTCTTCTTGTTCCATACTTCTGTAGAGGAAGCAGTAATGAACCAGCCAGATGTCTGCACTTCATACCGACGTCGGAGGAAGAAACGGGTGCCATACACGAAACTACAGCTCAAGGAACTTGAACGAGAGTACACCATTTGCAAGTTTATTACCAAGGAGAAAAGACAACGGATAGCTTCTTCCACAATCTTGTCTGAGAGACAAGTAACAATATGGTTTCAAAATCGTCGTGTAAAAAACAAGAAGCTTATATCAAAAGATAGAGACCTTGAAACTTTCTCTTGATTTTTTTTATTTCCCCATTTATGAAATGCTGAATTGTCTCAGCTATTAGTCTCACAATATTTTGGTAAATATTTATATTCGTGTGTTATAATGTGTGCTGACTGACAGACTGAGCTGCTGTCTATTGTTCGGGGCTATATTCAATCATATATTCTGATGTTGAAATTGTATTTGTGCAATTTTGAAAAAAATATTTTTCCTGCTCTTTACTTAAACTTTTGTTGTTGAAATTATAGGCCTGGGTTGGGTTATGTAGGTCAAATTCCAAGTATATTGTATGAATATCATATCACCTAGATGTATTTTAAAGATTGGTCTACATTTGGGGTCCGTTTCCCCAGACAAAGATTAAGCCTAGTCCTGGACAAAAAAAAAACATTGTTCATGTAGAATCTCTATTGACAGTGCTAGACTAATAAGCATTCTCAATGGAGAATCTCTATTGACAGTGCTAGACTAATAAGCATTCTCAATGGAGAATCTCTATTGACAGTGCTAGACTAATAAGCATTCTCAATGGAGAATCTCTATTGACAGTGCTAGACTAATAAGCATTCTCAATGGAGAATCTCTATTGACAGTGCTAGACTAATAAGCATTCTCAATGGAGAATCTCTATTGACAGTGCTAGACTAATAAGCATTCTCAATGGAGAATCTCCGTTATGGATTCATTTGTTTCAAGGTCAAAGCTTAGTCGAAAAAGTGACCACACATTTAGTCCTACAATTACGTACATTTGTGTTGATAAGGTCAAATATGGTGATGGTGAATTAGGTATGATTGGGTCAATAAAATATAACTGTTCCGATAATCTTTGTTTTTTGTCTCATATTTCTAAGACGTATCAAGTCCGTTCTTATTAAACACTAAGTGTGCTTGCCATGTATATGGTCTAACAACATTCCAATTTTAGCAATGTGGCTGTGAGGGTATGCAGTCCTATAGGCCTATATACTTCCACGTAAGCCTACTTAAAAGTTGTGCGATTAGGCCCCTATTTGATCATATCATTTCAAATATATAGTAAGATTTTATTTGTCGACGAGAATGTTGTGTAACGGATATAAAGCAAACGTTCAACTCAAAGGAGACATTTTCCACCACGCAGAATAAGCTGACTGTTTACAATCAGGTCTTATAGCGTCTAAGAGAAAGTCATATCGGTATGTGGGCCATCGCGAGGGAACCAATTCCATAATTCCACTAGAACTGCTGGTGTTTATCATTAGGGAGGCTTAAGGCCTATATCAATCTAATCTATCAATCAATCAAAACATTTTCATGATCATTGTTTATAACAATTTTATATACATTTTCATTCGGATCTATTGTAAATACTATGCTCTCACTCAAAGGAATGAATGATACAATTGCAACTATTCATGGACTTGTTTCGCCATCTACTGGTTTCAGCACGCAATTTCTCCACAAGAGGGATTTTCTTTAAAACAAATAACTGAATTGAAAAACATTTTTATTGCGAATGAAATTAACAAAGTTGATTGAAAATCGTTATATTCTATATGCTGAAAAATCATAATCGGTTTGGGGACATATTTAATTAAAATATAACAGACTGCCATTTGGTGTGAGCGCAACATTTACCCACCCACCGAGGCACAGAAAACGACAAGTTCATACGTCCGAACTTAAGTTTTAGTGCTGTTGGCTATTATCTTACGGAGTGATCCACCCACATCAAAAGTTGTATGCATTATCTTTCAAGAAAGGACATCAGAGGCGATTCTTTGTTTTAATCAGCGAACAATCGCCTCTGCCAAGAAACTACATCAAACATGCACTTGGACTTGTTTTTGCTTAATCTGAGCTCTCTGGACATTGACCTTGAACTATACCAATATTAAACGCTTTCAGTAAAACGTTGGCTTTTGCAATATGCGTACAATATATTTTGGTCCTTAGTTTCTATGAGTGGCTAAAAAGAATGTCGTTTTAGGGTATTCTTACATTTACTAGACTCATAAAAGATGGGAGGCCACGCTGTCGCCTTTCTTTCCGGAGACGGAGCGTTTACAAATGTCATTTCTCGAGTCCGAGGATCCTGACTGTCTAGCTTTGCTGGGAAAACTTACGGATAAGTATTTGTTAGCATAGGTAAGATGACTGATCTAGATATGTGTCAAGGGCCAGTATGAAAACAATTGTTTAGAGTATGCTATGCTAATATCGATATTATAGGAATCAGGAAGCTAGTCATTTATCTTGTGAAATTGAAGAAAATATATATATTTATGTAGGCTAGTCTAATCCAGTTGCTTACATATTTATAACAAGGGTTGTAAATGAAAAGTATCAAAAGGGGAAATGTCTTTACTGTAGCCTGTATGTCAAGAGATAATAGCCTATTATTTAAACGTGTGAACAAAAAAATCTGTTCATATCATTTTTAATTTATAAAAAAATGAATCCTTGCGTATAGGCGCTAAAAATAATTAGTATTTTTTCAGATGGCACAAAGGGTAGGATAAATAAGACTATAGTAGGCTATCTATTATTATTTCCAATATAGTTATTTGTTCGTTATCATACTATGGTCTTCTCAGAAGCAATTCATTTAAAGGTAGGACTATGCGAGGCTACCGTTTTGTTTGAACATTGCAGAACTATTTTTTGTGTTACTTTTCTATACACTAAACTGTTACTAAACTGTAGAGGGGCATGTGTATACCTATATCCATGAGTTGTGAATAGGGGAAGAATCGTTCGTTAGTAGGATTAGTATTATTGCTTTGAAATTGTATGAAAAAAATAATACTGCATAGCCTATAATATAGTAGTGGTTATTGGACTTGTAGCAACCATACCTGTCTGTCAATCGTCAATGACTTGTGAGCACTATAGATAGTTTTAGGAATAGCCTTCACAGAAAACTATCCATATGTCTATGTTAATCTTGGTTATTTTACCGAAATGTTTTTTTACACTGCTGCCTTATAATTGTAGCTAAATCTTAGTCACTTCACATAGACCAGCCTAGCTAGCCATATTATCTCAACGTGAGCATGTTTAGCGTAAATTACATTGTCTTGCATTGAACATAGAGCCAATTGTTTTTCAATTATAACAATAATCAGTATCATCATAGTTCAGCAAACTAGCAACAATACCTTATAATAATATATTGGCAAAGAAAACGGTCTCTTTGATTTTGATAGAGCCATCTAACCAACACCTTTCCGTTTGACGATACTGTATATAATTTCTCTATATAACACTCCCATTTGTATTTCTCATATAGGCTATGTATTTTTTATTTTACTCTTGCATAACATTACCTTAAGGAATATCTTGCCTTGCAGTATTAAGGCCAAGGGTGGGACTGAACAACATGTTTTGCATATCACGTGACACCGTATGAGCAAATCAACAATTACCTTCCCTTTATTCATTAGGAGTCTCTAAAAAGGGTTGTAAGAAGCGTTTGAGAGAGCTCCATGGAAATGTGTGAGCGCAATCTTCTGAATTCTGGCTATGTTGGTTCTCTGTTGAATTTTCCTACCCCGGAGTCGTTATATTTTTCCAACCTGCGGGGCAATGGAGCTCATCTCTCTGGGCTGCATCAGATTTCCTACAACAGGCGAGAGGTGTGCTCGCTCCCGTGGACTTCCCCAAGTTCGTGCACATCTCCGCCTCAGAGCCGCGCCTTCAGTGGCTACTCTCCGCCGTTTCTATCCAATTCAGTGCCTGTAAATACTAATCCCAACAACCACAACAAGGGACCACTTGACGAGTCCAATAAATACTACTTTCAGGATGTAAACCACAAGCCAGAAGAACCTGCTAGACATGCGCAGGCCTTTTCTGGTGAACATGGAGTTATCAATTTCGGTAGCTCGAAATATGAATTTTCGAACTTGGACAGACGGTCACATAATTCCGGTGCACAACACGAACCGAATCCCACCAACCAGCCAAGTGCAGCCGGTTTCAAGCAGTCGGCCCATTCAATTCCCACAATTCAACCATCTTCAAGTAACGCAGGTGCCAGGGCGTCATTTTCACATGGTAAGATACTTCTAACGGTTTCTAAACTGTATGTCGAGGCTATTTATTTCACCTCCAAATCATAGTTCTTGTTTTGTTATATTTGATGTTTACACAATGATAATTGCAGACCATGCCTGCATGCTTCTGAATTCTCAAAAATATAATTTAGTTTTTTTTTACCAAGTGTGGGAGATCCACAAGTTGCTAAGGACTGTTGTTTTTTCTTTCTCCAGATGCACCCTGGTGCTCTTCACAAGTGAAACCCAGGAAGAAGAGAAAACCATACACAAAGCCACAGCTTGCTGAACTTGAGAACGAATATATGATGAACGAGTTCATAAACAGGCAAAAAAGGAAGGAAC
Source organism: Salmo trutta (assembly GCF_901001165.1). Lineage (NCBI taxonomy): Eukaryota > Metazoa > Chordata > Actinopteri > Salmoniformes > Salmonidae > Salmo > Salmo trutta. The sequence goes on from NC_042980.1 coordinate 15,234,649, forward strand.
TCTCTGAAAGACTGGACTTGAGTGATCAACAAGTCAAAATATGGTTTCAGAACCGCAGAATGAAAAAGAAGAGGCTGATGATGCGTGACCATGCTTTTTCCATGTACTGAGAGCCTTGGGTCTTGATAATGACCTCGTGTGGCTTCGGTTCAGACAAGCGCAGCCACTTCAAACCTCTGTCCTGAGCCACTGATCTTGGCAATATAGTTATAGGCCTATCATTTTTATTTTATTTTAAGAACGATGTATTGTATATTTTGGATGGTTATACAAACAACTGAGCTTGTGAATTGTTGTTACTTTTGGCCTTGTATTATTAGTTAGCGGGTGATGAAGAAAGCATTATTTATTTTCTGAAAGTCACGTATTGAACTTGTGTTTGAGTGTTTGTAAAGCATGCGATTTAGGTCAATATGATACTTCTTGACCTAATGATTTTATTCAACGACTCACACACTATATCTGAGCGTATAATAAGGTATGGCAATGTCAATGGAGGATTGTTTTTAATATAGGTAGGCTATGCAAGCGTTCATTTATTTTATTTGTTTCTGGGACATTAATGTTATTTATAATTGAATCTTAATCCATGTATAAGTTATGTAGGCTTATTGTATTGATGAAATACACAATGATTATATGATTAGAAATGTATATTGCTCATATCTGTGATCAGTCTTGCTACTAGGCCTTCACAATTGCTCGTCCAAGCTCAAGTTCGTGTTTTTGTCGGTGGAAAAATGAACCATGTTTTGTTTTGGATTTTTTATTTTTAAATGTGTTTGCATGTCTATCTTTATTCAACACAATAAATGTGTTTTTGTCTTATTTTTTGGTGTGTTTGCGTAATGGTGCATAATGCAGCCTCCATTTTTCTGCTGCATTCAAAGCACTTGGGTGGCTCTAGAATTCTCTGTAGGCCTATAACTGCATTGGGGGGTCCAATTTATGAATAATTAGAACAGTTTACTGGCACATATCAAGTGTGATATTGGTATCGACGTTATTTCGAAAAGCTACATATTTTACATCAATGCATACAATTCCATGACGACTTGGTGTACATGTACATGTGCACATTTGTGTAGACATTTGAGGCTACATACATTGCTCAAAATGCCACTATAACACTTGTGGTGCTATTTCATCATATCTGTCCAGCACGTACACGTAGGGTATAATTTACTGCATAGTTAGGCCTATGTGGATTCCACTTAGTATACCGCAGAACCTACTGCTACGATTACATGTTTGTATGATCTATTTATTCAAGCGGCACATCGACACATATAGGCTAGGCTATTCCGAAACAGACCTACAGTAATTGACTACTTACTGAATATGATCGCTCTCACTCATTAGCCTATGATCTTTACCATTTTGTTTGCTTGTAAATATTCAATTTAATAGCCTACTTACATGAATTCATTGATTGTTAAATGTATAAATGGTTTTGGGGTTTTCGAGGGAGTAACTTCAAGGATATATTCAGTGGTGGAAAAAATACCAATTTGTCATCCTTGAGTAAAAGTAAAGATACCTCAATAGAAAATGACCCAAGTGAAAGTCCCCCAGTAAAATACTAATTGAGTAAAATTCTAAAAGTAGACTATTTGGTTTTAAATATAGCCTACTTAAGTATAAAAAGTAAATGCAATTGCTAAAATATACTTAACTATCAAAAGTAAAAGTATAAATAATTTCAAATTCCTTATATTAAGGAAACCAGATGGGACGATTTTCTTGTTTTTCTAATTTACTTTTAGCCAGGGGCACACTTCAAAACTGAGACATCATCTACAAATTAAGCATTTGTTTTTAAAGAGTCTGCCATATTAGATCCTTCAAAGCATTCGAAATGTAAGGACTGCTTTTGAGTGTCGGGGAAAATGTATGGAGTAAAACCTACATACTTTTTTTTAGGAACGTAGCAGAGTAAAAGTTGTCAAAAATATAAATAGTAAAGTAAAGATACCCGCCAAAACTACTTAAGTAGTACTTTAAAGTATTTTTACTTTATATATTTATATATTTATATATTGTCATCTCTGGTTGGCTATCAGGGACTCAGGAGGCTAAAATCTAGCATTATCCCAAAGCACACAAGCGCTTGAAATGCTTCAGAATGGCCTATAGCTAAACATTTGTTGTTTAATGTTCTGTTATTTACCTTATGACTCTGAAATTATATTTGCTAGTTTACAATCCCATTGTTTTAAAGCGATCAAAGGGGAATGGTGTGGCTTTTTGGTCCAGCAAGGGATTTTTATGAGAACTCTGCCAGATGACGTCTGCTCATGCTCTCAAGATAGAAGGGCGCCAAAACAAAGTTAAGGTCAAGTTAGTGTGTAATCTTGTGTTGCAAAATACGCACTCAAACTCATATTGGCATGAAAACAACAACAATCAAATTATTTTGGTTTTTGTGTGCTTTAAAGACGTGGTATTTGCAAGAAGGAATCTATCTATTTGATGACACATGCGCATGAGACGGGCGTGAAAACAAGGCCCAAATCGCCCATTTTGTCTATAAGGACCGTTTTGCAGGTTACTCGTTGTTGCGTTGTCAGCCAACCTGGATTCATTGCCAATGGCATTTCTTTTGCATTATGCTACTGTTGGTAGTATAGGACTAGATGATGTTGTTTTGATATAGTTAGTACATGGGTAGCATGTACAGTACTTTCTGCTCATTGTGTAGCTCCTAGTTTTTGGGAATTCTTTGTGGGTAATTTGTGCGTAATTACTTTTTAACCTTGTATTAACTCGTGTGTTTCACGGTTTATTTTTCACTGAAAGGTTAATAGAAATAATGATAATATAATCAAGTGTTTTTTCACATTCATTGTGTGTTTAAGATTGAGGATATTTCACTGTAGTATACTATATAGAAAAATAACACGAGCTAAACTCATTTCGGGGAGACTGAGGGGAAAACGTGTCATTACAAAAACATTTGCATTTGGGCCAAGTTTTTCAGTCCAAACAGCAACGCTCAAACAACATGTGTTATTATTGTTCTCCGGGTTGCGCGCAGGGTTATTTATATATGATATAGCCTACTATGCTTTTCGTGTGTGTTTGAGGATCTAAATATGTTACTTTTAGTGCCCCCAAAAAATAATTCAGTATTGTGTTCCTGTTCAACTACAAAATAACCTGGGCCTGTCGAGGTTATGTGTAGATTTTCATCCGTGCAAATAATACTATGGATGTAATAGAACATGGGACGCTGGGCCCACAATTATAGATCTAATTAGTTAGGGATTTGCTATGGTGAATGCTATACTGTTTACTTCCCTTTCACGTTATTTATATTATTTAATAGGCATATGTATTTCTATGCGTAAAGTGAAAAATGGTGTAAATTGAAAATGAAAGTCCTGAAGACCTATCTTCTAAAACACTGTTTAAAGTAGGCTAGACATATCTCAGGCTACGGTTTCAAAATGTCCAAAGCACAAAGTAATCGCCACCCACAATAGTGTTTTTTTCCTCCAACAGCTACAAGATACACTTAAACTACAACACTTCCTTTTGTCTGTGCAATAAAATGATTTGAGTGCCGACGTTATTGGTGATTGCTTGGTGCACATCGTCTCAGACCGCAGACGGTCAAAGCCAGCAGAGATGTTTTGTACTTGGCAGTGCAAAGCCTTCCTGCAGCCAATCATGCTGATGACGCTTCTATTTTTAATTTACATTTGGGAAGATCTTATCTGGAGAACCACTAATTACATATGTACGAGGAAAATGAACGATTCTGGATTTGGGGCGAACAACCAGGTAAAGAATTTCCATGTATCTCTTTGTTAGGCCTGGATATCTTTCTGAAATCGGAAAACACCAAAAATATGAATGCTCGGAGTCAATATAGGGCCTGGAAATATAATGGAAGCGAGTCAAAATATAGTTGATATTGAAATCAGAAAAGTATATTTCCCCCACATAGTCCTAATCCTTCTCTATAATTAAGTTGTCTTTATATGTCTCTCTTTCTTGTTTTCGTTCTCTTCATGTTTTTCTTTTCTATCTTTCACCTTTTCTGTGTTTGTGGTAGCCTATGTGGATTATGAAATATAATTTGAGATTAGGTTTGTGAATATGAATATTTTGGTCCATGTTGTGCATTTGTTTGCATGTTGAGGCACGAGCGTTAAAAATGTACTTTTGTTTTATCTATCTGTCCAAGTTATTACGCGCGTAACTTGTGCGTAATTGTAGGCCTAATGTTCAATTTGTGAGTATAGATTTGGATGCGAAGTAGACTGTGCACGAGGGAACATTCTGTGCCCTTTAACTTGGACTCCAAGGGGAGGTCAACTACAAATATTTCTTAATATGTATTCAACTACCATGATGCATACATGTCATACTCTCATAATAGTGCGCACATATAGGGCATGCATGGAATACATACAAAGTTGTGGGTTTGACATTCTATAACTCGAATACTATTGCAATAACCCATTGATGAAATATCTCAGGGATTGTTTAGTAATGTCTATTTCGGAGGGCGAGCGCAGATCTACATAGGAGTTGCTTCTGAATCCAGGCAACCAATGAACTGTCGTGTGCGCTCACATGAGTTGCTCTAGACAGTTCTTAATGACTGATATTGATATATGGTAATTCCTTAACCGGATCACATGACACAATTACCTCGAGAATCGATAAAGATGAATTGCACGTCAGACTACGTTTCCGATTTTTTCTCCCTCGCGGGTCCTTTCCACGCGCCTATGGTGCAATAGATAGACAAAGTTTAACACACTCAAGCTGCCAATTCTATTTCGCTATAGCAAAAGGGTGAAGGGGAGAGATGGCGGAGTACGATGAGCGTGGCAACTGTGCGTCAAATATGTATTTACCGAGTTGTACATATTACGTTTCGGCGCCTGATTTTTCTTCGGTCTCCTCGTTTTTACCCCAGACTACTTCGTGTCAAATAAATTTTCCTTATTCTTCCAACATAGCTCAAGTCCAACCTGTTCGAGAAGTGTCTTTCAGAGACTATGGACTGGATCACTCAAACAAATGGCATTACAGGGGCAATTACGCCTCTTACTACTCAACGGACGAGATAATGCACCGAGACTTAATCCAGTCGTCGAACAGGGCGGAAATGATATTCAAAAATGATTCCTTGTACGGCCATCACGGCCGTACGAGCTCGCCATGCAATTTCTTCACAAATGTCGGCCGAAATGGGGTTCTTCCACAAGGGTTCGATCAGTTCTTAGAGACTGTTAACTCTGAGAAGCCCAACCCCGACGACTCAAAACAAAAGACACACTCCAGTCTCCCCGGAGATGCTGCATGTAATAAACAGACTTCAGATAGGCCTGCATCTGAGGAGTCTGAACGAGACCCAACTGAGCACATAGACGAAGAGGATTATTCGATATCAAACTGCGCTGGGGACAAGAACAACGGCCCAAGTAGGTATAAGCATTAAATGGGGTTATAGTAAGTCCTCTACTGTTGTCGGTCCGATTTTATGTGCCCCTTTATAAGCATGCAAAGGTTTTATATACCCCAATAAGATTTACTTTTCTGTTGTTAAAATATTTACGATGGGAAAGCAGTTTAGGTGAGCTGTACTGCAATATTTCTGATGTGTAGTGTTTTCTGAATTAATTAAAGTTCTCGGATTCGCTTGCATGGTGTAAATTACAGTGCAAGCATGTTCATTAGGCCTATTTGTTTATGACAATGCATTTACAAAGTAATAAAATAATGATATAAACAGGGAGGTAGGCAATGCCGTAATATTCGAGATAGAGGATAGCCTACGTAGGCTATAGGCCTAGGCTATGGGAAGAGGTTTTCTTTGGCTGCGTAATAATGGTTTACCTATAACTTCAAGAATAACCGTGTAGGACAGACATGGACTGAAAATGTGTGTGTGTGTGTGTGTGTGTGTGTGTGCGCGCGCGCGCTCACTCGCGCGTGCACGAGCATATCTGCTTGTGTGTTTGTGGATGCATGCGGGACGATGCTCTTTTTACTCGGCTAACTTGTTAATTATGTTCTTTACTGACTAGCAGGGAGCCAACTTTGATCTGAACTACATTGTACTACATATTTGTAGTGAATAAAGTGTTTTGTCTTTGTTTAGGTTCTTCAAAGTCCAGAAAAAAGAGATGCCCCTACTCCAAATACCAGATCCGAGAACTTGAACGAGAATTCTTTTTCAACGTGTACATAAACAAGGAGAAGCGGCTCCAGTTGTCGAGGATGTTAAACCTGACAGATCGACAGGTGAAGATTTGGTTCCAGAACAGAAGAATGAAAGAGAAAAAGCTCAACCGGGACCGGCTTCAGTATTTCACTGGGAATCCCTTATTCTGAACCCTACGCATTTGGAGTCAATAGTTGCTAAATGCTTCACAACAGATTGAATAAAGAGGTTTTTTTTTTGGGGGGGGGGGGGACACATCTCATAATCTATCAAAACAACTGAAGGTGAAACACCGCACAGCATAATGAACATTGCAAACAGGCTGGATTTATCTATGCAAGGCTCTTGGCATCTGCCACTTAAATACTTACCTCAATGAACACATGAATCCTGTTGTTTAAAATAAGATTCAATCCAGTGAAGAAATCATCCAGGAGACCTCGTCATAATGTCCATTTGTATATCATTATACTAATTCATTATCATCTCTAGGCTATGCATATCTTTTTTAATTTATTTACGTTTACATGGTGGCGTTTGGTGGATTCTAAAATATTGCAGTAAGCAACGCGTACTTTGAGTAGATGAATCAATCAAGTAGACTACAATAAGTCATTTATAATAGTAGAATTGTGTATGCATTTAGTAGACGCATGTGATGTATATTGTGGTTATGTGATATCAAAATAAAGTACACATGGCAAATGTAATTATGCGTTACCTCATGTAATTGCAATCACAACGAACTCATTTCGTATAACTTTGGTCAGGATCCACATTTGGCATAGAAAGTTATGCATAACTACTATAGGGATGCTCTTGTCAAAACGATCTGATATATTTGTAAATTACCAATTGCACTGGCACTAGTAGTTATATCAGTAGGCCATAGGACTATACAGCGGATTTCCTGTTGTTGTAGCCAAGCAGTAGCGCCTCTTACTTGCCTCAACTTCAAAGTTTAGACTAGACCTTTTATTCCCTTTATTTTGTTTTACACTTAGGCGGTTTTCTAAACCTTGAACCGTCTAGACAGTATAGTAAAAACTAGCTGTAAATGTCTAAATTGGGGGCTATTGGACCCTCTGGGCACTCCAAATGCGGCCCTACCCCAAAATAGTCGAGAAGAATGCAGTAGCCTACTGTTTACTTGTCAGACTATTGAGTTTAAAGGAACGCAAAATGTACATGACCAAAATGATCTATTACTTTATATAAGCCTTTATAGAATATATGTTTCATATTTAACTTCAATTGGCAAGACCATAAAAGCAAAGAAAACCCATACATACGTACAAGGAATGATTTGATTTGGCAGCTTTAAAAAAAAGTGGTGTATTTATTATAATTGTTTTAATTATTTGTATCAAATAGCCTATTGTTAATTGAATTAATAAATGTTCTTTCCTGCCTTTGAATTTCCCGTATAACGTCAATGTCGTCACCTCTCACTTTTGTTTTTGAACAACTAGGCTATAGGCGCCTTTTGGCTTGAGAAACGACGCCTTCTGAATGATATCTGCATTGCAGTAGCATTCCAATATGGCTGCGAAGCAGTGACTTTTCCTGTATGAAAAGTAAGCGATACAGCAGGGATACAGTTTCTTGTTTGAAGTTGATAACTGTCTTCTACATACTAACCAATTAAGATGTTGCATTACATTTAGCCTAATGCAATATTCATGAAATCATCCGCAATCTTCTGATGTGGTAGCATTACGCACGATTTGTACAGTCTTACAAGAGTATAATATAGTTTAGCTTAAGTAACAACACTGAAACCAAAAATATTTGTCATAATCAAGGGTTTAATTCGAATCCACGGATAGGTCCCTCGTGTATTAGAATTTAACAAAGTAAGGCAGTGCACTGCGGTGTACTAAAAGAGAACCAGTCGACCAATGTGTCATCCTAAATAAGCCTAAATATTTCTGTGACCAATGCTTTTTCACTTTTAGCATCGCGCAATGATTTTCTTTTCGCTTAAAAAATGTAGGCCCAGGTGGTCTAATAGGCATGCCATGTTGGACATGTTACTGTATCTGATCATTCCAATTGCATTCCTAGCTGTAGGAAATAAGTCACAAACACACACATATCAGTCAGTCTTTTGATTTAAAATTTTTATTGGCTTTTTGGTTCAAGAAATAGGCCTAGTTGTGCAGACATGGTGACTGCTCGTTCCTATTCTAACCACACGAGGGCAGACGTGTAACAAGTTTCGGGCTGAGTTTGTTCATGAAAACACACACAGGTTGAATTACAGCTGTGGTCTGGAATATTATTGAAAGGCTTGTAAATGTTCTTGTTTGTGGTTTGGTGATAGAATATAGCATGCGTTCGGTGATCTGGCTGTCTTTTTTGACTTGGCTTCCTTCTGGTAAACGTTGGAAAATAGCTTCATTTAAAAATATATACAAATATACAATAGCCCAAGCAGACTTTGTTTCGTTCATGCATTCCATGCATTGCAATCAAAGGGGCACCATCATTGTTCCTAACGCCACCATTTTAAAGTGGATTTAACAGTAGCCTTAACTATGTGGATTTATATATCATAGGCCTATAGAAGACACCAAGTCCAACTTAACCCTGGCATATATTGGACATGACTTGAAATATTGCTGGGTTAAACTTAGTTTTCATTCCAATTAAACCCTAAAGTAATGAAATACTTGCTAAATGATGGAATAAGGCACATGACCTATCTGGATTCCTCAATCAACCCTGGTTAGACTGTAATTGTCGTGTGCATTATCGATGCATTAAACTAGATATGTTGATTTGGACGGCCGTTAAGCCTTGTCTAGTAAATATGTTGTCTAATCACTTCAACCGATGTTACCTGATAGGGTAAAAGGATGATTTAAAATGGGATGTTTACACCTAAAATGTTGAATAGACCATGGGTGTTGTATTTTACTGAATTATTTGCTTAATTATTAAACGCCCTATAATCACGGTCAGAACACCTGGATGCTTTTGATGTTGTATTTGATGGTGAATTCGCAACGTGTCCTAAAACGTGAGTTTTTCATTTTCTACGTTTAATAGAAGCATATTGTATGTCTGCATTTTTTGCGTAATTGACCATTTGGCGTGTATATCCGTATAGGCCATTCATAACTTCAGAAATATTTTGGAGAGCAAATTCTATTTGAGGCTATTGTTCATTTAGACATATATTGAAGCAGCCCACACCTATATATCGCACTGCTAAATAATTTCTTACATTGTCATCTTTCTCCCTCTTCTTTCGATCGAGCTTATATGTTAGATTTCTCAAACGTGTATTTGAAGCATCTTCACATTAGGGCTGACCTGAAGCATTGTTTTGACCTACAACCTTGAAGGTTAAGCTTCAGACGTAGGGCTATGCTGTTGTTGGACGTCCTTGGATGTGCACTCGCGCTCTCATTTTTGAAATCATGTTTAAAAAACAATGCTCCCCTTACGCGTGCATGTATTTGGGTTCATTTACAGGTATGTAGGCTATCGTAGGTTCATTAACAAAAATCGATGCTTCAATTTAAAGAAACATCATGAAACAAATGTACATAGGCCACATATAAATATATCGCCTATTAGATATAATCTATAGGCTGATATTTTCCTCCCATATTTATTTTGTTTAGTAATCTACGTGCACAAACCTTGGCTCATTGAGGTAGGCCTATTCAGCGTGTCATTAATGGCATCCTCTAAATACAATTATTAGTCTTATTCAGCAAATAATCTGTTTCTGTATACTTGTTGATTTGTTAATTCCTTGCTATTTCTCGGGGTAAAAAAAATCCACATCGTCTACATATTTGAAAAGGTGGAGCTGCTAAACCGATGTGAGATGCTGAATTGAGAATAGGTGTGTGTTTAGCGCTGTAGTGGATTGTTATTAAAATGCATTAGTTTCCCAGTCCGTCATATAGGTCACATAGAAAATAAGTGCGTCATACCCAGAGCAGTCATTCAAAGGTTATTACAATTGTTTAGAAAAAATTAGAACCGGGTAATCGATATCACCTCTGTGTAGGCTTTCCTTGTATTTTCATTTTTAGAGAATAACATTCTACTTAAGCCAGACGCTGTTTAGTTAGGAATCCAATGACTAAAAAAGATATAGGCGTATAATAGCCATATTTGTTTTTAATTTTGGTTGTAATTGTTTAATTACCTCCTGTAAATTGATTTTTATTTTCAGTTAGGATTAGATTTCGATCAATACACCGTCATTATTATAGTTAATGTCAAAGCATTGGCTTTAGTAGTTCTATAGCCTGTAAACGTGAGTAGATTACCTATTAGTCGTGAACTTAAATTGTGTTAAAGGTGTTCAAAGTTGTCAAGGTATGGGCATTGGAGCTTGATGCAACTGTACGTTATTTTCAGGTTAAGACCATGTACATCAGCTTTGATTTTGTTTCAGGCCAAGCACAGAGAACAGGCTAAATGTTCAAGATGTCCTTTGTCAGTCTTGGAATCAATTTCAAGTCCGTGTTCTAGGTGTCGCTGTTGACCACGTCTGCCTCCCAGTCATGAGTCAATTCGTCCATGTGATGGGAAAAGAGGCTGCGTCTCAAGGCCATTTTCAAATTTCATTGGTGAGCTTGTCATGTGGTAGAGAGGCTTCCTGAGCAACACGGAGATTGTTGTGCTAGATATGTCAACCTACAAAGGACATCTCTCTCCTTTTTAAAACTTCTCCAAAAATGTCCTTTCCCAACAGCTCTCCTGCTGCAAATACGTTTTTAGTTGATTCGCTGATTGGCGCTTGCAGAACAGACAGCTTTTACTCCAGCAGCAACATGTACATGCCGTCCGGTGCAGAAATGGGAACTTATGGAATGCAAACCTGTGGACTCCTGCCGTCTCTCGGTAAACGAGGGGACGTCAACCACCAAAATATGGGCATGAATGTCCACTCTTACATACCTCAAATTGATAACTGGACAGATCCGAATAGATCTTGCAGAATAGAGCAACCATCCAACCAGATGCCCAATTGCACATTTTCACAAAACATTAAGGAGGAGAGTAATTATTGCATGTATTCAGACAAGATGGCAAAGGTCAACTCGTCCGATGTCCCTGTATATTCTAATATAATCCCCGAATCGTGTTCAGTTGATGGCCCCGAGATCCCTGTTCCGGGCTATTTCAGACTGAGCCAAACTTACGCGAGTGGGAAACACCAGGACTATGGCCACGAGATGACGAGTCCAAACACCACATTGATGCAGCTCAACAGAATTACTCCCAAACCGCAGTTGTCTTCCTTTGTCGAAGTGGAAAAGAAAACGGCTGATATACCGCAGAACCGGGAGATCAGCAGGACACCCATCCCCGCGGAAAGCCCGGATCCAAAGTCGAGCGCGCAGGAAGAGAAGAATTGCTCCACTGAAGCTTCAGTCTCCAGCCCAGAGTTGCCAAAGAAGGAAGCGAAAGGTAGGTACAATACAAGGATGAATCGTGTCATGGTGTAATATGAACGCTCCAGCATCATAAAACCCAATATAAAACACAAACAGCCCTAAAGTCGTAATGTTTAATGAGAGCCTTACTCGGGTTGCAGTAAAATGCTACAGGAAACTGTTCGACCCGCACATATTTGCATTGACGTCTATTCTCTTCTATATTTTTCTATATTTATAATGTATGTGTTTCTTTGTTGATTGTAGAAAAACAGAATATTCCATTTTATATTTGGGAAAATGTTATTTATTTATTGAAGTGTAATCCATATTATTAACATCTCGTAGACATAAGGCTTGTAGTCTGTTTTGTATCTTCATCCTCACTGTTGTGATTATCAATTTCCTCCGAAATTATAACACAGAAATACTCCAGGCTCTAACAAATGTGTCGTGGATTTCATCAGTATGCTTAATATGCATGTCAAATATTACTTTGGTCTAAAAACTCAGTCGTGTAATTTAGAGCAGCTGTTGTTAGTTATATTTTACAGCCTGTAATATCTCAACACTTGATCCAAATGATAGTAGCAGATTACGACTACTAACCAATAATACTCATATAGGCTAAAACTATATCAATATAATTGAAGCGTTCTATCATTCTGACCAGAGCTGTGTGACTAGTGAAAACATATTTGTCATAGTTCCATATGTTGCCATGTTAAAACATTTGTTGGTTTGATTTCATTTCAGACAGCAAAACTGACCCTCCAACGAGCAATTGGTTGACTGCAAAAAGTGGAAGGAAGAAAAGATGCCCCTACACAAAGCACCAGACGCTGGAACTGGAAAAGGAGTTTTTATTCAACATGTACCTGACTCGAGAGCGCCGTCTAGAGATCAGTAAAGGCGTCAACCTCACCGACAGGCAAGTCAAGATCTGGTTTCAAAACCGCAGGATGAAGCTCAAGAAAATGAGCAGGGAAAACCGAATTCGGGAACTTACCTCAAATCTCACCTTTTCGTGAGCATGCTTACAAATACTTGTTTTATTGTCCCATTCCTCTCTCTTCAAAGTAGTGCTGTGGCAGCATTGGACTTGTTTTTTTTTGTTTTTCACTGAAACTGTGACTGTAATTGCTATTTTTGTCTCATTTACATTGTGACGCATTGTGTATTTTGAATGTTTCATCACAGGGTACAGGAGGCTAGGTCTTAAATTATTAAAATATAGTAGGTATTCATTGTTGTACTGTTTGGTTTGATTGAGCCTAAGGAAGTCACAGTGACTTGTTTGTAAGATCTTTTTTTCGGACATGAAAGCACATTAATAGTGGTTGAATAGTTAAACATTCGTTTAAGAGTTAAGCGCAAACCGTCAGCTGAATCGTAAGTAATCTTATAAACGTTTCTGTATTATAAATGTGGTGAGCAATGTAAATGAGTGTATACATCTTATGCATGTTTGTGGCATGTATCCTGCAATAAATTGATTGTCAAATGTCATTTCTTATTTCAACGTTTTGTTTTGCAGTAAGCCAAGGCTTTTTCATCAAGGCAGATGTGTAAGAAATAAATTAAAGTAAAGTAGAGCATTATTTCTGGAATTGGTACTTTATAAGCCCTAACGTTCTTTCAGTTCCGTTAAAATGAGTAGGGACTGGTCCGTAGATTCAAATTATTCTCGTGCTAGAATCAAAGTAAATGAAAAGTAAGAGAAAAACAAGTCTAATAACGATTTAAGTATTTTATCTTTAGGCCTGAGTGCAGGGTCACAATATGAAGTATCTCAATTTTAGCGTTAAGCTCCACTCAACATAATTTCGGCCCGGCTATTTTCAAATGGTCTTATAGGCCTAAAGTTATTATCTATTGAATTATTTTTGTATTATTATATTTATCATGAATTAGTTATTAGGACTATTTTCAATTAGCTTTTCAGCAACTTGTCTGTAATGAAAAAGAAACGTTAGCCTGTAAAGTTAAGTCATTTTAGCTGTTGATTGTGAATAAGGTATCTAATTGGCGTTCGCGGAGTGTAAAACTTATTCAAAAACACAAAATACACATTTATACTTACTTCTATTCAAATACACAAAAATAAGACTAATTTCCAATAATGCCCTATATAGCTATGTAGCTAACATGTTACGATATTTACACGGATCTGGGAAGGTTCCTAATCAACCTACAAAACAGCCATTGGCGTCTGGATATAGCCTACTATAAAGGCGCTACACTCGTAGAAAAACGGTTCATATAGAACAATTTATATACAACAATTTATTCTTAGTGTGTAGAGGGATAGGCCTATAACAATAGCCTATTTAAAATGCTTTATTGATCAAAACGGTTATGTTTCCATAGCACCTAAATATAAGCCTCTGATCATATATATATATATATATATATATATATATATATATATATATATATATATATATATATATGTATATATATGTATATATATATATATATATAGCGTACAATAATGTTTACTTCTGATTTAAAAACAATAATAATTGAAATAAAATATTGGCGCAACATTCTGTCATGATTCAAAATGTTGCTTATGTTGATGCAGTTAAACGTCATGAGATGGTTTGTTTTGTTTGGTAGGCTTATAATAGCATATTGGTTTGCCCAGTAGTAGACTTGTCTTCAGCCACTGTGTACAGTCCAGCCCAAGTTTATAGCTCTTTATCTGTGCAGACTATTTGAACTCGGTACTCCTATTTTCTGCTTTCCTCTGCCTTTCCTTTTACTCACACATCACCCCCCTCATGTCCAGATGAATGAATGCTGAAACGCACACACACACACACACACACACACACACACACACACACACACACACCACCACCACCACCACCACCACCAACAACAACGATTGTATGGTTTTATTTAACAATGGTCCTCTTGGCCGCATCATTCGTTTGGTAACACTTTACTTAAAGCATCCAGGTATAGGCTAATGCTCTATAACTTGTTATAAGCTTAAGTGAGCCCTTATACTGTCTTATAACAAGACCTATAATATGCTATGTCTCTCGAGCTAACGCTGACGAAGCGGGTCCCTATAGCGTGTATGGACCTAATGACGTTCAAGCACAAATTCATTGGCAGCTCACCGCGGTGTTGTTATGTTCCTTCTTTCTCGTTGTTTTTGCTTCATCCTGACCATGGATTTTAAATAAATCGGTTTATGGATTTTATTTACGTTTCTAGGCCTATTCATTGCAGATGTGTCTTGATGAGAGTTTGCAAAAGTAGGCTAGTTCCAACGCTCTTGGGGTGAGTCGTCGACTAATAGCCTAATCAAGAAGTTATGTGTTCTCAAAAGTAAGAAAACCTAAAAGGCCCTCTTAAATCTAGATTTTTAGACATCACTCTGCACAGATCCACTTTGTTGCGCCAAGAGTCCGTTTTATTAAGGGCACATTAATGTATAATCAAACGCACCTCATAAAGATTTTATTGATCATAAAAACATTAGGCCTATGGCTCTCCTCTAGATACATACAATTTGTATACAAATAATACTTCCTGACTCAAACTTACAAGACCAACCAAACTAGTGAAAGTGACTCCTCGTTTAATAAAAACTAACAATTCCAAAACAGATTCGGTGCGGAAATGGTGTCTCGTTATTTTACAGCATGTTATTACATTTATTTTACGAGGACTTACAACTCAGAAGTCTATAAAATGTTTTACAAGCATTGAGTGTATGACATACCTTATGACGATATCTTGTAAGAGTTTACATGCATAATATGCTATGGCATCAATGTTGAGTGGTGGTTGTGAAATAAATGTGTGTATTAATCTGTTGACGTAAAAAAAAAATAGTCCGGCACCGCCCTCAACCGTATGCACATTCAAAAGGCCCAGAAACACAGCATTTCTTAAGGTTTTATATATTTTTTCTCCTCAAACATTTGGTTTTATTGGCACTCTTGAATAAATAGGCAAATTAAAGATAGGCCTACCGTTACCAGCGGACTGATTTACTCACTGTATTGGTAAATATGATCACGTGATTCATGTAACCAATCCCTGAAGATTAAGCCAGCAAAAATACTATGATTGTTCAGAGGGAAGGTTTCCGTAACAGTGTAACCTTTTATATGACTACGAAGGGATCCAAAAATGTCGACCAGTAGCACTCTAAGTAACTATTATGTGGACTCTATAATGGGGCATGAAGTGGAGGATGTGTACGGGGCGCGTTTTATCCAGGGTCCGCACACTACGACCTCAAGGCCATCAGGTGTTGGGGACAATGCAGATTTTTCCTCCTGCAGTTTTGCACCCAAGTCAGCCGTTTTCCCAGGGTCTTGGTCCTCGGTTCACACGCAGTCCACCGCCGCAGTGTCAGGGATTTACCATCCTTACGTCCACCAGTCCCACCTCTCCGCAGCAGACAGCAGATATGTTCGGTCCTGGATAGACCCAATTTCTAACGTTTCTTTCTCCGGCTTTCACTCTAACAGTCGGCATTATGGAACCAAGCCCGAAAGTTTACCACCGAAAAGGACTGAGAGTGCCGCTTTTGAGACAGAGACTCCGGTGGTCGACCCTGGCCCTGATTACGCATGTGGAGAATCCGAATGCCCAGAAAAAGTAACCAAAGAGAGCGTTGGCAGTGATATGTCGAGTCACAGCGAGCCTAAAGAAGAGAAACAACAACAACAACTTGACCCAAGTAAGTAAACGGAATTGCCCCCTGATTTACAACCGTAAGAACTGTAGGAGCTGGGTGTGTAAAACTGGAGGTTTTACTAACCTATAAAAGTGTCTAGCTCATAACCACGGGCAGAAAAAAACTACCCACTGCTGTAAAGTGGGTATTTAACACAAAAGTGTGATACTAATTCGATCCACAAATGTTGTCTTTTGTACAAATATACAGTAACTCATTACATTCCGATGCTTGTATTTGCTATTTTATTTCGTTTTCCTGCTAATTGTCATGTGAGTTTCAACGTTGTCCTCTCTCTTCTCCAGACAACCCTGCAGCAAACTGGATACATGCACGTTCAACAAGGAAGAAGCGGTGTCCATACACAAAATATCAGACACTAGAACTGGAAAAAGAGTTCCTCTTCAACATGTATTTGACACGAGATCGACGATACGAAGTTGCTCGAATTCTCAATTTAACTGAAAGGCAGGTCAAAATCTGGTTCCAGAACAGAAGAATGAAAATGAAAAAGATGAACAGAGAGAGAGGCAGTAAGGATCACTTATAACTAGACTGGGTGTAGTCCCTCGCCTTTTGATGTATCATATTGTTGTGATTACATAGAATACAACGTTGGTTGGAGCTTAAGCTATGCATTTTTTTTGTGTTGATGTATCAAATGGAAAGATTGACTCAACATGCCTGGAAATATGCTGTCTTTTTCTTTTTTTCTTTTAATCAAAGTAAATGTTGAGTCTTAAACGAATTACTCTATTGATTAACCCGAGCTCGAGTATTTATGCCCAAAATGAGACCAGGGAATATGCTTGCGTGTATAGTTTTCTTAGTCGTGTAGCCTTTTAGAAAAAAATCGAATGTTTTAAGAAGCTGCATTTATGCTTATATTTCGGTGAAAGAATCCTCACGCAAATTGGAAATGATTGAACAAGGTAGAGGCCGACTGAGTGTGTTTGTCCGACTGGGCTAGAATTTAAAACGAAAGGGTCATGTTTTTGAGTATTTATGATATTGTCATCGTGTTTTTTCTGAGGTTTCTAGTTTTGAAAAAAAGACAAGAAAGCTATAGGGCGTAGCCTTAATCATTACATAGGCTAATAATCCTGCATTTTTACAATCCAATTCCGGCTGTATTTAACCATTAAGTTGTTCTTACTTCAGCTTTTCTGCTCAGTGGTTTTGCAGTGGTTGTCCCTATATAGACATGCTTGTTATTAGCCTAGCTACGTTGTATTTGAATATATATATATATATATATATATATATATATATATATATATATATATATATATATATATATATATATATATATATATTTGAGATGCATTGCTGTATATAGTTATTCCTGACGCTCTGAACACCAACAACGTGTATTAGCCGACTCTTAATATAAAGCTATGGGCTAGTGTAGGCCCCATCGCATCAATGCAGTAGTTTGTAAGAATTGAGAGGGAGGACTAATAATGCCTTATTGCAAACATAATTAGATGGGTTGATGAGGGGCGACGTAGGGTGAATGAGAACGTTTATTTCACTGAAATACATTTCTTTTGGTGAATCTGTACGAGCCTGGAGATTCAATGATTGGACATTTCGTTCTCTTTTTTTTTTTTTAAGGTCAGCAGAATGAAACCTCTAAAAGGTGCCACTTGGTGTAGTGAACTACCATTTCAGAATTGTTTTCCTAGTATGAATTTGGCTTACAAGGTGGTTGGATTTCACTTGAAAAGTAGGAGAATGAACATTGTTTAAAAAGACTAGTAATAAAGAATTTATGATTGGGAGAGGTGTTGCACGGATTTCCAATTTATTGTCCAACCTGTACGTATAATTGCTTTAAAGCAGGAAGAAACGGGGTCCAATAAAGCCATATAGATGGCTAGACGTCTGGTCTAAATGAGTTTATGAGCCAGGGCAATAATTGCACTCTCCTTTGAAACACTCTTACTTGGGGGTGTTTGAGTCTGTTGCTGACTAACAGAAATGCAGCCATTTTTTTTCTACAGGGTGTCTGGTCGATAAATTGTCTGTCTTCGTGACTGAGAGGAAATCAGACCCCCTAATGTATAGAAAGTCACGTTTATTCATCAACTGCATTTCCTATTGAGAGGGCAAAACTTCACTTTGACTGCTGCTTAAAAGGCCGTTTACAGCGGTGGATCGATTGGCACCGCAAGGGTGGATTTAAACCCTGTTTCTGAAATTCCATGAAATGTCACATGTAATTACTGTTTTATGTGAAAAAAAACTACATTGTTTATCAGGGGGTGTTGAAACAACTGAGAATACAGTTGGATTTTGATGCATAATTTGTAATCGCTTCGGTTACTTTGATGAAAATAAATGATGACGATTGACACATTAATTCCCCCTATTCTCCAAGTATTGCTAAAGTAGTCTACTAGATAGTATTATTGGTTAATGAAGAGACACATCTTATTCTATACTGGGGGAGCATTTTGTTGGGAACCAAGAGCGCTAGAGGGCGACGTTGTTCTACACAAGACTACGTCTCAATGGCGGTCGTTGGGTTGAACGAGGCCCTCTTGTAGGGCCTAAATGTTTGTTTCAAATATAATATTCAATTCATTCATTAAAAAAATATATTTTCTAAAGATTGGAGGCTTTGTTAGATCGCTTTTATCGGTAGATAGAATATAGGCCTATAGGCCTACATCAAATAACATTGAGTGTTATAGTAGCTATTTCAGGTTCGGCGAAAATTCTCATTCAGTATTGTGTCGCTGACTAGATTTTTATTTTATCCCTTAAATATAATGAGCGTAATTAGCCTATAACCATACCTATATTAATAACAGAAAACAGTGAAAATATGCTTTTACATTAGAGAAATGGGTATAATAGTTTGTAATGAATGATTTAAGTTACTCTGATTATAAATAGGATTATTATTAATGACGATTGTTTATTTGTATTAGTTGATTTATTGTTTCTCCTAGGCCTATCAGAAATGTCCATGAAATGTTAGCGAAGACCAATGGAAAGGAAAGGATAGGCCTACATATACGACAATATTGGAAATGTTTTCTTTCATGGGACAAACACTGAACTCTGAATTCCCTCCACTTGTATTTCTTATCCAGCCTCGTCCACAGATGTTAACTACTGTACATGTAATTATAGGATGCGGTTGTATCTTAACATATCTGTTGTCCTTGCCTTGTTGTAGCTTTCTTTTCTGCGCTATTTTGGGGACAAAGTAATCTATGAGTCCCATTAAAAACAAACATATAGATAATATATACCGCAGGACAAGTCGGCCTATAGCAAAACCTTCTCCCGTCCCTGGTTCCTTTCATGCTTTGGGATCAAAAGAAACGGCAAATGTGTCTTTAGGTGTGTTTGATCAATGTTCAGCAGTCGACAGTTACTGACTTCTGGAATTTCAAAAAACTAGGCCAACCATAAGACTGTTGGACAACAAAACTAGTCTACTCCAGTCATCATTGAATCGTTGGAATTGTCCTTGAATTTAGGCAGAAATGTGTTGTTATTTCGAGCCTTTTTATTGCAATTGGGCCTACAAACAGAAAAGGTATTTCTTGCCGCTTACAATTCAGCCTTTCCACAAGCTTCTCTGCTGGGTTTGTAGCAGCACTCTGCATCAAGTTCAATCATTTTATAATCATGCAAAGCAGCGCGCAAGTTATCAACCGAATCCTTGTGGAATTACGTGTCATAGCAACTGCTCTAAATTTCACAAATACGATAATTTACAGAGACAGCAGGCCTTTACGACACCGCAAGAGACCGAGCTGCTACAATACCTTGACTATAAATCGTCCGGTGGTAATACTGGCGAACTACCAGAGCGCCTTTTCCACAGACGCTCCTCTGGATGAGACCTCAAGGTTGGTTGATTCTCGTAAAATGTGCTTTCAAATCACGTACAGGCCCAATTCCTAGGCTTATACTGTTTTCAAAAATATCCTTCTCTTGCCGTCAAATTGCACAATTCTTTTGAAAATAATGATAATAGGCTGGAATGCTGGAATGGAACATTGCATAATGCAGTCTTCTAACCCCTAGCGAGGAGGAGAAACAGACAGTCGGTAGGCCATAAAACTGAAGCAGGAGAGAGAATTTCCCTCCAACCCCATGTGACCAGGGAGATAAGGTTCAATGTGTCGACCCCGCATTAAGAAAATGAGTTTACCATTAAAAAAAAATGCTGTCTCCAATGGTACCAATCCCACTGAAACACAACAACAGAATGCAAACAGAATACAATCCCCATTTTACGCACGCATTACGCATACCCATGCCCAGCCGAATCACGCTGAAATACACACACACGGAAATATCCTAAAGGCTATTTGTGTACACTGTCTTCTTGCTGTCTTTACAGACCCGAAACACATTGGTACTATCATCAACGACAGACTGCTACAATGAATTGGGACTAATAATAATAATAACATACACATGTAATGTCATTTTGTATTTCTTTGTTGCTTAGTTTTCCCAAGAAAATACTGAGCATTGATTAATACGTCAAAATACATGATAGTATTTTTTACATCTTATGACATAATGCGTATTAGTCTTAAAAAAGCATAGTCCTGGGTTCCCTGGACTAATAGAGCTACATTTGGTTTGCCTTAATAATACGTGCATGGTACATTTTGTGTTGTGTGCTGTGTTAACGTGTAAAGGTAGCCTATATTTCCGTAAATATTCAATCACGGTCCTTTATTTCACCTTTATGAATTCAATATATGAAGAATAGGCCCACGTGTATAACTTTTTAGTTAGAGAAGCACCTCATTTTATGATTTGAATATCCTAGGAGGAAAGGATGATAAGCTGTCCAAAAAGGTGTGTGAGGACTACAACCGAACCGCGTGCATAGCCTAGTAGGCCTAATAGTTTCTTTTCAATAAATACCAATATCAATAAATACCACAATACCACAATACCACATTCTATTTTGGGGCTGATTTCGTGTAGTTATTTGTTGTACCCTATTTTCAACACCACATTTTGTTTTGATGGGGAAGGGCCTATAGACCTTCCTCTTTCGATGTTTTTTTTTTCGTTTCAAATATCTTAGTTAATACATTTGTTATGCGACATCGTAACCAACGCAAGACATACATTTAGTCACATCTGAAATGTTGCTAATGGAAGATTATCTTTGGTTAGTGGTCAAAATATTGCATAGTGCCAGTGCCAATGAAGGTTTTCATTATTATGTTGTATCTTGTTTTTACAAAAATACGATGTTGGCCTCATGAAATGCTCTACATCTTCGTTTCTGTTTCCTGTTATATAAGACCCAATTCTCTTTATTACAACCGTTGACCTATTCTAGAATATAGGTTATTAGCTGTATGACATTTTTAGCCTCGACATTTAGTCAACATGTTTCGAATAACTGATGGTTAGGCTCGTCAACATGGTAATATCTATGTTATTAAAATAGTGTTAAAAACAATCATATATTCCTTATGCACGAATCTTCTGACTCAAAACTAGCACATTTTGGGGTGTCTACGGTTAAAATCTAACATGTGAAATTTCAATTCAAGAAGCAGGGGCATTGTTCGTTAACTTTCCAAATGAGATTTGCAAGCAAAGCTTTCTGAGAAGAAATGGGGAATGGCCCCCGCCATTATGCGCAAAACAGGGTGAATTGCTGCAGTCGAAATGTCTTTTTGTGAGAGGAGAATTTACAACTTGGTAATAGACCTTTTTATGTGCCTCTATCGCCTGTCATTGGATGCCACTGGTCATGTGCAAGAGGCAAACGTCTTCATGGCCCTTTTCCTGATTTCCCAAGCGGTTTTTTCTCTGCATTCTGCTGCTATAGCGTCCCCAACCAAAACGCTCAGCCTACACTCGCTCCAAATTTGCCTTATTATTGCTTGAATGAAAGTGTGAACATACCAGATCCTCGATAACTATATTGTTATTTACTTGACTTGTCAGGGCTAGCGTTTCTTCCTGTGTGCTTCCTGAACTCCACATCGAAAGGAGAGCCTCTGCTGTTCATCATCCGTATAGTTTCACTGTAACATCATGTATTATTTATACAGAGTCACCACAAGAAAACACATGGATTACCCAGCTGCATTAGGTAAGCGTTTAATGTTACAAACATCATGTTAGAATGGTTGTTTATTGACTTGCTCTATGCTACTTCCTGTCTCGTTGCACCAGGGTATATTAGCAGTATAGGCTAATCAGAACCTCAGTCGAGATGACATGTATAGACTAAAGCCAAAAGACACATGTTTAAGATAACTAAAACTGCTGCTATGCATGTATTATGAGTCAACACCAATGAACGTTTACATTTAACGTTGCATGTGAATCTGAACGCATTAAACTGTGATCGGTATTTTACCAATAGGCTACATTTGATTGAATTGTAATTTGCTGTGACAATGGGTTGACGTGTTCATTTTAGTTTAGCCAAACGGATTAATGTATACGGACGGATATTTAGCTTCAGTAGCCTATAACTAACGTTTACTAACTTTCAAGTGCTTGCAGGGATGGGTTCTTTCGATGTTTGTGCGTGTGAACAGTATCTGTCGGTCTGTCTGTATGTCTGTCTGTCTGTCTGTCTGTCTATATGTTTTTGTTCTGTATGTGTATCTTTGTGTATGTTTGATATATATATATATAATTGATTCTATAATGTCTCTGAAGTGACACGCAGCCTAATTGAGTTTTGAGGAGCTGGCTGCCAGATGATTTTAGACAGTTCGATGTTCTAAGTGAATTCTATTCATTAGTCCTCTTTTGGTGCATGAGGTCGATGTGCGAGGTAATGGATATCTGCATGATGGAATTTTTATGAAGTCACCTGATATTGTCTTAATATTAGTTCCACTTTCTATCAGGGACGTTGTGTAGGCCTACTTGTGAATATATCGTTACACTCAAGCTACTGCTCTATTGGCTATATAATAACAGTAATAGCACACTGTTATATAGTTAAACTAAACATGATAAACATTTGCATTGTATTTTCAGATATGGATGTTTAGAACATTTGAATGTGTCATGTTGTAACAAACACGCGTGGGAAAATGCAACATATAATGTTAACCTTTCAGAAATGCAGTTGTTGAGCTTTCCCACCAGAGAAGCAGTTTTTATAGATGTTTTCAGCTGCCTGAGATGGGGGCAACGGAACAAAGACAGTATTTCACTGTTGTCTGACAGGCAGCTGCGAAAGTATTTACAGCTTTACTGCAATGCGGCAAAAGAGAGAAAGCCTGGAAAGAGGGCAGCCTATAAAAGTGGGGCCTGCGAATGACGAAACCCTGAGCATTTAAATTACTCGATTAGCTTCTAGTCTTAACTCTGGATCGGAAATCACATCACGTCCCAATATATGTATGGATATAGCGTTGTCATTTCGTCCTTCGTTCGTTCTTACATCCTATCGCCCATAAATTAAATACAATATTACACAGTATATCAACGTATAGATAGATCATTTATCTAAAAAAAATAAACCGCGCGAGAGAACAGTTCCCTTGATTATTATGTTCGGTGTGTGTTTGTATTGCGGTGTTTAACATTTTGCGATTGTAGTGGTTAGCCATACGAATTAAGTTTTTTTGATTGCCAGTCTAGTTTAGCCTATAAAGTATGCAGTTATTAAACATCATGGGAGCATATTAATCCACTCTTCTGCGGTATAAGGGATGAATGAATAATGAACCTAGATCGTCTATGGATTTTTCTCAGATTGAAATGCATACATAGCCTACCATTTAAACATATAGCAAAATATAATGGCATGCAAGTGGACGCTAAAATCTAGGTGCAACAAATTGGTAATGCGCCATACTGATTGGGAGAAAAACTGAACACGCTGAAAAAGGGGAATTATTATCATGTTCCAGCAAGAGGCGCTGTTGTCCAACATTCAGTTATCCCTTCGTTCTTTTTCCGCATAGTTTACCTTATAGGTCACTGAACTGGAATATGATTGGTCCTTACACAATATGACCAACCGATGCGTACTATGCCTAAGAAATTGAAAGGAAGTGGTTTCTGAATTGAAATATCAGTCTAGATGTAGGTGAAGTTTTCGTATAACAAAACATTTTTTTTTAGAGGGTGTAGTTAATAAGGAGAGTGGTGGGGTCATATGAGACTGGCCTACACCAATGCATGTGATGCATTTGATGGTTCGAACGTTTTAGTAGTCGTGTGTGCTTCTGAATCACCCCAAGCCAGCAGGGCATCTTTTATGAAACTTTACAGAAAGGAAACGGTGAGCGAAACACCCACTGAAGTGTGTAGACTACGTCAGGGATCACAGAGTCATCATCCGTTTAAAAAAAAATAAAAGATAGGCCTTTATGGGCAAGCAGTCAAGCGGAGCAAAAATATATATAGGTAGATGTTGACCTATACAGTCAGGTCCAAAATGATTGGCACCCTTGACTAAGATGAGCAAAAAGACTGTATAAAATAAATTATACAAATATGAACCTATATTGTATGTTCAAAAAAATTGGGAAACTATATTATTTTATACTAATACAACTGCTCACAGAAAGAGATTTTGTGGTAATACCTAATTTTATCAAAAAGATAGGGGTCAAAATTATTGGCATGCCTTTTTTCAATACCTTTCAATACCCCACCGTGCCAGGATAATGGCACTGAGCCTTTTTTCTAAAATGTTTTATGAGTTGGAGAACACATTGGGAGGGATCTTAACCATTCCTCCATACAGAATCTTTCCAGATCCTTGATATCCTTCGTCTGTGCTTATGGACTGCAGTCTTCAATTCAAACCACAGGTTTTTAATGGGGTTCAAGTCCGGAGACTGAGATGGCCATAGCAAAATGTTGATTTTGTGTCAATTAACAATTTATCTATGGATTTTGATGTGTGCTTGGGCTTGGGCTTGGGCTTATTGTCTTCCTGGAAGATCCACTTCCAGGTTTTTAGCTAAAATGTCCTGGTTCTTTGGTTTGTTGTTTTGCTGGAAGATACTCTTGTGGCCACGTTTCATCCTCCTGGCAGAGGCAACCAGGTTTTTAGCTAAAATGTCCTGGTCTTGGGTTTGTTGTTTTGCTGGAAGATACTCTCGTGGCCACGTTTCATCCTCCTGGCAGAGGCAACCAGGTTTTTGGCTAAAATGTCCATGTACTGGGTATAGTTGATGATGCGGTTGACCTTAACAAGGGCCCCAGGACCAGTGGAAGCAAAATAGCCCCATTACATCAAAGATCCACCACCATATTTTACAGTAGGTATATGGGGTACTTTTGTACATGTGCATTCTCATTTCAACACCAACCCCCTAATTGGTGAGTGGCTGAGAGGTCTATTTTCATGTCATCCAACAAATATAAACCAGGAGTTTGCTAAACAGCGTTGACACTTGGATTGGAACCGGTGCTATGGTCAGATGACATGAAAACAAATGTCTTTGGCCACACACACCAGTGGTGGGTTTGGAGTCTAAATAAGGATGCATGAGCAGAAAATAGCCCCATACCTACTGTAAGATATGGTGGTGAATCTTTAATGTTATGGGGCTATTTTGCTTCTACTGGTCCTGGGGCCCTTGTTAAGATCAAATGCATCATCAACTTTACCCCAGTGCATGGACATTTTAGCCAAAAACCTGGATGCCTCTGCCAGGAGACTGAAACGTGGCCGGAAGTGGATCTTCCAGCAAGACAACAAGCCCAAGCACACATCAAAATCTACAAAGAAATGGTTAATTGATCACAAAATCAACATTTTGCAATGGCCGTCTCAGTCTCCGGACTTGAACCCCATTGAAAACCTGTGATTTGAATTGAAGAGGTGAAGTTTATCAAGGATCTAGAAAGATTCTGTATGGATGAATGGTCAAAGATCCATCCCAATGTGTTCTCCAACTCATAAAAGATTTTAGTAAAAGGCTCAGTTCATTATCCTTGGAAGGTAAGTGAGGTAGGCTATTGAAAGGTATTGAAAACAGGGGTGCCAAAAATTTTTACCCCTATCTTTAAAAAAATATATATTATTACTTGTTGAACAAAATATCTTTCTCTAAGTAATTGTATTAGTATAAAATAATTTAAATTCTCCATCTGTTGGAGCGTACAATATAGCTCAGTATTTGTATTATTTATTTTATAGAGTTATTTTTGCTCATCTTTATCAAGGTTGCCAATCATGTTGAACCTAATTATAGAACAGATTACTTTATTAGACTTTTGAAATGTCTTTATATTCACCTAAAAACACATATTCATATGAACAACGCACATTAAATTCCACATCAAGGTGAACTTGAAATAGCAAGTGTGAACCCCCCAAAAATATATATTCTTATTTTTTTCTATTGCATAACATGTTTTATAATTACATCCCTTTTATTTTATATGCCATCAAGCTAATCGGCGTTATTGAATAAGTGCAACTTGGAGGGTTATTTATGGCACCAGTGCGGTGTCATGAATGGCTGTGGGGGAGCACGTGATGCCATTAAACTTTGTTTTATGGCCTGGGAGTTGACAAGCCAAAATATAATCATCATTGTGTATTAGTAAGGCCGTGCAGATGGCGTGGAATAGACCTTGGAATTGGTGGAAGCAAGTATAAACCTCTGGTTTTGTCTGAACATGGATGTGTTTGCCTATTCGATGCAATACGTTGGTCTTTGGGGTGAGCTCTGTTTAATCATTTGATAGGCTACTAAAACTAGTGCGTGCGCATGCTGATGTCATCAGGTATACTTGTCTGTCTCCATGTCTGTCTCCTACAGTTTGGTTTGCCTGCTTCGAAATCCAGGACTTTAACCACAGTAGGATGTGTATTTTGCATTGGCCAGGATGTACGGGAAACAATTAGGAAGTGTTTGAATATGTCAATACTTGGCTGTTTACGGCTGTTATAACCAATAATCGTTGAAATCAGTCGTTACATAAACAATGCTTTTTGGACAATGGCTGACAGCCTAATATTGTAGCCTATAGGCATATTCGTTTTTGCTTCAAGTAGACTAATATTGCGTGATGGTTTATTAAAACCTGTAACATTTTAATTGGTCTGCAATACGCACATATTTGAATGGCAATGGCTAATAGGCTTGTGGGGATCTGAAGTCTTATGGACTGGCAAGTTTTGAATTCGGAGGGAAAAATTTCAACCTGTTGTCACAGACTCAATGGCGTTTACAGTTATTAGCGTTTCCTTAAATGACGTTTTGGTGACATAGGCCTTGTTATAACACTGTATTAATGAAGTTAAATACACATCAGTCCTTCTGAATCTTAATAACCCAACAATATCTTAAAAATAGCCATGCTCTATCGCGCCCCCTAGTAGTGTACAGAATATTATCGAATCATAATTCCTTGTACTATCGTCAATTGACCCATATCAGGGTGTTTCTGTGGGCCTACATTGGGATGTTATGTAGGAAGTGAAGTGATGACATTGGAAGTGATGATTTAGTTTGTTATCCAATACAAATACATTTACATGAGGCAGCATGAGGCAGGGACAAAATGCACGAATCAGAATTGTGTTATAAAGGACTACACTACAGTAGGCATAGGCCTAGGTTTTTATTTTTTATTTTCTTTTAGCAATGTAAAGGAGTCTTTTTTTAATTGTTTTTCTGCAGCCTGTCTGCCACTTTGACCATTAGTGCATTTCGAAGTTCAATGCACTGACAACGGCTTTAATAGGCCTACAATTGACAGGCTATATTTTATTGAGGTGATCTTTTTATTGAATTGAGAATTTCATTTCTGATAGAATTTCAGTAGTCTATGATGGCATGTTTAAAAGAGTAGCTTTAGTGTCTCTTTATTTATAATAAATAGCCCACAAATAAGATTTCAGGAGAAATACAAATGTTTTAGGTAACTTAAATCCATAGGCTAAATTATACATGTTGTCGATGGTGTTTTGGCACAGAATCTAGCTTTAGTGAAATAGCTACTTGAAATCGGAACAAGTACCTATGAACAGTTGTATAGTAAAATAACCCTAAATAGATCAGAAAACATAGCAAGTTGGTTCATTCTTGGTTCAAACGAAGGATAAAGACAAGTGCTGACTTCATCGTTCTTTTGTTCCTCAGTATCCTATCTCGGCTTTGACCGAGCAGTTGTCTGAACAAGTCTCAGGGCAAGGTGAAATCTAGGTCAAGCTGTCCAACATATATTAAAATGTTATGACATGTAATTACAAAGGTGTAAAGAGTGTGATTCATTTTTTCCCAATAAGATCATTTGAAAATGGGACGAAAACCTTTTGACTATCTCAAGGTTAAAGGCTTCTAAAGTGGTCAATTTTAGTTTTTTGAAAACGTTGTAGAAGTGTTGTGAAACGTTCGGCCTTTAACCTTCGTTCTTAAACTACTAGAATTAGACTACTGAAACTGTCCAGTAGCAAAACATGAAGTCGGCCTGGCCTATAATTTTGAGAGAATAATTTAAGGACACATCTTCGGGCATCTTACTATAAGGCCTGTGTGAATACTCAGTCAAATTTAGAAAGCACTTGGCCAATCAAGTGTTTTAAAACGAACAATTGTATTTTATTTCAATAATTTATGTCATTCAAAAAGGTATGTTATTAAAGGACATTTCCACAGTGGCATATTCCCTAGACTTTAGACCAAGTAGTCAACTCAAGGGTCGTTTGAGAATCGTGAACTTATGTACTTTTTGAGCTGTCGTTAAAGTAAAAATAATTGAACTTTTTGATACGTTTGCAAATGATTTAGTTTGACCTCGTGGCCTTTAGCCTTTTTCCTTATGGGTCCACTCGATATTCAAGCCTCGGACAGTGGGTAGAGCGGTAGGCCGGTTAACTTGTTTTTAAATGGAATCCCTCCAAAGTGAGTATCGGTAGTCTATACCAATTAATAGTGAATGACCTATGTGTTTGCCTATACCTCTAACCAATAGGCCTAACCGGTTTACATGTTTTCTTATGCATTTCGAAGCTGGAACAGAATCGCTCATTTTACTGATGAACTACTTAGGACTTACCAATATCTGATTAATCAGGGGCTATGATTTTATGGAAGTTATCGAAACATATTTTGATACACATCCATTGTTTACAGTTGTCGACGGTATAAGAGTGTATTGAGTATGAATCGTTTTTTTTGTATTTGTCTTTTTGAGAACGGAATCTAAAGGCTGGACTCTTGAATTGCGAGAAATGATGGGGACCCCTGTATTCCGTCGTCTATATATACCCTGTAGAACCGAATTTGTGTGATAAAACAAGTCACAGATTCGATTCTAGGGGAGTATATGGTCGATGCAAAAACTTCGATTTACTTATCTACTTTGATAGAATTTGTAATCATAACAATTCCGAACATTAGATGATGGCGTGCACATCGTTTTGATTGCTGGATTGCACCAGCTATTCTGTCTAATGATTATTTAAAATGATATTTTATATATTCTATTGAGTAGAATCTGTTCTAATAGTGAAAGTAAATGTTTGCGTTATATGCTCTTTCAGTGTCACTTGTCATTTCATTTGGTGATTTACGTTGATAGAAAGACATAGTCCTAGTCATGCTCATTAGAAGCCTTTTTACACGCGTCACTTTTTGGCCTGTACATGTATCATTACAGCCAAGCAGTCCTTTTCGTTTTGATAGTGAACAAAAAGTAACTTGCCATAACAAAAGTTATAGGAGACTGAAGTCTAAACAGATTTTAACATGGCATCTCAAAGTAATGCATTTTTTCTTACGTTTTCATACGTTTTAACATTTCAATCATTGAATTATTGATTGTTTGGCATTGGTTGGTTGCCACGAGGCTCTTTCAATAGTTTTGAAAGGGATAGGGTAGATGAAATGATGAGATTCTTGTAACTTTTGGATGACCCCTTCTTGACAAAGACAGTCACCATCAATTGTCCCCAGGCTTTATTCCCCTCTTTTTGTGCCAGGGAGACGTTTTGTATCTTTTGTTTGTTTATCTGTCAGACTCACTGGCCTTAGATTGATTTAGTATTGTAGAACAATAAGCATATTAACCATATTATTACACAAAACCATCTAAATGTCCATCTATACCCAAACTTTGTATTTAATCCATTCAGATTATTTTCCATTGACTGTTAAGGATGACCACAATTGATATTAAGCTGTTGACATTAGGTACATACATTTTTACATTTAAAATTTTATTTTTCAATATAGCGAGTACATTGCCAATCCTGCATTGGAACTGGTTAAATATTTGTTTTCATTCAAAATAATTTCGGTGCTTTTTTTGAAATTAGTGGAAATTGCTGCTGTAGGTGTGCAGTGTATATCCGTTAATGAACCAGCTTTACCTCCATTGGCCAATCTGGTCACATGGTTCCCTAACTTTATTCAGTTGACAGCGAGTAGGAGGGCTTTATGGAGGGTGGAAAAAAAGACAACTCGAGAAAAATTTGTATTTTCTACCTTCAGAAATTAATGACCATGAGTTCGTTTATGGTGGACTCTAAGTATGTGGACCCAAAATTTCCTCCTTGTGAGGAATATTCGCAAAATAGCTATATACCTGACCAGGGGACAGACTACTACGGTCCAGCGCAGGACCCAGGTTTCCAGCATCCAGGAATCTATCCACGGTCAAACTACACTGAGCAGCCCTTCAGTTGTACCACTGTGCAGGGTTCTACAGTGCAGCCGCGGGGTCATGTGCATGAGCGAGCCAGCCACCCTAGCCCTTTCACTGCACAGACCGAGCCGTGTCCCCCGGTCCAAGTGACTGGCCCCCGGACTTGTGGACAGCAACAAAACACAAAGAACCAACATGGGATACAAGCCAAGCAACCTACAGTAGTTTACCCCTGGATGAAGAAACACCACGTTACTACGGGTAAGATTGCCTCTCTCCTCCCCACGTCTCGTTGGGACAAGTTGAGGTCCAGGAATTTAGCCACATGAAAATTATTGCGTGAAATATTTATGAGTTGCTTTGAAGGGGCCGTCAATTACTCCAGCCATAAATGTTTATTGCTAAGGAAATAGGCCGCTGTCTATGTGGCCGTCTCAGAGCTCTTGAAATGTCCACTTGCCTTATGACTATGTTTTATTTTATTGTGTGTCGACAATATTTCAGATGACGAGGGTGAAAATAGAACAAATTGAATGAAAGTTTGGTCATAGTTTCGTCCAATTTCATTTCTGGATCAAGTTTTTCATTGTTTTGTTTTTAGCTAGAAGTTTGGAGCGTCCCGTGAAGGGCTGTTGTTTTTGTTAACTGGGACCTAATTGGCTCACATTGGTGTTTTGTTTCTCACAGTAAACCCGGACTACACAGGACCTGAACCGAAACGGTCTCGGACAGCTTATACAAGACAGCAGGTTTTGGAACTGGAAAAGGAATTTCATTTTAACAGGTATCTGACCAGGCGGCGTCGCATAGAGATTGCCCATACACTCGTTCTCTCCGAGCGTCAGATCAAAATCTGGTTTCAAAACAGAAGAATGAAATGGAAAAAAGACCACAAACTACCGAACACAAAGGGAAGATCTGCATCGGCTTCCAGCCAACATTTACAAAGTATTCAGAAGGATAACCAGACTAATATCACAACTTTATGAATATTATGGGAAACTTTGAATCTTACATGAACTGTAGGCCTATAAAAAACTATTTCCCATTTGACTTTGCATGATCTCAAACATGGCATTTTCGTCATAGGCAGTTACATTCAGAAGGACCCTCGATGTGTGTTGGCTCGCTGAATTGAGTCCATTTCCAACATTGTAGCTGATAGGTGCTCAGAAGATATGAGTGCATCACTACATGCTTCACATGCTTCAAAGAGGTAGCGGTAGATCGAACGAGAACTTTCGCTTTCGGACGAAAGCTTGTTAAAGAGGTTTTCTTATGGTAGGCCTACTCTTCTTGCTTGCTATGGTTCTCTTCTGTCCACAAAAGTCAGAGTACTACCTGAACATTTCTATCTTTATTTAAAAGGGGGGAAAAACGTACAATTATGTGAAGTTTTTGTACACTTTAATTGGAAATTGTCTTGTGATGAAATCAAGCTTTTAAAAAGAACAATATTTGATTCATATAATGCAAAAAATAAAATGGCCATTGCACACAAAGAATCAGTTGATCCATACATTTGTGACAATATTTGTTACTTTTATATAGCCTAGCTTAAAAAATAAGTAGTGTACTCGTATTTATGGGTGCTAACTGGTTGAATTTGTTCTGTTTACGTTTTCTGAACTTTTATACAATAAAGCTTTTAAAATGGCGTTAAATTCTATTGAGAAACAAGACATTCCTGTGTGCAGACCTTTCCCAGTGCCCTTATTCGGTTATAAATCTCTCTTGACATCTTTGTAAACAGTGTACATATAAAGTGGGTCTCACATATGGCATCTGAAACTCTTTCATGAGTTCCCTTGTTCTTTGCATCGAATTTATATTTTTTGAGATGCTTCGCTATTTTTTATTTTGATCCATATCAAACAGAACACTATTAAAACGATATATTAAATGTTAAGGACGTTGAGGAATAAAAATACGTGTCATATGTTTCCCCCATTTTTATTCTACTAATTTTGTAATATAGTGTTTAAATTTCATTATGATTATTTATTTAATTAAATATTTGTACATTTCCTAAAACCCACAACTGTTCTAAACATATCTAAGAAACGAACGTTTATTTAATGAGATGTGTTCAAAACGGTTGTGGATTATTAGAATTGTCTCTTTTGTTATGCATTGTAAAATCGTTTCATTCATGCGCTTAGCTGGCGTTAAAATCGAACTATGGCATTCATTTATACCAAACCAAGCCACACAGGCATTCATGTCATGTTTCAAGACAGCTATTCCTGTATTGCTCCAATCATCGTCCTCGTGACAAAAATAATCATAACCTCATGTATTGCGAAGATCTTCTTCCCTCTGAAGAGTCTTCATGATGAGAAGTTGAAAATGTATTTCAACTGAAGTTCGACAAAAGCTCCAGAGGCAGGTTCACCCAGAGGACACTGTTTCTATCGCCTTAGACACATTTCAGCCGCGAGGAGTGACCTCTAAACCCTTGACCCGTCGGACCGATACAGCCTTTTTTCTCTCACAGGCGCTATTCGCATTGAGTTTCATTTAGATACTTTTTCTATTCTACCTTAGTATTGGTTTGCTATAGAATATTGGACGCTTATGTAACTCGGTTAAACATGTAGGCTAACTTTTTAAAGCCTATATGTATTCTGCCAGATGCACCTCAAACGGTACTGATTGTATATTAATGTCTCACCATGTTAATGTGCAATCCTGTCTGACTTTATTTTTGTACCTGCTTTTTATTCTGTACATTCCCAGGTGTCATGCAAAACTTTCATGGAAAAATAAAGATTGTTACTTGATATGCATTATGGTGGCACAGAGCACTCACGTCTGTCAATAGATTTCTTTATCAAGTATTAAGAGGGTTCATGCTGGGCCATTGAGCAGATAAAATAGTTAATCAATGTGCACACACACACACACACACACACACACACACACAAACACACAAACACACAAACACACACACACAGCTGTCTTTCCCAGTTTAGGTCTTGTGTGGCTTTCGTGATCGTGAAATATCAGATACCCCCAAAGTATTTCCATAATGCGTAAAAGGAGGCATTCTGTAACATTTGGGTTCCATAGCAAAGCATACAAGAACATGGAATAGGGCCTTACTTGCGATACAACCACATAATTCGAACTTTATGCATGTCTCTCACTGACATTTACTCAAAGGTTACGAGTCGATACCTCAAATGAGGATTTAGCCTATGGGTTGGGTTCGACCACACATCTCGCAGACAACGTTTTACTTAATTGTGCTTGTTTGAAAAAATAATGGCATAGTTGACTAACATAACGTGTTTCATTGGCCGGTAAGTTACATTTTATAGCAAGAATCATGAATGTCCCCTAACCCACATCATTGTTAGATTCAGTGCCATGGGTTTTATGAATGCAAGATCAGTGGGGTTATATTTGTGATCAAATAAAATGTTCATGCTTGGATTAAAACTCATTTGAGTGCTTATCTGTTTCTCTTTGTGTGTGTGTGTTTCTCTATGTGTGTGTGTGTGTGTGTGTGTGTGTGTGTATGTATGTGTGTGTGCGCGCGCGCGTGCACGGGTGTGCATGTGTCCTCACATTTGCGCGCACTCCTTTATAAGTTTAGCTGGGGAAGCCTTGTGTCACTTACACTTATTCATCTTCAGTTTGCCACTACACATATTTCAGTGTACAAGCATGATGATGTCATTGCAAAAGAAAGAAAACTGCACCAACTTCACTCTGACCAAAAAAAATCCTTCTGTAGCCAAACCATAAGCTAAACAACAGTTCTACATGCAACCCATGTTGTTGTACGTGTGTTTTCAAGACTATCCCAATGGATTGCTGAATATTACATTTTCATGTTTCTTTTCCACAGTGGACCTATGAGGCATGTAAACACGTAAATTGTCTCTCTTGTTCGCTGAAATGACCATGGGAATAGTCATAAAATGCCTTTTATGTAACACAGAGTTTGAGAAAAGCAATCATATTTCAGTACTTGCCCCGACAATGTGCAGTGTGCATTGACCTACATGTCTGAACACAATAAATGAGAGCCATAAGCGGTGCCATTTTCAATGACACTGCACCGAATATGGTATACACCATTGCCGCGCTCACAATGGCTTTCAAACGGCCATATTTGATTTCCTGCTGTTCGCAGAACCTGTCTTCGCCAAGCGAGACAGCCCTTTAAGATATATTAAACTGTGCTGTCTGCATTCAAAGATATAATTCGGAGTCTATACCGCTCCTCTCTCTATTTCTGACCACGTGATTGTCTAAATAATTAATGCAGCACGTCCCCTAGAAACACGGCGTCGTCATTAATCGCGAGGACTCTATCAGACTTGAAAACTGAAGAGATCCCAAGAAAATAATATCCAAACGCTCCGATACCCAACGCAACTGTAGCCAGCACTTTAGCACAGCATCTCAACCAATGGAAGCTTGGTAGGTAAATATTTGAAATTATTTTTTTGAGTAAGATGGTAAATGACCATATCTGTCAGATATTTGATAAATAGCGCTCTTTGATGAGTGCGTCTTGGACAGGCTGAACTTGTTATGGGTTCTTCAGTGCTGTGGTTTTTATGAAGAAAAAAAACAGACCAAGAGGACAATGTCGATATTATAAAGTGGTAATATTTTACAACTAAGATCCGTGTTATGTTTCTTAGCAAGTAAGTACAAGATATAAATATTTTCAGCCACCTTTTACTGTGTGAAATGGTTGTGATTAAGAATGTGTGGGCAGAATGAATGCAGCACTGTTGGGCAGTTCTATTTCGTTCTTGAGGGCTGTATGCTAGGGCCTCTGTGATTTATAATATCACCAAAGAGAGCAACTCGGTTATTGGTTTACACCAAATTGCCTGTTACGAAATGTAAACAGAGTGTTAAGATGAAAAACATTTCAAAGTGGTACAAGTGCAATATGTCATAATACAAAAGCTTATATTAGACTATTCTTTGGATAACACGCCAGTTACCTGCATAATGGCAAAAACTAAAATCGGAAACGTTGTAAGAATATATCTCTTTGGAATGAACTCTGATGACTCCCCGTTGCTACCATTGTTTATATTGTTGATGGGGCATAATTCGAAATGTATTTCTGAGAGTAGTAAAAGTAGTGTTTGAGCAGGTTGACAGTTATCTGCCTCGTTGTAAATCATTCTCAGTAATTCCTGAAAGGGTGCGAGGCTGTTGGGGGGCCGGGCGAACACTGTAAATCTTTCACTTTTATTACCCCATGAACATATGCTGCGACCCTAGTAGTCCTGCATCCTTCCCTCAGTACAAGATAGGCCTACCTCTCGGCCAGCTTCCCCGCTGTCTTTTATGGCTTTACATCTCCATCTTCCAGTTGATTTTTGAGCTCACGAATTGTCATTTGAAGGCGTTTTGTTATTTACATCGAAAACAGTGACTGAAACAGAAAATATGACTCTCCTTGCATGTGTTCAGGCTCAAAATTAGACTACCGTACGGCCGAACACCATGAGAAATAGCACAGCAGACACACAGTAGACAAGAGGGTTTCCAAATTGGTTTATTTGCGTACAATTCCACAGGCCTTTTCTCATGCATTAATATTGGTCAATAGGTTTCATAACATTCAAAAATGCCCATCTCACATCTCATAGTGTAGATGTAAAAATACGTTTTATTTTTAAACAATCGTGATAACAATATGATAGCAGTTTCAAGTACCAATAATGCATCTAAGTACACGTCCAAATGTACAATCCTGTATCAGAAATCATGTTCAGAACCCTACATTTGTACAGAATTCTCAAAACTACATTAGGGTTCTAATCAAGGTTGTATTTTTAGTAATTCGGGCTCTTTCAACAGCAGTTTTATGAGAAATCAAATATGACCAAAATACCGTATATGGGCTATGTAATCAGGTAAACATGAAATGCACGTTGTATGTATGTATTATCTCTTAAAGATGACTAAACAGCCACCCGTGTCATTCAATTGCCATAGTATGCCTGTAACCTGACCGAATAATACGTCTGATTATATTTCTACCATGGAAAGAAGAAGACAAAATCATCCCCACCAGGAAATCCTATCGCAAGTTGAGCATTTTCACTATGGACACAGGTCAGATAAAGAAATGTAAACGCCATCATTTAAAAAAAAAAGGATTTGTGGAGTTAAGGCTTGCTTGCAGAAGCAGCCTCAATCAGAACATCCCGATCACGTGAACAAATATGCTTGTATTTTAAGGCAGTGCCTTTATTTGTCATCATAAAGGTTTCCTGAAACACCAAAAATCTTAATGATAGCTTCATTTCGGTGACTGTGTCTGAAAACCTGTATTTTTCAATGGGAGATGGTTGCCAGATTTTTTGGGGTGGAATAAGGATCCCTTCTTCGTTTTTTATTGGTAGTTGAGCGTGAGTCTTTCCATTCTATCGGGAATACTGTCTGCATTGGTATATGGAAATGTCTGAAAAACCGCAAGATCAGGTTTAGGACAGTATTGTCTACAGACAAAGGGTGAAGGATATATTCTAGAGACTGCAGGGAAAGGAATTGAGACTAAGAAACACGAGTATATGATAAATTGATTCACAGGTAAGCAATTGTATGGCAAAATGCAACCTTTAACCATGGCTTTACATAATGCTAGAGAGTAAATATGATTTATTCCATTGAAAGGAGTTGATCTTTATTAATGTCGCTCTTGTCGGTAACTACGCTTATAGCTTAAGTCTTATGGACCTTAGATACGATTTTAAGACAGGTTCACAATTTTGAGCAACCACTTTGAAAGGTTAGTTTGGACAGAC
Organism: Salmo trutta; assembly: GCF_901001165.1. Taxonomy (NCBI): domain Eukaryota; kingdom Metazoa; phylum Chordata; class Actinopteri; order Salmoniformes; family Salmonidae; genus Salmo; species Salmo trutta. Next base: position 15,272,332 of record NC_042980.1, read on the forward strand.
GTATTTTGACAATTGGTTTTCAGCTGATTTTGCAGTTTGATGAAAACTGACCAAAAGAAACGGAAAAAGAAGCAGAGGAACTTTTCATTCTGACTCCGAGGTTGTTAGATCGTAAATCACATTAATTTGTTGTCTTATCGTCACAGTGATGTTAGACATGATTTATGTGGTTTCAGCTATATGGCTTTGTTAACCTGCAAATGTTATAATATTTTGAATGGATTCAATTGTTTTAATTTGTGTTTGAGAACTACTTTCAGGATTTCTCCATTTGTAAATAAGAAATATATAAATAGATATAGACGTATTTTTTATTTAAATAAACATAGGCTATATGAAACACTTTCAGTTGACGTTCTGCACTCATTTTTCGTGAAGTTATTGGATCATTCTGAATCTCAAATGTTTTTTTATAGGCCTATGGGAATTAAATATTAATTAAGAACAGGTCTAAACAATAGGCTATTGTTCGAATACTGCTCAGGTTGATTTGTCCTTTTATGTTATTGACTGTAATATATGTTCAAGTCATTATGAATGATTTTAATTCACTATTGTCTGACTATACTGCGCTTTGATAACGAAATATGACTGGCAAATACTGAATTTAAAGAAATGTATTCCAAGTAAATATTTGCAAAGTATGCTTAGTTTAGAATGTGCGTCTAGTGACAAAATATATTAATGGAAACATGCCTGGAAGCTATAAAGAGCTGCCAAACCAACGATAAGAATCAAATTACAATAATAAAAACAACACATCCAATAATTCGGAGGATTTATCCTCAAATTCGTCTTAAATTTAGCCAAATTAACAAGCTTATAAAAGCTATAGGCCTTAGCTTTATACACATGTTTAAGTATGAAAAATGAGTTAATTAAATCATCTCTCGCTTCCCAGCCCAGGGATGCACAAAATGGATATTATTGGTTCTTTTTGATTACTAAAGTAAACGTTCAAAATAAACCATCTTTAAAGTCAACTTTATATCCAAAGCGCACAATGGACACAAAGAAAACGATGAAATACAAGCAGACATTGTATATACCAAACTTACCGTAGCAATGCGTAGGCGAGAAACATTGTTGTCTGAAAAGACGGTCATGTCTGGCCAGAGTAGTAACAACATGTGGCAACAATACACTTTCAAATCCACTCAAAACATATCGACTTCGACTTCAACATAATTCTGGAGTTCTGCACATTTCTAAAACACGCTAGGCTATATGTCAATGATAACATTTGCTTTTTGCCGAGAGACACTATTCTCAATCATGTTCTATTCGTCTACAGATAGCTAAGTAAAGCGTAGTTAAAACTTACATCAAGTAGCCTAAAGACTAGTTTCTTATTTCTGGTGTTTATCTCCTCAAATGTGGCCATGTGTCCCATCGTCAGGCAGTTTCAGCTTTTAAAAAACGGGTGAAAAGTACTGTGGTTAGGATTTCATTGTGACTTTCTTGAACGCCTTCCGCTCGTTGTTCATTAATCTATGAGTTATTGCTGAACAAGCCAAAGGTCAGCCAAAAGGCTTATGACTGCTAAATATTTTGGCCAGCTCTTTCTTTGTTTAAAATCTTCAGTGTAAGATTTTCTTCTCCATCACTGAACTACATTTTCGGTTTAAAAATGCCTTAAAATAAAGAATAATGTGTTGGAATTTGTGGTTGCTGAATTGTTCAATTTCTTCTCGTGTATGCTCATATAATGATTAGAATAGATACTTGTTCACAGAAGTTAATTATGGTGCTATATCAAATTCTCACTGTAAAAAAACAAAACCAGTAGGCCTACAATGGCATTTCATCAGAACATCTAAGCAATAGAAATGGTGCAATTTGTTATATGAAATGATTACCCTAAAGTAATCCAATGTCCTTCCAATAAAATGAGGAAATGGTGGTGCTCAAACAGTTTTGTGAAACTCCCATGTATTGTTTTCTCTTTCAGGTCGAGGTGGATGTAATGATGAGCACGTGAAGAAAAATACGACACATATCTGTATAAAATACGGTGAGCAGCATTTATTTAATGAACTTCCGTTTACATATTCACATCAAATATAGACAACAAGCCTGTATGTGTCATGCATAGGCCTATGCCATTTTTTTATTCTCAAAAAACAGTGTTCAATAGGTAAACAGATGATATAGATTATAAATGCCACAGTTTAATTCAATTCTCCGGATTAGCATGTTCAGTTTCCCTTGTAGGCCAATATAGCCAAGTCTACCAGAGGCTCGTTTAAAACATGCACTTTATCCTTTAAACATTGAAGAATGTTCATCATCTTGACATGCAAGAATGCAGAGTAAGGCTAGATGCAAGTTGCAACAGAACATCATTTCTTTGTTTAAACAGAGCATAGGGAACATATCCATACACAAGTTGGTTATGAAATATACATACCCTACTGGGCACAGATGTCATTTCAACGTTTAGTTTGGATTTACATTTGCTTGAGTTGTCAACTAACGTAAATTCAATGTGAAATCAACAAAAAAATGTCTCAATGTCATAGGATTTAGGTTAAAAGTAGGGTTTTTGGAAAAATACGAAATTCCCTCATGTTTTTTGCAATTCCAATAAGTTTTCAACGTTGATTCAACGTCATCACATATCATTTTGCTGTTGAAATGGCGTGGAAACAACGTTGATTCAACCAGTTTTTGCCCAGTGGGACATTCAGAAGTAACATTTAAAACCAAAACAGAATTCCACCAGTCATCCCATCACCTCAATACGAATTTCAAACAGGAATATGTCCACTTTTGCGTCAGTGACGATGGTCCTCTTTATAAACAAAATGATTCCATGTTCTGCGGTTTCAAACGTGCGTTTGCGAGAGCGTAGTAGCGGCAATGCAGAATGATTGTTGAGGCTCGATTTATATAAACGGCCTCTCTATTATTGCTGCAGAACTTGCAGAGTATGGCATTTTTAAGCTTGCCTTCCTCCTACGCTTAGTTTTACACTTCTGAGGGTGGCAAGTCTTGAGGACTGATTTTCTTTTCATTCCTCTCTAAGGCGTTTACGACCATAACATTTGCAGTCATAAATTTTGCTGCGGTCCACAATGACAGGTGCATTGATATGCACGCGCGGACATTCAGGGAAGAATGATTCAACTACTGTAGGCTATTAGTTTGTCTCCATGCGTGCCTTGGTCATTCAGTGTGTTACGTATGTCAAGAATTGAATGTGAAATCGTTTCCAAAAGTAGTGAGATATGTTGGGTGAAAAAAATATCGGTTTTATATGTAGTTTAGGCTCTGGTAGATTGCTAGCTACAGTCTAAATATAGGCTTAATGATTACAGGCTACATGAGGGTGCCAGAATTCAAGAGCAAACTTTTGACACCGATGCATTTGTTTTATACGCACATAATTAGCATATAGGGATCCCACCCATTCCGACCACCCCAATATTTTTGGTGAGAAGCAGGGAGAGGGGATGGCGCTTCTTTTAGCATCATAACCCCCCTCAGCACACGTGCGTTGTGATAACATTTTCAAAAAATAATTTCATGGTTTAATAATTGCTTTTTGAATAAGGTTATGAAAGTGGCATTCAAAATATATATTTTTTAAACGTACAGGAGCGCGAGATGTTGGACTTAAGTTAACAACAAATAAAGAAAACATATGAACGAGATTTCGTTTATAAATCAGATTTCCAAATAAATCGAGAGAAGTCATATTACATGTTGGTGTGTTAAAAAGGCAAGACAGTAAGAGCTGATGGTGGTTTGTGATTAGGTAGGCTACTGAAAGGAATATTGTGTGGGTAACCAAATGCTGATTCAGCTTATTTTCTTAAGTAATTCAAGAAGATCTTTTGATCTTTTGGCAAAAGTTAAACGTTAACTCTTTTGTGCCAAACATGCCAAATGGTTCAAAAGGGAGAGGTTAAGAAGGCCTATTGATGATTTGATAGTTAAAGAAAGCATAGTTTGGAAAGTGAAGTTATAACTTCTACAAAACAGCATTTTTTTGTTTTTATTTTTCATAATAGATCACGTGATCAAATACGATTGTATTGTTTGTAATATGCCCTGGAGTTATATTGAAACCAACACCAGACTTCAGGAATCTTAAGAAAATGACTAAATGTTCGGTTTATTGATGGAAGGTTCTTTTTCAATCCAGAGTACAGTGTATGCTCAATCATGGTTTAGTACACGTTCAGTTCATATTGCCTGCATTATGAGCCTAACAACTCTTCTCTTCGTAGGTCAAGGAATACAGAGGCGGTGGGAAACTCCAATCACGTGATACAAGAACACCCATGCCATTGGATAGGGCCTTGGTTTGAATCTTCACAATGCAGAAAGCTACATACTACGACAATTCTGGACTTTTTGGAAGCTACTCTTACCCCAAATCCGACTCATATATGTATGGCCCATCTCACCAGCCCTACCCCACTTCTAACCTTGAGAGTGATTATCAGGGTCCAGTTTGTCCAATACAAACCACAACGGTACGGCCACCCACTCATAAAGACAATGACATGAATGGCAACTGCATGCGACCAAGTAGCAGCCAAGGAAACACCCAACAGTCGAGTATTGGTGAACAGCCGCAGGCACCTCCATTGTCGGCATCTTCCCCTAACTCCAGCAACACTTCAACTCAGAAGAAGAAATCTCCCCCAAACAATGCTTCAAATACTGCCACCCCAGTCATTAACAAGCAAATATTCCCATGGATGAAGGAGACGCGATCGAACGCCAAACAGAAAAGCAACAGCAGCAACAATTGTACAACTGCAGAAGGTACAGTGTGTGTGTGCGTGTGCGTGTGTGTGTGTGTGTTTGTTTCAGCATGATTCGTCTGGACATGGTGGTGCGTAATGCGCGCGTAAAAGGGCGATTATTCTACTGTGCGCATGGGTCATTTTAGGCAACTGCGTAGGCCTATGTGAAATCATTCATAATACACATAGAGACTTATGGTGTTTACTATGTATTTTCAGGTGAGTCCTGCGATGAAAAAAGTCCACCTGGTCCAGCCTCCAAACGGGTCCGAACTGCCTACACCAGTGCACAACTTGTAGAACTTGAGAAGGAGTTCCATTTCAACCGGTACCTGTGTCGTCCCCGAAGAGTGGAGATGGCTAATTTATTGAACCTCACTGAGCGCCAAATAAAGATCTGGTTTCAAAACAGAAGGATGAAATACAAAAAGGATCAGAAGGCCAAGGGGATAATGCACTCTCCCATCGGACACTCCCCGGACAGAAGCCCACCATTAAGTGGCCCAAATCACATTGGATATTCTGTAAATGTAAACAGCCTCAGCTATGATGCGCCCTCGCCCCCGTCATTCGCCAAACCCCAGCAAAACATGTACGGCTTGGCTGCGTACACGGCACCATTAGGTGGTTGCATACCGCAACAAAAAAGGTATCCGGGGTCCGAATACGAACACCACAGCATGCAAGGCAATGGTGGCTTTGCCAACGCTAATTTGCAAGGCAGTCCGGTGTACGTTGGGGGAAATTTCGTTGATTCCATGCCAGCCTCGGGCCCCATGTTCAACCTCGGCCATCTCCCTCATCCCTCATCCGCCAGCGTGGACTACAGCTGTGCCGCTCAGATTCCAGGCAACCACCACCATGGACCCTGTGACCCCCATCCCACATACACAGACCTCACCTCTCACCATGCGTCTCAGGGAAGGATTCAGGAAGCGCCTAAACTAACGCATTTGTAATTTGTGAGGATTCCATCTGTGTGCCCAAATTATGTTACGCTCTTTTATTACCTCACTAGTCTAAAGTAATTTATATGATTACACTACAAGTGAGTCATGTGTATTACCCAGTATTATTATTGATATTACTATTAATGCTATTGTGTAATTATTTTCTAAGAATAGCTGTGGTACATTTTTCTTGACTGTTGAGGATGCGTAGGGGAGACCGTTTGTTTGTCAGTTGTTCGTTTTCTGAAGTGCAATGCGCAGTATGGGGACTGAAAATGTCATAACATTACTTGAAGGTAAGTCCTGTAGATCTGACAGTAGTCACCCATCTTTATAGGGATGGATTTTATAGAAAAAAAACTAAGGTGTCTGTTTGTTAATTTCAAATTTTCTAAATTTGAAGCGTCTTATTTATTTTTCCAAGATTGTATTGCATTTATCTCCTTTCCTATATGTATTATTTAACGATTTTTGTATCACACATTATTTATCATTTACATATATGCCTATTTATATGGACATCTAGAATTTATGCAACATAGTTCGACAGACTTTGACATCATAGCCCTTCAATAGGTACACTGGTTTTTGGTGAATGCTAGTTTTAAGATATGGTTTCAATGGCTGGTGGTTTTATGTTGTTGTAGTAGAAAAGTGTAAATCTTGGAATATTGGGGCATTTTTCATGATTTATCTTGTGTCAATGCCTCTATGAAAAACAAAGTTATATGTAGCCTTTTGAAATACCGAATATTATAAAAATGTAACACACCAGCATGTCATTTGTCGTCATTGCCAATTTTCATATCACGTCATTGTTATTTCATCAGTTGGACTGTCCATGCATACATTTATGAAACGCTAATGATATGAAAATGTTATATTTTATTGTGTTTAACATTTTGTAAATAAAGTGCTTAAATTTACACAATGGATTAAAAGCACCGTCATTGATACACATGACACACGTAGAAACAGGAAATTGCCACCATTTTGAAGTATGACATAGTAAATAGAAGGCTTATAGCCTTAACAAAGAAATGGCATGTCTCGTCGCCTAAATTAGACACACACGGAAAACGATCCGTTGTTCACATATGAGGGGAGAGTGAAATTGAATCGAAAGCGTAACCAGATACCGTGTATGTCTGCTTGATGCTGAAGAAATGCACATTTTCCATGACTCACAGACACTCCTATTAGGCCTGAAGTCAAATTGCGCAGGAAGACTATATTCTTCACAATGTAAGCTCCATTTTTGACAGGGACGGCTAATTCATTTGCTTTTTCTAATTATTTTTTGTTTCCAAAAGGTATATTTCATCTCAAAGTTGCTGATTTATTACCACAGTCTATCGTGAAGCAGACCACACGTTCTACATTTATATGAGGATTTTCCTTTATCAATATTTCCTTATTTGAAACTGTAGGCTGAACAAGTCCACATACTGTATAGGCGTATAACAACAGAAAGCACATGGACTGTTCTTTTACGTTTGAAAAGCACAAAGAAAATATTTGCGTAACAAAATATTCGTAAATCGGGAAAAATACATAGGCCAGAGTATAGGCCTAATATTGTACAATCGTCTGTTCAACGTTAGTGAGTGACAAAGGAAGGATGCAGCAGCGGTAGGCTATGTTGAGCTAGGCATCTATAGGAGAGTGCCGCGCATCCTTTCTTCCTACTTGGAGAGAACATTTCAAAGCTCATTAATCAAAAACTCGTCGCTTTCAGACTCCACACTGATTCCACCTCCTTGTGAACAAAGCATTTGCATTCCAAATTCTAGAAACACATTTCAAACTGAGAGGCCAAACTTTGGTAGATGTACAAAGAGCACACGGCCCTGGCTTAATAAATATCAAGGAATGAGAGGGACGAGTGCGCGCTTAGACAACGAATCTGAGCCACCGAAGGTATCATTAGAGGCGTCGAGAGAAAGTAAGTGGGTCTGGAAATGTGTTCAATGCATTCAATTCCTCAGATAAGAAAAGCATTATAGACTGATTCAACGTCTGAATGAAATTAAACCAAAGTAATTCGCGAAAGCTGTTTATAGCACATGATTAATAATTTGCATTTTTCTAATATGGTAAAATAGAATCTCAGCCTTTTAATTACTTTGATTGTATGCCCTACATCAGAGGCACTGAAGTACCATCTTGTTCGACACAGTGGATGGCGGCCATTTTAACCCTCGGTGAGCTTGTCCTTTCATCTTTCCTCATACATTTTCTCCATCCAGATAACGATGACGTTGATACCTTGATATAATGGACTTTGCGCACAGCACCCAACCAACGCTGGAGCTATTATAATGGGGTAAAGACAAAAATAAATCTCTCTCCAAAGAAGGAAGCAAATTCAAAATAAGGATTCAAATAGTGAATTAAGATTAAATGTACGTTTGATCCTTCCGTAAAGGGTACTTGGCACCTATGATTCCTTCAGTGATATTTTCGTTTTATATATGACATGGACACACCATAAAGGTGAAACAGATTGCCTACGTGTGCCATAACGTTAATAGGTTAATGATGGGTAATGGCCCTGGGATGGTTTGCCCATATATTTGATTTAGTCAACAATATGTTTGACATTCAAGCATACTCTTCAGTTAATTATTGCACGATTATTATGAAGCTTATAGCTAATACAAAGGAAATGAAGAGGGAAATGAATTTCTTGTTACAGTGGAGTGTGCCGTAGAGTGTGCAGGTGTAGCCTATCATAGGTCACGCTGCAGCATCAACCAAGAGCAACTTTCTCTGTAGTTCCACCTGTCCCCCTCTCACATGGTTGTAAACAAAGGCCTATGTCTCCATATGATCCAAATAAGTTCAAATGAGTTATTGTACAGAAGTCCCACAATGTTATTTTAGACTATTCTCATATATCTCGAAATTGTATTTGGTAGGCCTATCTGATATTGGTGACAGAAACTGTAGTATTCAGGAGGCATTAGAGTACTTGGCTGTCAGCATAGTGTGTATCTGGGCGGCACATTATCGCTTGAACATACATAGCTAAGTATCCTTCTATCAAAAGGGGGGTTTTGTGCATGGCTAGTCATATATCCGTGGACCCACCATCACTTCAGTCACTTGTCGGCATTTGCGGTGCAGGCCTGTGCATGCATGCTTTGTGGTCACTAGGCCTACTTCAGAAAAACTGTGTGTGGAATTTGGCATGTATTTAAACAATAAAAAATGTATGGTGAACATGATAATGTGTCAAACAGTTTGTTTTGACACAGAAATACTGCCAACGTTAACTTGTTTAGTATAACTTTTATGAGTAAAAAAACCCAATAGATCTACATTTTACTGCCTCTCTGTTAACGTACCATAAGGGCCTATAAATAAATACGATATTGTCATTATTGATTATCGTTACTAGTAGTATAGGCCCTAGTAGTAGTAGTGGTGGTTAGAGGCATGCCAGCGCTTCTATTACATTCGCACACATAAAACGGGTAATAATGATTACAATAACAAAACATTGGATGTCTAAAACCAACCCATTCCTGTTTACTTCACAATAACTTTAAACATTAGCTTATATACACATTATAACACAAACAATGATTCTTGTTATGACATACACAGTATATCCGTCATTTATATGGAAAGTACTTGGGAGTTATAGTTCATGCACATCCTTGTTAAGTGCAGCTCACTTGGGTGCTCCACTTTGTGGCCCTGATTGGATAAAAGGGGCCCAGACCACGCCTGCTCAGTAGTGGGTCATATTTACATGTTGGGCCAGGAAGTACAGTAGGCTAACTAATGAGGACAAGGGGCGCTGGAAATCATTAACCTCTGGTGGATTTACAACGCCGATTTACAAGGGACAAACATGAGCTCGTATTTAGACTTCTACTCGGAAGGCGACATGATGCCATTGCCTGTGAAATTCTGTCACGACGAACACAAACCAGGGACACTTCAGTACCACGGGGAGATAGTTGGGAGACTTTCGTCAGGTATGCAGGACCACCAGAGCAGTAGTCGGTCGATATCAGGAGGAGTGCACCATCAAGGTGAGTTTAAGGTGCCACGCGATAGCGACGCATCTGTATCTGATGGCAATTACGTGGATCAGGGACTTGCTTATAATTTGGCGTATGGATGCTACAACAACGTGGAACAGAACAGGGTGCATACCCAGTGCGTGGACCCGGCATATTCAGGAAACGGTCCTTTCCCCAGCCATCCCACAGAGACCTACTACCACGATATTAGAGAAACAAACCAGCAGTGGCAGAGCATAAAGATATCGCGAGGATTCGTCAATGCCAGTCATCAGAATCCATCACCATCCCATGAGAATTGTCCAAGAACTGGTCCTAGGCAAGAGGAGCCGCACGTTTTGGCAAACACATTTGACTGGATGAAAATCAAAAGAAGCAACCCCAAAATCAGTAAGTAAATGCTACTTTATAATTGAAAATTCAAATTAAAACATATCATTTATTAACTTTAACTGACTATAAAGACTCAACCTGACATTGTTATTTGACTATTTTACAGGTAAAGCTATTGAATATGGATTATCGAACGCCGGATCAATTCCAAGAACAAATTTCACAACCAAGCAGCTAACAGAATTAGAAAAAGAATTTCATTTCAACAAGTATCTCACCAGGTCAAGAAGGGTTGAGATAGCCCATAGTTTGCACCTGAATGAAACCCAGGTGAAAATATGGTTTCAAAACAGAAGAATGAAACAAAAGAAGAGAGAGAAAGAAGGCCTTACTGGGACGTGCGTGGCTCCCATATCGAAGAACTCGGACTCGTCCCCATCGTCAGAACTCAACTCTCCGGTTTCATCCCCTCCCTGCTCCCCCATCACGCTCTCCCACAGCGGATAACCGGAGGGGTTGAACACGTCATTGTGGTTTACTCAGAGTTCTGTTGTCACCTTTGGCTTTTCTTATCTGTTGTAAATACGATACACTCACTAATTGCACTAATGTCTTCTATGATATTAAGAATAAACACTGTGCCTTTTGTTTAGTTATCTGACTGAGGGAAAGTTCCAAAATGTTGTGAACGAAATTGTTTGTGAAGTTTCAATCAAGGGCCACTGTTTGTGTCTTGAACTAGAATTGCCTTACTTATTGATGACTGATCGAAGCGTTACACTGAATTAACCAAATATTAAACCAAATGCCTTATTATGTAAAGATTAGGTTTATAAAATCAAGTGTGAATCAGAAGTTTGCAGGGGGAAGCTCCAAAGTGTTAGAAGTGATGCAATTGTTAATAAAATGTCAATTAAGTTTACGTCATTCTCAAACTACTCTCCGACTTCTATCATGATCTATACAATCTTTTTAACTACCCATGTACTGTATGTCTATGTTACCCTGAATTTACCAAATATTTTTTATTTAAAAGCCATAGTGTAAGGTCGTGCTCAGGATATTTCTTCAGTCTGTTGAAGAATGCACTAACGCTCAGGTTTAAATATACGATTGTTGAGTATAATAGCATCATTGAAGAGTCCCTGCAGTCATACCATTTTGAGTGACAGCAATTAATAAAGTACATATAACTCATATCGACATTTTATCATGTTGTATTTAGTTTCTGATTGAAAACACACCTTTCATGAATGCCAATTTTGCAAATGGTTTGTCCATTTTCAACTACAAACAAAGTTCAGTGTGTGTCAAAATTCGTTACAAACCTGTACTGTGTTGCTCACGCAGAGTTTGTGTGGCAAACGCAATACAACTAAAAGCTAATGGTAGGACTACACTCCCTACCCATCTTTTATTTTACAATGAAAGCTTCTGATCCTTGTCAGTACAACATAAAGTCTTTTAAAGTATTTGATTACTAGAGTTGTGGTAAGGATTAAGCTACCTAGAATTAACATGCAAACACTGAGGGAAAAAGTGGTCGGCAACCCAGGGTTTTCTTCATAGCCACATTTACCCTCTTTGATATCCAGTACTCACATTTGAGGAACGGAAGGACCGTGGCCCTCCAGGAGGAAGCTTGTGTAGATCGAACAGTGGGGAACTCGCTAGGGGTACTGGGTCACCACAAGTTCAACCCAACCCAAAGAAAACACACTCAAAGCACGTGTGCGCGCACACACGCGCGTTGTGTGAGAGTTGAATAAGTTCTTCTCCGCTCATCGAGGAGCAAGTGACTATGGATATGACGTCAGATAAGTATTTTTTTTCTTCTTCAAACTGACCAAATTGAGAAAGAAAACATACACGAAAACAAATAAAACATAAAAAGAAGGCAACAGTGTGTCAAAGGTCTACCTTGCTCTGGTAAATTCATCAAGTTGAAATCTGACCAACGAAGCTGTAGCCCATTTCACGTCGTGCAAGCCAAGTCTATGAATGGCCTTGTTCATGTTCACAATTATTAATGAATCTGTACCATAGGCCTACCAAGATATGGAAATGTAATGCACCGTATAACCACCCAGCAACTATTCTAGAATTCGATTTAATAGGAGTTATATTCACTCATCTAGAGTTGGGATGCTGGGACACAACGGCCTAGGTGAGGTAAAATATTGTAGGCTACTCTACAATGGACTGTAGCATGATCGAACTTTTTATGAGGATGCAATGACTGCATTTTCCCTTTGTGGTAAAAGAAACACAGCATGTAACGTCAAAATGACTGCTGTGATTTGAGTTGGGGTGCATATTCATTTATCGTAAGATCACATCACCAGTTTCACTCTGTAGCATGATGTCGTTGTCACTCTGTAGCATGATGTCGTTGTCACTCTGTAGCATGATGTCGTTGTCACTCTGTAGCATGATGTCGTTGTCACTCTGTAGCATGATGTCGTTGTCAGAAATGCAAATAATGAAGGCCAAGAGTTACAGGCCAAAGCCTAGCCTATAGTTCGATCTTTTAACTATACTGCAAACATCCTTCTCTATTATGTCAGCTTTGGACAAGGTTTGCAATGAGCATTTATTTACATTTTTACACATCCCTGTCAAATAATACAGTTGGCAATCTACGCATTTCCACAGATCTTTTACTGTTAATAAAAAGGTATTCATTCGATTTCTAATGTATGAATCTCCTTTTGATAGTTCTGATATGATAAACTATTGCTATATGTAACCCAACCAGGGCAAATCTAAAGTGCATAACCAAAAAGGCTCTTCCATTCCACAGTTACCTGGAGAATATCTTAGTGATAATGCAGAAATGGGGGTCATATACTGTATAAGCCTTAATATATAACACTTGCCTTGTCTATAATGCTTCCTATTACAAGTACCTTTCCCATTGCTGATGCCAATATGGATCTCCTTAATGGCGTTTTCGGTATGAAATTATGACTGAATAAATTGCATCTTCATTTATCTTCCAAACCTTCTGTGCTGACTGCGATACCTGGCTCTCAGCTCTTCTTTCCATAATTATATTAGTCCTCTACTACACCAAGAAATTGATTACTCTGGAAAATGAACCTGGCTTTGCTATAAATTACACCTATGGATTCTGAGAAATGTGTTATTTTGTTTAAAATAGTCCCTAATATAATTAGAATTCTAATTCATGGAGAGCTACAAGTGTGCGTATTACAGTAACAGGGTTTGGAATTTAATCTGTCTGCAGGATAAAGAATGATCCTGTGTGCTTTTCATTTGTAATCTTAGACACATTATTTCAGTAAAATAGTCTGTGACCATTAGAAATGAGAAATTGATTATTGTACGGACAGCTTTATTCAAGAGTTGGGTTTTTTAAAAGTTAGCAGTCCATCCACGAAAGCAAGTTAAATAATGGGTAATCAAATAACTTATCATACGCTGGCTGGTGACACTTTAAGTATCAGTATTAGGTGAGCCTTCTGGTTAGAGAGCCTACCTATTCTGGCCAGGCCAGTAGATCTCTACCGTCCTGATTTATATATCTAGGTGGCCATGCTGGTCAAACCTCTTCCTCAGAAATAATTAGCATACCAGCATTTTAAAAGGCTTAAGGCTGCATATTATCTATTTGATGAGTCATTTCAATAATCCAGTGCCAAAGCGAAACAGACATATTGCCTTTTAGTATCAGCAGAATTATAGTTAGAGTGAAGATGCTTTTCTAAATTTGAGAGGTTTCGCAAACGTGATGCTACTTTCAGTGGCTGATGAACTTTGAGGTAATGGTTTGAGATGCTGCTGAAGACCATGGATGAATTCACAGTTGTTTTCACCCTGTCTCTTGTTGGTGTGGTTACGGATGTGGCGGGAGCCTGTAATCCTCTAAATCTGAGGTTTCTAATGTGTGGTGGTGTAAAGGCTGCAGCCATTATCATCAAAGTCCAAAACACTGAAAACGGTTGTGATAAAAAAAAACATCCGTCGGAAGAGATCCCAAGAGTGGATCTGATTGCCTTCAGTAAGAACATGTACCTAAGTGCATGTACTCAGCCCCCTCAAGGACAGGGGATTTAGAATGTGTTATAATGGTTCTGTTCAAAGTAATAGTAGTATCAGGGCAGTGCACACTCCTTTCAGAGGGCAGGTGCTCAAAATTAAGAAAGCTAGCTACAGTGCCTCCTAAAGAGATAGCCCCACACGGCTAAGTGATGTTTTCAACGACATTCACGCAAGCGGAGACGAGGGGGTACAGATAAAAAACAACTATTATAACTGGATTATAGCTCCCGTACCAATGTTGTGAATTATATATATATTCATGTCAAAGTCACCAGTCAACGCCGTTACACTCAAAAGTTACTTCAACCAGTGAATGCTAGCGATGGCTATAGCGATGCTAGCTATTCTACCAGTCTGCCTCAATGAGTGTTAGCACGCTAATAGCACACACAAACCTATATTTTTAAGGGGTATGCAGTAGGTTTATGATGATATCACCAAAGTATGTTGTATCAGACATTTCAAACAACATTCCCAGCTAATGAGAACACAGTCATGGTATTTAATTGAAGAAAATGAAAAAGATTTAACAAGACAAACTTGGGGCTAATTTTAATGGGCACTAACAGAAGATTTTCTGGGATTTTTACTTCCGTACCCCAGTATGACCCATGTGACCGCAGTTAACATCACTCCGTGAGGGACTATGATTGACATAGAGAAAAGAGGGCGGGCTGTCAGCTGATCATTGATGTTGATGATTGATGTAAATCTGCTAGTTAGCTAGCTTGATTACATTTTTTACTGATTGTGATTTATCAATGCTCATAAATTCTTAAATAATAACTTAACATAATATTCACAGTCTCCTAGCTCATGATATATGGCTGGCTGGCTGGCTAGTGGCTTGTTTGGATATTTTAGCATATGGTGGTTAGCTAGAGTCTAAACTGACACATTGAAGAAGGTCTGGAGTTGAGTCAGAGGGCCATTGATGCAGCAGATCCTCTCTATGTCTTTCTGCCCGCTCTCTGCTGCACATATTGATGATGATGTAAATCAAGTGTTATCAAGTGTTAATCAAATGTTATGCTGCTGTGGCAGTACTGTTATTATATATTAGATATTTAAACTACACTGAACAAAAATAGAAATGCAACGTGTAAAGTGTTGGTCCCATGCTACATGAGCTGAAATAAAAGATCTCAGAAATGTTCCATATGCACAAAAAGTTTATTTCTCTCAAATGTTGTGCACAAATTTGTGATTTGAGAGCATTTCTCCTTTGCCAAGATAATCCATCCAAATGACAGATGTGGCATATCAAGAAGCTGATTTAACAGCATGATCATTACACAGGTGCATCTTGTGCTGGGGAAAATAAAAGGCCACTCTAAAATGTGCAGTTTTGTCACACAACACAATGCCACAGATGTCTCAAGTTGAGGGAGCGTGCAATTGGCATGCTGACTACAGGAATGTCCACCAGAGCTGTTGCCAGAGAATTGAATGTTAATTTCTCCACCATAAGCCTCCTCCAATGTCGTTTTAGAGAATTTGGCAGTACATACCGAGGCCAAGGGCCTCCTGAGTGGCGCAGAGGTCTAAGGAACTGCATTGCAGTGCTAGAGGCGTCACTACAGAACCTGGTTCAATCCCAGGCTGTGTCGCAGCCGGCCGCGAACGGGAGACCCATGAGGCGGAGTATAATTGGCCAAGCGTCGCCCGGGTTAGGGGAGGGTTTGGCCGGCCGGGATGTCCTTGTCCCATTGCGCTCTAGCAACTCCTTGTGGCGGGCCGGGTGTATGCACGCTGACTACGGTCGCCAGCTGTAGGGTGTTTCCTCCAACACATTTGTGTGGCTGGCTTCCGGGTTAAGGGAGCAGTGTGTCAAGAAGTAACGCGGCTTGGTGGGGTCGCACTTCGAGGACTCATGGCTCTCGACCTTCGCCTCTCCCAAATCCGCATGGGAGTTGCAGCGATGGGACAAGACTAACTACCACGAAAAAGGGGTAATAAAAGGTCTATATGCATACCTATATTCCCAGTCATGTGAAATCCGT
This sequence comes from Salmo trutta, assembly GCF_901001165.1. Taxonomy (NCBI): domain Eukaryota; kingdom Metazoa; phylum Chordata; class Actinopteri; order Salmoniformes; family Salmonidae; genus Salmo; species Salmo trutta. The sequence continues at coordinate 15,288,480 of NC_042980.1, forward strand.
AGATTAGGGCCTAATGAATTTACTTAAATTCACTGATTTCCTTATGAACTGCAAATCAGTAAAAAGGTTGCAATTGTTGCATGTTGCGTTTATATTTTTGTTCAGAATAGGTAGCTAACTACACACACTCGAAACTGTCATCTGGTGACCGCATCTCAAGCCATGCCTGTTTGGATACCGGGTATGTGCAATCTCCATACAGGACAGACCAATAGGCGCAACCGACGGACAGGGTGGGGGGTGGCGAACTTGACGACGTCACGACGACATGTGGGCAGTGGATTCAGAACAACAACGGTATTTAAAAAAAAACATATATACTGTCAGCCAAAAGGGCACTTGGCGAGTATGAGGGTGAAGGGGCATGTGCTAGGCACAGGTAGACTCCCATCTGTGCATGTGCCTGAGTAGTATATATGCCAAACATTGGAGTAATGTATCACAGAAGCATGAATGGGATCTAAGTCAATTTGAAGGCATTTTTTGGCAAATCATAATACAATGCTATTGTATTCTTATGGTAGGCTTGACAAACAATGGTACAATGCTCACTTCCTTTCCCCCCCTAGCCTATGCTGCGCTCTAATCCAAAAGCACGGGAGAAGCAGGGTTAAATTATTCATATACATTTGATTTCATTTGTAGTGTGTCTGGCGGCGGGTGGAGGTGGGCCCACCTTTGGCTACAGGAAGAGTGAAGCAGCACACATATCTAGTAATTGGAGACACAAAATTGACAATGCATTTATCTTTGAATAATGTGAATGTCCTGAGAATATGGTGGCAGTGGTCCTGGCGTTTCCATCGAGGGCGCTGGGCTGTCAGGCAGCGAGGCTCTCTGGCCCTGCTGCAGTATAACGTGGGCTCCAATGTCTCCCCTAGAGTATCTCGCTGCTCTGCTGCTCAGCTCTGCTACTCAGCTCTGCCTCAGGCCCACATTCCTCCTTCCACGAGCTCCCTCCACCACACTCCACCGACTCCTCACTTAATTTACACTGTTGGAGAGGGACTTAATGCGGAAAAGCCTGCTGCCAAAAAGGATCTTATCTGTTTTCTCTTTTAGGACAAAGTAGTCTGGAGTATATTGATAAGACAGGTTGAAGATTTTGAGATAGATTCCCTTCAAACATTCTTGATTCTTTTGATGTAGAAGCAAACTTTAGCCATTCTCCTGTTGGTACATTTATGTCTGTAATTATGATGTTCATCTTATACTATACGGTTGGATCCTAAATGAAAATGTACAGAACAATGGCTTTTTGGGAGAGTTCAGTGTTTGAGAAGATGCTAGCCCTTTAAAATTAGACATATCATGGACAGTCTTTACAGAATATCATGGGTTGGTGCCTCCACCAATATGTTGCTGTAGGCTGGAGGGAGTAAGACGCATTGTTGAGAATGGATGGCTCCTGGCAGCCTGACAGTGTTGTTCAGTGAGGCAAAGTGTCAGTAAATTGTTTGTCTTCTGCAGTGCAATCCTATAATTCTTCTGGGAACCAATGACATTCTGTTTGCCAAAGAGAATAGTGATAGATGGGGCTAAATCAAACTGGAGGATTTTGGGATGCGTCCTGCCCACCAGACATAATCTGAATACATTTGTTGTACCCTGAAACACTGCTGCCGATTGTTTTTGTTTTTAAAGTGTCTGACCTGCAATTTTTTCCCGCACCAGATCAGACATACTATGTATCATGGTATTTTATCCAGAAATGCATTTACTTTTCTGAAAGGATGAATAGTACACATTTTCAGTCCATGTATTTTGTCTGTGGTAACGGCTGAAACTACATCCATTGCACTAATATTTCATGCGTAGTCGAATAGAACAGCCATCACATAAACATCTAACTTAAACTCCCACTTCAGTGAATAAGTGACCCCATTTTAGATTCCTGCAGCAATTGACCAGGCTGCTATGGATGCTGAATATGTTGGACGCAGTGAAACATGTGGTCTGTGTCCATGTGATTGGCTGGTGTGTTTCCTGCTCTGAAGCGTAAATGTAAATGTGCATCTGCCAGTCCCAGTGTCCTGTTGGCCCAACAACCAGTGCATGTTCCCATCTGTTCTCTCCCCTAAGCGGTGTGGCAACAAGGCTCCACCTCTCCACCGCCAGACTCTCTCATTTGCTGGAGCGGCAAGAGGGCTTCTCCCGGGTTCCTAGGGTTACAGACAAGGTAACTGATACCACAGTGTGTTCACTGTTCCTGATCTGGAGTGGTTGGTCCTTATTTGCAGAGCCAGCTGGGCTAAAGGCTTAAGCTGATTAATATTTAAATGTGGTGTCCTCTGCTCACAGGGCTGAATGTTGATGTTGTTCCACAGGCAGGGGATGGCTTTAGAACATGTAGTTGCTGGAGTGGGATTTTTTTTACAAGCCCAGCCTTGTCAACTGGGAGGCGCTGAGGTGTGACTGCTGAGATGGCCAACATATCCACTGGCCTCAGGGCTATCCAGTCAATTATACAATGCAGTCGACTCTCCATACTAATCCCTAGTCAATATCAGACTCCAGGCAGGAACCATATCATCTTAGACTGTACATAGATGTGCATTGCAATCCATAATATACATGCGTTGCCAATCCTTTCAAGTTGACCATGCTATTCGTCTTCCGTCATTAAATTAGATTTTGAAACATTAAATCTGGGAATGTGTTGGTTTACACATGATAATATTGTTTGTAACAGAGTAGTACATTTGTCCTCCATAGGTCAATAGTTCATTCAGCAGCATTGAAAAAGGATTCTCTTTTTTTTTGTCACATGAGCCTGTATCCAGGAGATCCTCTCAACGTTTGATTATGAAATCTAAAATGGATTGGTCTCTTGCCGTGTTTTGGAACGGTTACCTCTGTGTGTATCACAGACACTGGCTGTTTATAAGGACCATGTGTGGGAAGCTCCGAGAGAGTCCCTGTTCAAAGCAACCTGCCTCTCCTTTGTAATACACTTTATCGTGTGGATGCAGATGAGCCCTTTGTTGGAGGCTTGCACCTCATCCATTACCCTAGGGCTGCCAGAGAGATAGTCGAGAGGGAATCCAATGAAAAGGACCATGACAGAACCTGCTGTTTAAGTGAACTCTCCGTGAACTAGGCTCAACAGCAGGGTCCATACAGCAGAAAAAAAGATGCCATTTATCTTCACTGTTCTTGCCCTGCATTCCATCCAGCCAGCTATTATGAACACATTCAACGTCGCCCCTGTATCAATCTGTCAATCTCGACTTGTCGGAGCACTGTATCTGTCTTGGTAGATTCCATCAAACGGTGACTAAGCGTGGGATTTGATGGCTTTCTCGTTTTGCAGCTAGGGCTCCAGCTCTCAGTGAGGGGGTTGTATGGAAACAATAGCCCCTGTGTGTTGTTAGTATACGTGCATATATCTTCTGTTAAATGTAGGTGAGTGTCGGTCATGCAGAGGCAGTGTTTTTAATGTAGCATTCAAAATCCAATTAGACTTTGATTTAATTTCCTTCTAGGAAGACTGAGCACATTGTTCCAGCCCTCATATAAAATAGGCCATCGTTCACAGGCTATAAAGGAATGGATTAATTTCTGCTCAAAAGAAAGTAGATTTGCTGCCTCAGAGATCTGGTTAGCTGATTGAGCAGGGCGTTGGTGAGCTGCAGACAGAGAGACCGGTGTGGCACATGCTGATGAAGGGAGAGGACAGTGATGGGAAGGATAGGGAGGCACAATGCCCTCTGAAAACGCACAATGACCAGGGAAGAGATCTCCTGTCATTATCACTTATCATACCAAACCCTCATAAACTCTGCATGTTGTGTAAGTATTATTTACAGTGTTTTTTTTCCAAGGACACCGTTTGCTATTGCTGCACAGATGTAATTTGTTTTTCCCCCCAGATTGTTGTTGAGAAGGAGAAGAATATGAGAGCTTAAATATGGCAGAAGCAACAGAAAGCAGTTTGTGCCTGGCCAGTACTACCTAAGCCCTGTGGCAATATTGACACAGACCTTGTGGTGTTATATAAAAAGTCATTGGACACAATTTAATTTCTGTCAGCAGTAAGGCTGAGCGGCTACAATGGATTTATTTTATGCCCTGGCCTCTGCCTCGAACTGAGCATCTTTGTGAGCTACAAATGCTAACACTCTCTGCCCTCCTCTCTCACTCGCTCTCCCCTCCACCCCTCCCCCACTGCCCCTAAGGTACCCTTCATCCACAGAGAAAATCAAGTTGTATCTGAACTTGGACCAATAGTCTAGCTTACTGAGGCGAAGGCACGGCAAGAAACGAACATACCTCAATATGAACAGGCAGGCAGCAGAGACTGCACATAGCAACAGTACATTCATCAATCTTCAGCCCAGCCACACTGGAGCACAAATCGATCAGACTTTTATATATCAAAATACATAACGACTTCTTTACAACCTCTATCTAGCTTTTTCATTTGCCTTGTAGTCCGTGTTGATATGTAGCATGTTATCATATTTGTATTTTTTTATTTAACCTTTATTTTATCAGGGAGTCATACTAAAACCAAGGTCCCTTTAACAGAGGAGTCCTGAATTACAGAAATTACAGAAAATACACAAATCAAAACGTAAATACAAAAGGAAAGCAAAAAGAACACATGGCCATAAAAAACAAACCCATTCATCAGTAATAAGGTCCTCAATCAGGTTTCTGAATTACACTAGAGGCACCAGAACATCACATTTAAGAACATTTTGAAGATTGTTCCACAAATAAGGTGCAAGAAAACTAAAATCTGATTTATCTAACTCACTAGAGACCAAAGGAATTTCCAGAATTAGCCGTCCCTGAGACCGTGTGGTAACTCATATGTCTAAAGTTTAGTATTGATCTTAGGTACAGCGGGACTTTTTGCAAAAGGGCTTTATAAAACATAGCAATGTATCAACCTACGTGACATCAAAGAGGGCCAACCAGCTTTCTGGTACAGAATGCAGTGATGAGTACAAAACTTGTTGCCCGTAATAAAGCACTGTGCTCCATGATACACTGCATCTAAAGGCTTTAATGAAGTGGCAGCTGCATTCATATAGATGATGTCATCATAGTCTAGGACTGATAGGAATGTCAACTGAATAATCTGATTTCTAATATTTAGCGAGAGGCAGGACCTATTTCTATAGAAGATGCCCATTTTTATTCTCATCTTCTTAACTACCTCATCAATATTATTATTATTTTTTTTTAACTAGGCAAGTCAGTTAAGAACAAATTCTTATTTTCATTGATGGCCTAGGAACAGTGGGTTAACTGCCTGTTCAGGGGCAGAACGACAGATTTGTACCTTGTCAGCTCAGGTATTTGAACTTGCAACCTTTTGGTTACTAGTCCAACGCTCTAACCACTAGGCTACCCTGCCATCCCAATATGCTTTTAAAAAGACAGATTTTCATCTACCCAGATAAATGTTAGCAGAGACATGATCAATATGGATACCATCCAAACTACATATGCTTAAATCAGACTTATTTTTATGCCCTCTAGAGAACAACATATACTTAGTTTTACCTACATTCAGTGTTAATTTCAGGTCAATAAAGTGTTTCTGTAAACAATGAAGGCAGACTGTAGTTCAGATTGATACTGTTGACCAGGCTCTTCGGCATACAAGTGCAGGTGACACTTTTTTCTTACAGACAACTCGATATTGTTAACGTAAACAGTAAAAAGTACAGGACCCAGAATCGACCCCTGCGGGACACCTTTCATAATATCCAGGAAAACTAACTTAACACCATCAGTAGATATGCATTGAGTCCTATCTGTCAAGTAATTTTTAAACCAGTTACATGCAGCCTGGTCTAGGCCAATTGAGGAAAGCCTCTGAATTAGCAGTGAGTGATCAACAGTATTGAAAGCTTTCTGACAGGTCAATGAAGAGGGCATTACAATGTTGCCTTTTATCCACAGAGTTAACCACATCATTTATAACTTGGGATCCAGCAGAGATAGTGCTGTGACCTGGTCTAAAACCTGACTGATGTACATTTAGAATACGTTTCAAAGATAAAAAAGATCTTAGCTGAGAATGAATCAAGGATTCTAATATTTTAGCTAGGCAAGAAAGTTTAGAAATAGGACGATTTTAATTATATAGGTCACAAGGGTCACCACCTTTGTGAAGAGTGAGTACATGGGCCACCTTCCAAACCTTGGGGATAGTACCATATAAAATCATCAGGTTAAAAATATGGGTTAATGATTCAGTAATCAGGATGCAATATAGAGGACAAATAGGGAGCGTAGAGTCTTGTAAGTATTTATCTCTGTAGAATATCAGTTTGAATGTTAAGGATACATCTAAATGTCAACACATTGTGCAATAGTAATCAAAAGGTTGCTGGATCAAATCCCCGAGCGGACAAGGTAAAAATCTGTCGTTCTGCCCCTGAGCAAGGCAGTTAACCCACTGTTCCCCAGGCGCCGAAGATGTGGATGTCGATTAAGGCAGCCCCCCGCACCTCTCTGATTCAGAGGAGTTGGGTTAAATGCGGAAGACACATTTCAGTTGAATGCATACAGTTGTACAACTGACTAGGTATCCCCCTTTCCCTAAAGGACACCTACGTCCGGTGCGATATGGTCTATATTCTCTCACCTCAAAACCTCATGCAAAATCCTAAATGCTATGGCCCACATAATCGCTATTAGTGATTTGATTTTAGAGTGATTAAGCACTGTTTTACAAAAAGGTCACTCCACTGGCTCTCCAGTGGAAACCACGACTACACTAAATCTGATCTGATGGAAATTATGTAGAGACTGCTTGTTTCCCCGTCTCTGTAGGTCTCTCTCTCTCTCTCTCTCTCGCTCTTTCAATTCAATTTAAAGGCTTTATTGGCATGGGAAACGTGTGTTTACATTGCCAAAGCAAGTGAAATAGATAATAAACAAAAGTGAAATAAATAATTACAATTTACAGTAAACATTACACTCACAAAAGTTCCAAAAGAATAAAGACATTTCAAGTGTCATATTATGTCTATATACAGTGTTGTAATGATGTGCAAATAGTTAACTTACAAAAGGGAAAATAAATAAATTAACATAAACAGGTTGTATTTACCATGGTGTTTGTTCTTCACTGGTTGCTCTTTTCTTGTAGCAACAGGTCACACATCTTGCTGCTGTGTTGGCACACTGTGGTATTTCACCCAATAGATATGGGAGTTTATCAAACTTGGATTTGTTTTCAAATTCTTTGTGGGTCTGTGTAATCTGAGGGAAATATGTGTCTCTAACATAGTTATACATTTGGCAGGAGGTTAGGAAGTGCAGCTCAGTTTCCACCTCATTTTGTCTCTCTCTCTCTTTTCAATTCAAAGGGCTTTATTGGATTGGGAAACATATGTTAACATTGCCAAAGCAAGTGAAATAGATAATAAACAAAAGTTAACTAAACAATAAAAATGTACAGTAAACATTACTCACAAAATTCCAAAATAATAAAAACTTTTCAAATGTCATATGTCTATGTACAGTGTTGTAATGATGTGCAAATAGTTCAAGTACAAAAGGGAAGATAAACATAAATATGGTTTGTATTTACAATGGTGTTTGTTCTTCGCTGGTTGCCCTTTCTTGTTGCAACAGGTCACAAATCTTGCTGCTATGATGGCATACTGTGGTATTTCACCCAATAGATATGGGAGTTAATCAAAATTGGGTTTGTTTTCAAATTCTTTGTGGGTCTTTGTAATGAGTGAAATATGTGTCTCTAATATGGTCATACATTTGGCAGGAGGTTAGAAAGTGCAGCTCAGTCTCCACCTCATTTTGTGGGCAGTGTGTCTTCTCTTTAGAGCCAGGCCTGCCTTTCTCAATAGCAAGGCTATGCTCACTGAATCTATACATTGTCAAAGCTTTCCTTAATTTTGAGTCAGTCACAGTGGTCAGGTATTCTGCCATTCTGCCAGGTATTCTCTGTTTAGGGCCAAATAGCATTCTAGTTTACTCATTTTTTTTGTTAAATCTTTCCAATGTGTCAAGTAATTATCTTTTTGTTTTCTCATGATTTGGTTGGGTCTAATTGAGTTGCTGTCCTGGTGCTCTGTGGGGTCTGTTTGTGTTTGTGAACAGAGCCCCAGGACCAGCTTGCTTAGGGGACTCTTCTCCAGGTTAATCTCTCTGTAGGTGATGGCTTTGTTATGGAAGGTTTGGGAATCGCTACATTTTAGGTGGTTGTAGAATTTAACAGCTCTTTTCTGGATTTTGATAATTAGCGGGTATCGGCCTAAATCTGCTCTGCATGCATTATTTTGTGTTTTACGTTGTACACAGAGGATATTTTTGCAGAATTCTACATGCAGAGTCTCAATTTGGTGATTGTCTCATTTTGTGAATTATTCTGGGTTCTGTAACTGATTCAAGTATTTTTAGCCAGATCCTAATTGGTATGTCGAATTTATGTTCCTTTTAATGGCATAGAAGGCCCTTCTTGCCTTGTCTCTCAGCTTGTTCACAGCTTTGTGGAATTTACCTGTGGCGCTGATGTTTTTCAGGCTAAGGTATGTATAGTTTTTTTGTGTGCTCTAGGGCAACAGTGTCTAGATGGAATTTGTATTTGTGGTCCTGGCAACAGGACCTTTTTTGGAACACCTTTATTTTTGTCTTACTGAGATTTACTGTCAGGACCCAGGTCTGACAGAATCTGCGCAGAAGATCTACAGTAGGTGCTGCTGTAGGCCCTCATTGGTTGGGGACAGAAGCACCAGACCATCAGCAAATAGTAGACATTTGACTTCAGATTCTAGTAGGGTGAGGCTGGGTGCTGCAGACTGTCCTAGTGCCCTCGCCAATTCGTTGATATACAGTACCAGTCAAAAGTTTGGACACCCCTACTCATTCAAGGGTTTTTCTTTATTTTTACTATTTTCTACATAGTAGCATAATAGTGAAGACATCAAAACACATATGGATAACACATATGGAATCATGTAGTAACCAACAAAGTGTCAAATACATCAAACATATTTTATATTTTACATTCTTCAAAGTAGCCACCCTTTGCCTTGATGACAGCTTTGCACAATTTTGGCATTCTCTCAACCAGCTTCACCTGGAATGCTTTTCCAACAGTCTTGATAGAGTTCCCACATATGCTGAGCACTTGTTGGCTCCTTTTCCTTCACTCTGCGGTCCAACTCATTCCAAACCATCTCAATTGGGTTGAGGTCGGGTGATTGTGCAGGCCAGGTCATCTGATGCAACACTCCATCACTTTCCTTCTTGGTTAAATAGCCCTTACACAGCCTGTGTTGGGTCATTGTCCTGTTGAAAAGCAAATGATAGTCCCACTAAGCGCAAACCAGAAGGGATGGTGTATCGCTGCAGAATGCTGTAGTAGCCATGCTGGTTAAGTGTGCCTTGAATTCTAAATAAATCACAGAAGGGTGTCACCAGCAAAGCACCCCCACACTGTCACACCTCCTCCATGCTTCACAGTGGGAACCACACATCCAGATATCATCCGTTCACCTACTCTGCGTCTCACAAAGACACGCGGTTGGAACCAAAAATGTCAAATTTGGACTCATCAGACCAAAGGACAGATTTCCACCGGTCTAATGTCCATTGCTCGTGTTCTTAGCCCAAGCAAGTCTCTTCTTCATATTGGTGTCCTTTAGTAGTGGTTTCTTTGCAGAAGTTCGACCATGAAGGCCTGATTCACGCAGTCTCCTCTGAACAGTTGATGTTGAGCTGTATCTGTTACTTGAACTCTGAAGCATTTATTTCGGTTGCAATTGAGGCTGGTAACTCAAATTAACTTATCCGCTGCAGCAGAGGTAACTCTGGGTCTTCCTTTCCTTTGGTGGTCCTCATGAGCCAGTTTCATCATAGCGCTTGATTGTTTATGCGACTGCACTTGAATAAGCATTGACTGACCTTCATGTCTTAAAGTAATGATGTCGTTTCTCTTTGCTATTTGAGCTGTTCTTGCCATAATATGGACTTGGTCTTTTACCAAATAGGGCTATCTTCTGTATACCACCCCTACCTTGTCACAACACAGCTGATTGGCTCAAACGCAGTAAGGAGGAAAATAAATTCCAGAAATTAACAAGGCATACTTGTTAATTGAAATGCATTCCAGTAGACTACCTCATGAAGCTGGTTGAGAGAATGCCAAGAGTGTGCAAAGCTGTCATCAAGGCAAAAGGTGGCTACTTCTGAAGAAAATCAAATATATTTTGATTTGTTTAACACTTTTTTGGTTAATACATGATTCCATGTGTGTTATTTCATACTTGATGTCTTTACTATTATTCTACAATGTAGAACATTGTCAAATTAAAGAAAAACCCTTGAATGAGTAGGTATGTCCAAACTTTTGACTGGTATTGTATATGTTGAAGCGGGTGGGGCTTAAGCTGCATCCCTGTCTCACCCCACTTCCCTGTGGAAAGAAATGTGTGTTTTTGCCATTTTTAACCGCACACTTGTTGTTTGTATACATGGATTTTCTCACAGTTTTTTCCCCAACACCACCTTCCATCAATTTCTATAGCAGACCCTCTCTCTCTCTCTCTCTCTCTCTCTCTGATAGACAGTACTTAATTCAACCCTGACAGACAGTGAGACAGATTAAATGATTCCCCCTGCATTGCGTGCTATTGAGACCTCTTCAGAAGGCAATGGTGGGACTCAGAGTGCTTCTATATTCATGTTCAGAATCCCCCTTGTATCAATGCACATACGAGTAACATTCCATTAGTCTGTCTCACTTAGCTTAAGTGTACCATATATCTTGGGATTTACAAAGATAGGAAATACATATTCATAGAACAGGCTTCAAAAGCAATATGAAAACGTATGTACCATCATGATGATAACCAATTGACTATCTATAGATATGTGTAATTATTGAAGCTGGAAAAATCATTTCCTGTGTTCAATTACTCATGGCACTGTGGAATCTCATTAATGGAATGTTGGTAACCTTTTATTATTCCAGCCATCCCATCATAAATCAAGCAGAGCCACAGTGTAATCCTTCCCCCCACAGAGTGTTGTCTCAAACACTACTGTTCCCCTCATCTCCCTCCTCTGCTGCTGTTCTCTCCCCAGCTCCAAATGTGGAGCTTTAGAAGCTAATTACATTCCCTATGCTATCTCCCTTCCTTTTATCTTTCGCTCTCTGTCTCCTGTTCTCTCTCTCCTCTTCGCTCTCTCCATCTCTTTCTCTCTCTGGATGCTCATCTCCTCTGCCTGTCCTTTGCAGTTGTGTGTCATTACATCCAGTGAGCGCTCGAGCCACCTCAGAGAAGGTATGCTCTCTCGCAGCATTCATCTTAATTAAACATTAATGAAAAGGGCCTCTCTTTACTGTTGTCTTGCAGCTCATAAATGATACATGGTACTTTGTAACATTAGTCACACAGAGCTATGCTCCACACACTGTTCATTTACTGGGCCCGCACATACATCCTGGACCAGACGCTTGTCACTTTCTCTAGCCGCCATTTTTATAGCCCCTAAAGATGGTTTCTAAGTCTGGTAATTAAAAAATGTTGCAACAGTTCAGCATATAATTGAGAGTTTTAGCCAATTTGTACATCATGCAATGGCCGAACAATGTGATATGCAAGGGAGGAACACACACTGTCTATCCCGAAGAACATCTTGTGGCCGACTGGTATGCAGAGATCTCAAAAAGCCAGCAGCCACCTCTTGTCCTCGGACCTGAGGCTCATGGGTAACAAGAGGTCAGAGACAGAATGGTAGCAACTATCAGCTGGGCAGCCAGCCAGGCAGTTAGGAAGCAGCCCAGAGCAGCCCAGCTAGCGCTGGCTCAGGTTCCACTGCCTGTCCCTGGATATACTACAGCATGTTGCAGAGAGCTGGAGGAGACCTGTGGTTGCCTCCACACTCTCAGGTCTAGGAGGATGTGAACCAGTTCTGTCAAGTTCTGTCACAGAGGGATAGGTCACTAGCCTACTTCTTCAGTTGGCACGACTTTGGGCCTTTTAAGGCACAAGAGAAAATCAAACCCATGGCTAGATATGGGGTCATGGCTTGATACGGGGTCAAATGAATGGAGAGGCAACATTTTATATTCATGTGTTTGTTTTGAAATATGATCTGTTGAAGTGTCCCACTGGGCACACACTGGTTAAATCAACATTGTTTCCATGTAATTTCAATGAAATTACATTGAACCAGCGTGAAATAGACTTTGAATTGTGCCCAGTGGGGTTGTTCTGTGTTGTAACCCACAAGGTTCCATGATCCCTTGAGATGTGTGTAGGCTATGGGCTCTATCCCAGTCACTACCCAGCCACACCAGAGATACTGTATAATGACGAGATGGTCTTGTCTCTGCCCTAACAATGGGAGTCGTTGTCCCAAAGGCAGGAAGGCAGGCGGCCTGCTTATCAGTCTGCTTATCGGTCTGCTTATCACTGTGGACAGATTTTGATGGGAGTGGACCCTCTTGCTTCACATCTTTCTCTCTGGCCACACCCACAGTCACTTACTGGGGAAGTAGGAAGTGGGTGTGTCAGGAAACGGAGAAGCCATCTTGACTAAATGTTTTGGTCAGAAATGTTTGGTAACCATGAAACTGTTTATAGTTTAAAAGCCTCCATGCAAGTGAGAACTTTCTCAAATACCTTTAAGTGGTATTGTGTAGTTTATCAGAAGATGTTTCCTTTTATGGACTATTGACTTCCAAAGACCAAAGTTTGGGAAGGCTATTTCTAAGTACAACTTATACACTGAGTATGCAAAACATTAAGAGGGGGAGGGGAGTTCAACTCAATATTAGGAAGGTGTTCCTAATGTTTGGTGTCATCGGTGTATAGGTTGGGTTTGTTCTTCTGTGGACTATGTCTCCTTTGGATTATTTCACAAACAAACTGAACAGAATTAAATTCAATGCTTATTTTTGGGGAAGTATTACTGTGTTTTGGGACTGAATTGAACAGAGACTGAGCCTGTAGCCTTTGAGTTGATTCTGTATGTCAGCTGATTTATTTGTGAATACAAATCATTCTTTAAATGACATCTGTGGCATCCCTTGTTTTTCTATTAGCGCCGTTGGGTTTAGTGCTAACTGACCGTTACAATGTAAGGTGTTGGGGTTCATTGACTTCTTCATGTATCATGTCATTGATGGTAGGCAATTGATTCTCATAGGCCTAGAGGTGATTGGTATGGGGTCAGGGGGGAGAATCCAAGTCACCCCAGCTGGGGAAGGGTCAGCATAGGTCAGCCATTGAAGGTAGGGGTGGAACCCATACAGTAGGTGAAGTAGAGGACACGTCTCTGCCCTTCACTGGCCTTTGATTTCGCTGTCATGTTTATTTCCATTTGTTTGGACCGTGTCACAAAGGAGTTGGGGCCAAAGGCGGCCAACATGTCGGCTTCATGTAGGTCCTGTCGGGCCTCCTCGGCACATGAAAAGCCCAGAGGAGTGTCTCTGTGTTTGAAGTGCAGCCGACCCTCTCTGAAGGCTGATGGGGAGGGCTTTGTTATGCTCAGTGGCTACAGGGAAGACCTCAGGAACAGACCGACCCCCAGTTCCTTTATGTCATTGAGTTTTCAGGAAGGGTAGAGCGACTGGAATGATGAAACCATGTTACCCAACTCTCATTGTTTTTAGGGGAGGCTAGCTGCATGTACTCACATTTCTCTAACTCTGAGCGCAGGGGGAAATTATAATTAATCTGTTAATGACAGTCGGGGCTGTCATAAGCTTGGGGAGTGTATAATAAATTGCTGTAATAAAAATTAAGATTGCATGCATCATTGAGGCCTTCGGAGGGTTTGTTTAATGTAGTTACAAAAATGGCAGCAGCTGATGTACCGTCCACTGCTCTACCAGGAGAATGCTCATTTCTGAGTGACACTTAACCTGCTGTAGCTCACCCACGGCTGAGGGGGTTGGAGAAACCTAATAGGTTTTCTTCCTCCCGCTTCCAGAACCACTGAACTGGATGGCCTGGTTTGTAGCAGAGAGGCAAAAAGAAGAGCATGCATTGTTCAGAGGAAATTAATTAAACTCTCTAAAATCTACTGAATTCCAAAAACAGCCGAAGCCACAATTCATTATTGTGGTCGGACATCTTGGACAGTGAATGATCGGTCGTCATTTTTGAGTGCTTAAACTCAAGACAAATTGCAGGGTGATCCGCAAAAGCCATCTTGGGGTTAAAAGTCACGTTGTTCAATTGTCTCGTTTTTTTTCTTCTTTAATTGGGACTTGAAAGATTTGGGACTGTCTGGAACAGCAGACTACTGCAAAGACCCAGAGAACTTCCTCCTCTTTGATGAGGGACAATGCATCCTCTGTGGACCAGGGCCCTGACACATGCAGGCAGGGGAGATGTCTCCATTTCTGCCCCGGAGGGACAAAGGAGCCAAGCGTTTGCATCACACATTAGGGGATTATCATGTTAGCTGATGTAGCCCCAAACTGGTAAAGCTGCTCCTTTCCGAGGACTTGACAAGGATACCCTCAAAGCAAAGCTTTGTGATTACAAGGAGATTAACCCCTGTTGTACATTACCATCCCAATGCTGCTGGCTGTCCTCTTGAAGTCAGCTGGGAGCTGCTGTGGTGGAGAAGGCTGACTGACCGCTGCCTGACGAGTTCTCTGTCTGGTCACTTAGCTTAGTCACCAGCACTGAGTCATTCAACCAGAACCGCTTGATAAGGAAGACACTTTTACCGTTAACTCTGCCGCTGCGTTATTTCGGAAACAATAAGCCTAGTTTGGGGCTTTGCCTTCAGGCAAGCTGGTGCACATGTAGCCTGACACCAATTGACACAGAATGGTTTCCCAGGTCATCTTGCAACAACATTGCCCTCTCTCTCCAGCAGTGACCAACACACAATGGAGATATTTTAGTTGACAGACAACCCTTGGCACTTTGAGAGACTGAGGCACTGCTCAATTAGTCGGAGAAGAGCGATATTTTGCCATGATCTGTGAAGCAATTAACTGCCATCCTGCCCTGCTCTTAAACTTTGCAAAGGTCACAGTCTGTTTTGGTGGAGGATGACGACCCAGGTCAACAAGATTTTGAAATACCATTGACCTTAGATTTGAAAGGTATTAGCTTTGGTCTTATCAGTACCACTAAAGTAATCGATTTTACTCAATACACTGAATTCATAGGATAACGACCTTGTATTACTGTAGATTTACAGACATAGACCGATACAGTTAAAAAACAGGATATTTTTAGGTACATGTGACAAGAAACCATACGCGGAGTATACCAAACATTTGGAACCCCCTCCCTTTTGCCCTCAGAACAGCCTTAATTCGTCAGGGAATGGACTCTACAAGGTGTCGAAAGCGTTCCACATGGATGCTGGCCCATGTTGACTCCGGGAAACTGTTGAGTGTGAAAAACCCAGCAGCGTTGCAGTTCTTGACACAAACCGGCGCGCCTGGCACCCACTACTATACCCCGTTTAAAGGCACTTGCATTTTTCGTCTTGTCCATTCACCCTCTGAACGGCACACATACACAATCCACTCTTTAATCGTAAAGTAAACATATAATGCCAACAAAAGATCACGGTTAAACCTACACAAAAGCTTTCCTAGCCTCATAATATCACATCCACATTGTTTAGGCATGCTTGAGTTCTTCTCCAAACTAAAGCAGAAAGCTAGTGAGCCCAGACTGCTCTAATAAGGCCTCGGTGGAAGACAGGCAGTAGCGGCAGCTCCAACTTGATTCATTTCCTCTGTTCCACTGTTTTAGTCCTCCTCGCCAGCAGAGTCCCGTTCCCATGGCTCCCACTACAATTATCACCCACTTGTCTCCCAATTCTGTTGATGCCGCCATTGTTGTTTTTCCCCTCCACTCCTTTTCGCTACCTTTTGGGCTGTGCTATATTAATCATTTCCCAAGTTGTTATTTATCACCTGCTGGTCCAGAAATGCTAATTTTGGCCCTGGAGGACCAAAGGGCTAGGCGTTCCAAATTAAGTAAAACATCTTAACACCCACTAAAATCATCGCTCTGATTAATGGTGCCTCAAAGACAAGGCAAAACAATAATGTACCCACTGGTCAAATGTTTTGTTTAGTAGATAGTGTAGACTTGCATCATAGTTTTACACTTATGTCCACAGTTTAATACTTTCTCCAATGTCCAGTGAATTGGTCATAATGTATTTTTCCCCCACACATGGTTTATAACAATTCAGGAGCAAACATTTTCAGAGGGAATACAATTTTTATTTTTATTTTTGTATTCTCGGGCACCATGTCAGAACTATCGAATCAAACTTGATTTATATAGCGCATTTCCTACAACAAATGCATTTCAAAGTGTTTACCAAACATCACTGAATTAGCACTGTACCTTCCAGCAGCAATGCAAGGTCATTGTGAAGCACTGCCATTAGCTCACTGTGCTGCATCACTCCAGAGTTTGTTTCTCAGGGTTCATGAAGAACAAATGCATAATGGTCTAAAATAAGTGCAATGCAACTTACCCCACCCCACTGAACCCCCTCCTCTAGTCCCCCTTTTTCATACATTTAGGAAAAATATAACCATTCTTTTTAATTACTGCTGCTGGGCACTCTATTAAACTTGTAATTCTCCTCATCCACCCCGATTGATCTGGTCACAGTAGGCGGCTGTGGCGAAATGCAGTGTATAATATTCACGCTGGTATGCTTTGGTTGTGCTGTGTGTCAGAAGCCATTTTGCAGCGAATCCCTCACCCACCTTGGAGCGCAGCCCATGGAACTGATGAGGTGAAGAGCATTGCTCTGCAGCTCCATGCTAGTAATCACGGGACTGAAGAAACACATACATCATCTGCCACACAGGTTGGCATGGCGAGTGAAAAGCCTTCACATCGCGTAAGATGTTGGACAAATGACAGCCATACGCGTGTTTGTCTCCTCACAGATGGCTGTGCGTCTTCAGTCAGGAAAAAGCTGAGCCTGGCACTCCCCCCCCCCCCACCGCTCCTCCTCTCGATCCCTCTTCCTCTCTACCTCCATCAGTCTTTTACACGTCCCTTTTTTTGCTTCTTCCGTGCAGGAGGCTTAATATTGGCAACACCGCTAGCGTCCTCCGCGGAAATAGTAGAGGAAAAGATGTCATAAATTATTTGCCAATTGTTTGACACATGCAGGGCATTGTCCTTGCAATAATCATCAGTACTCTGTCAGTTGAAGATATGAATGGTGCCACTGTTGTTTTATGTCTCTGGGAAGCCTCTTGGCTGCTCTTGGCTCCTGTACTCTCCAGGAAATAAGCTACACATTCCAGCCATCTACAGCATAGTTCCCGGTGGGACAATAGACCACATCTACATTTGACATTTGGATATCAACGTAGTAAAGAAAAGCATTTAAAATCACTCATGCTCTATAATTGTGTCTGAGTTGTAATTGTAATGAGTTCTGACCTACCTAGTGGTGGGTGAGAGTGGAAACTGGACAAAACATAGCGGTTCTGCTTCTGAATATGCTGATTAGAAAGACAATTACACACTCTAATCACACCTCAACATGAATGTCAAGGGTGCAGTAACCAATTTTCTCTTGCACATAGTCACTGCTGAATGAATTTGTGAAACGATGATCTCCAATAGCCACAGTAATATTAGCCCATTTCGGCGTTATAGAATCTCACACTATCAAAACATCATCAATGGTGCGTATGAGCTTGATTAGAATTTTGATGATTTGTAAGTTGTAAAAAAAGACTGGTATGTTATTTGTAACGGTCTAGTTGCCCTTTTGATCAGAAGCTTGGATCCCATTGCTTTTATCTAACGGTCCAGATGTCAACTTTCCCTCCCAGAAAGCATACAATCCTGTTTCCCAGTCATCAGGACACACTCTTCCACATGGAATGGTTCTGCCATGCCATTAGCAATCCAACAAAGACTGGTCTTCCCCCAGATTTTCAACACTTCAGAACCTAAGGAATAGAGAAACCACAACGTATCCCCTTTTTTTTAAAACCAATTTCGTGGTATCCAATTGGTAGTTACAGTCTTGTCTCATCCCTGCAACTCCCGTATAGACTCGGGAGAAGCGAAGGTAGAGAACCGTGCGTCCTCCGAAACACAACCCAACCAAGCCGCACTGCTTCTTGACACAATGCCCACTTAACCCAAAAGTCAGCCGCACCAATGTGTCGGAGGAAACACCGTACACCTGGCGGCCGTGTCAGCGTGCACTGCGCCCGGCCCGCCACAGGAGTCGCTAGATCGCGATGGGACAAGGACATCCCTGCCGTTCAAATCTCTAGTGGCACAGCTAGCACTGCGATGCAGTGCCTTACAACGTATATCTCTTAACCTGAGTGTGTACAAGTATTTTGCTTGTTTCCCAATGGCCTGCCCTGTCAGTGTAAAACACATTTTAGTTAGCAGACCATGTAATGATACACGTGCTCTAATTGGATGGTTTTATAATATGTGCTGTGGTCGATGGTGCACACAGCCTCTACACTTTTGGGGTCGCAGGTAGCCTAGCGGTTAGAGCGTTGGGCCAGTAACCGAATGGTTGCTAGATCGAATCCCTGAGCTGACAAGGTAAAAATCTGTCGTTCTGCCCCTGGACAAGGCAGTTAACCCACTGTTCCTAGGCCGTCATTGTAAATAAAAATTTGTTCTTAACTGACTTGCCTAGTTAAATATATATATTTTAAAAACTGCTAGAACTGGACATCCGTAAGAGCTGAGTGCTTTGTACAGTAAACAGGAACAATCCCTGTTTTGTGTGGTAGCCTACGACTCAGACATGTGAAAATGGCATTTACAGAACATGGATGGACGGGATGGGATCAGGTCAGTCATATTGTAACATGAAACACAGCGGAATTCAGCAAATTGATGACTTATATGATGAATAGATGAATGATGCATAGTAAGTTGTCTTAGTAGAACACAAAAATAGGATCACTAGCAGAAAAATGGCCCTGTTCACACAGGCAGCAGCATGCAAAGCTTTTGGGAAAAAAAACATTATCGACGGAGGAGGCGTTTTGTCTAGATGCTATGAGATAGTGTCATGCAGCAGTGCAGTGAAGAGAAAGCAGAACCACCCCTTTGCTCTGCGGGCCCAGCCATTTCATAATGTCCTTGCCCTTGATAGCAATTCACACTGGCTGCAATTGTGCTCAAAAGTCATTATAAATGAATCACTTCGTCTTGCAATTTGCATAAAACACACAGTCAGATTCCTTCTACTCACCTCTATATACGGACTGGATTAGAAGAAACTATATGAAATGGCATAATAGAGAAAGATGTAGCCATGCTCTCTGGCAAAGGGCAGATATCCAGGAACCATGGCAGGACAATTCATACCAGCAAAATAATGAATGGCACTCCTTACAACCAGACATACAGAATGTAGTAGATGATTAAAAAAATACAAATTGGCCACAGGACATATATAATCTTGCATTGTGGTTCTTGAACAAAGCTGGTTTGGTAACATCCTGGCATGTTCTGATTTCCAAAAGAAGAAAGGTGCTGAGACGCTGAAGACTGTGGAGGTGTTGTTGGTGGTTTTTTTTGGGGGGGGGGGGGGGGGGGGGGTTGCACAAGGCGGGCAGCGAGACAACGTGTACCTGCTTACCTCACGGAGGGACAGTTGTGCCTGGAGTGAGGAGGTAATCAGCTACCTAAAATACCTATTGCTCAGACAACCAGGAGCCAGTCTAGAAAAATAAAGTCTACTGAGCAATTGAAGATTGATCACAGACCATTTATTTAGACAAGCATCAGTTCATGAAAAAAGGCAATTCATCTGATGTGCCCTCCAAAGCCACTGATATAGTTTCTTTATGAATCAACAAAAAATTAAGATGACATCCTTGTCTCCGATTACAAAAAAATACATAAATCATCTCATTACCGTGTCATAACAGCTTTTGAACCTTGCACGTACACACTTTTGTTGACTAGTGAGAAAAAACCTTCTAATCTTTCAGTTTGGCTCAGAGTTTTATAATTAATGTTGTTTTCACACTCCAACACATACTACCTGATTCACGAGCAGATCGTGAACTTTTCATCGTAAAACAAACGATCCGCGCATTACTCTAAACTAGCGTGATCTTGGTACGTTCTATACTGGAAACTGTCCAACCAATATAGCCCAATATAGCCTAGAACAACACAGAACACAAGCGGAATATAGACAATGGAAAGAGTGCCACGTCAGATACAGGCGAAAAGTGTGTGGCGTTCACTACGTGTTCGTTGTGTCTGACAACCTAGTTTGGCAGGGAGGTACCTGTATTAACAGTACAACACCAGTTCATCTCAGTACTTTCCTAAATGCCTCAGTTTGAATTTGTCAGTTTGCAATGTATCACTCGGAGGGGGTTTATGGGAAATCCTCCAAGTGTGCCCTTGAACGGAGGCCAGTCGGCACGGGACCAAACCCTCGCTGCATTGCACTAGCTGCTACTGCCTGACTTCTATATTTAAATACCTTATTTAAATCACGCAGGCACCAGAGAGGCAGAAAAATGTAGCGTCTGACCTCTTGAAACAGATTCCCTCTTAAGTAAGGGAGAGGGAATTTGTTAAATGAAGATGGATCATAGTGATACGTTTACATTTCATGTTTTCTAACAGCAAGCATATGGTTTTATTACAGCCAGTGCTCACCTCTGGCCTCTCCATTTTAGACCGTGTGCTCAGTGGCTCCTTCCGTCCACTCGCTATGTTTTTTTTAGTTTTTTTGCATTTTCTTGCCATCTAAATGCTCAACAAAAATCTGCCAGCATTGTATTTTCTTGCCTTCCTAGTCCTTTGGGAATTGTTGACAATTCAGCCCAATTCCACATGACCACGTTCTTCCTGGTCTAGCTGCTCTGTGAGGTCTCCTGTGAAATGATGTCCTCTATCAACGCTGAATGTCACTAAGCCTACACCATTATTGCAGACGAGGATCCCCAAAGACTCCATGGTGGAAAAATTATTCCACATTTCTCTCCTCTCTCATTTGCAATGCAGGTCTTCGTAGGATTGCGTAAGCTTATGCCATGCAAGACGGACAGAAGGAGTTTTAATGTCTTTACGTTTAATATATGGGATGAGCGGAATATTCTCTTTAACCGCCTGCCTATTGTACAGATCGTTGAGTTTTACTGCAACAACACTGAGCCGAATTCATAAGGTAAAACATTTGCTTTAGAAAATAATGTTTGATTCTTTATTCTGCATGGCAATGAGAAACACAATTACCTGTCACATTTGGGAGGAGCCCACACTGACTAAAATAAAGACAGAATGCAGAGGCAGGGATGCCGCGCTCTACACATGAGTTATACGAGCTGCCAGAGTAAGAGCTCTATGTCACATGATATTGACCCGGAGATCAAAATCGATTGAAGTCATGCCAGTGTTGTCACAGCACATGCTAGCTTCAGTGTCATCAACTTAGACCCATGCTTCGAAGGTTGTGGTAGGAAAAACTAGCTCTACCGTGACTATAAATAGCGAGCAGGCGGCGTCGACTCGACTGCCATGTATTATGAGACCAGCTGAGGCTCATTCCAACCCCACACTGAGTCTCAGCGCTACTAGCTAGAGGCGGAAGTCATTTGAACAGGGGAAAGCTGCCATATTTGAAGGCCAACTGACAGATTTTTCTCTGATTGTAGATTTGTAACTCATGTTGGGGGAATTGGGTTACATTGAGGGGTGTGGAGTTGCGCTCAGCACCTAATGAGGTCCTGGGAGCAGTCAGGCTGAGGGAGTCGTTGTGGTGAGGAGAGATGTCTGTCTGGACTTCTGGACCCTCGACCAGAGGTCATGGGTTCAAATGGGCGACTGAACCCTCAGGCTGAACCCTTACTCACCTGAGGGGACAGAGACTGAATAGTGTCGGCATTGTTTTTAGATTCACTGACTGAGCATACATACCCTGTTGAACTGCAGGCTTCCAATCTATCTTTCCAATGTGTGGTAGAAAAGATGGGATTCAAATCTAGGGGGTGATCTCTCCAAGCATTATAAGGTGATTTGCCATTTCATTTTAGATGTTAACATCTAACAGGACTAATCCCAATACTTGCCAAATGGTATAATCCTTCATTTTCACCTGGCATCTATTGATGGACATGGAGGTATATGGTGTCCTCTGCTATCTAGTGTGTTTTTAATGGAAGTTAATGGAAGTCTCAGCCATCAAACTCTCCAAGCCCTTGCTCTGGTCATGGACCAAGGGGAGCACTTGTCTAGTATAACAGAGATATATGATTTTTCAAGTACACAGCTCGCTAGTCTTAATTCGATAGTGTAATTTCAAATGGGAATTGTATCATCGCATTGGTAAGTGTACCACAACATGGTCCTCCTAACCTTCTACATTTCGGAATCCCACTAAGAGCGGGAGAGCACAGAGCACTTAGTGGAATAATTAATGCAGGGGTAAATTGAGTTTGAAAAGCCTGTGGTTTACTGTGTCATTGGTGCACACTGTCAGCCCATTGCAGGGCTGAGGGATGGGGAGGGTCAGTGTGTAATGTTCGTGCGATGAGTAGCAGTGCTTTATGACTTTTCATTTGGCCCAGCAGCAGCCCACATCCCACCGGTCCTCTCACTAATCACACCGCTCTAATGCAGCATGGAGCGGGCTAATGTGAATACGGGTGCATTGGGGAAATTGCTTGAGTAAAAATTAAAACAATAATTGATCATATTTGAATATAATTCATATCAAATACAAGATCACAATCAATGAATAATACATAAATGTCGCTTTCTAAATGAAATGCAATAAAGTATTATCGTAGAATGGCTTGAACAAGATTTCTCTGCGTTGATAAATTAAGTGTTGTGTTTGCTTTATTATGAATTGAATGCGTTTGCTATTATTAATTAACACTGATGAAACATTATTAAGGATCAGCCAAGCTTTATCTGTCTCCACTGTCCATTTGTCCACTTTATTATTGTTTTATTATTACTACTACATTCTCTACAATGACCACACAAGCCAGATAATAACTGCTGAGTAGAGTATCATCACCTATGGTTGCTTATCACCATGCTTAACCACAACATGCTTTATGGAGTGCAGTGTGCACAGTCGGTCTCTCAAGCAGCACATGTAATGCACTGCTGTGTGGCTTCTCTGCAGTCTGCCAGCCTGCTCCTTTTAACCCCTGGGCTATTAGTGGCCTGTGAGGTTTGCATGGCGATGTTGTTTTATGGGTGCAGGATCCAACGGGTGGTGGGAACGGGTTAATAGTTGTTCAGGCAGAGATGAGCTGGAGGAGTCATTAGTGGTGACCCCAGCGTGTCACGGCACCAGACTCAGGCAGTGTTGTGCTTCGGAAGCAGAATAATAGCAGGAAGCAAGGGACCCAGCTAAATCATGCCAGTCTGGGGGAGAGGGGGCAGTGGACAGGAACTTGACCATTTGCCCACGATGCGTAAGCTTCTGTTTCCTCCATCATGCCCCCCCCCCGATCCATCTGTACCCCTTTGTCAAAGATGCTCTGTTTATGCTCAGAAAGCAATTGATGCCTGTGTGCTAAGGCGTGTGTGATCGATGGGCCACTGGCAAACTTGTCCAATCGGTGGAGTGGTGTCAGAGGTGGCACAATTTAGGGGAGGGCCCGACAAACCAACACGTGACCACGCAGCAACACAAAGCATTCAAAATAATTGAGGAAATTCTTAGCCAAGCAATATTTTATGACATGTAAATAAATGGACAGGATGTAAGCTATTACTTGTCCCAGTTCCACCACTCAGCCAGCTCTTCAAAGGTCTGTAGACCTATTTATCTTGGACCATCTCTACTTGAACTTGGAAATCACATATTGTAAGTGGGATCAAGAGGGAAAAAAACGCAGTGGTGAAAGTGCCTAGACTGTATTTATAGTTGAAGTGAGAAGTCAAAGTTGGGAGAATCTTGGTAGAGTAATAAATTGAGAAGGCAGTAAATGTGTTTGGAACTACTGTTCAGGAAGACCCTCTGTGATTTGTATTACAGGGAAACGTCATCCCAGGCGCACAGCGCCATGTTTCCCAGTCACAGATGTAGTTGACATATTTATTCGTTTTCAAGGTCATTGCCTTCATGTAAAGCTCTGTTTAAAAGGCCAGCTAATAGTTAGATTAATATTAGATGTGGCACATTTTTTTCATGCTGCTTTCTATTTCTTCTGCCTTCAGATAGACAGTTAGGTAGACAGATAGCTGGCCGAGATTAGATAACGCTGCATGTGTCTCTCCGGCTTTATACAAATACAGAAAACACAATAATAGCCACAGTCTGAACGTGCACTTTCATCTGGGTGCTTTTTCTTGCCTCTGGCGATGGGAGCGGATGACCTTTTACTGTCAACTTCCAACATGACAAATTACAGAGCCTGGATGACCGTGTTTTTGAGGAATGCAAGAGTTCAGCGCCTGGTCACACTGCTAGCAGGGCAGTGGACCCCTGCAATGGAGACAGATGTATTAATTGATAGATAATGGTCATAGATATATGGACTGGGGCCTCCATATTCTGAGGCCAGAAATATGATAGCCAGGGAAGTCTTTGAGGGTTCCTAGTATATCCCTACAGGATATCATAGACCTGCACAGAATATACACTGAGTATACCAAATATTAGGAACACCTTCCCTTTGCCTTCAGAACAGCCTCAATTCGTCTGGGCATGGACTCTACAAGGTGTCAAAAGAGTTCCACAGGGATGCTGGCCCATGTTGACTCCAATGCTTCCCGCAGTTGTGTCAAGTTGGCTGGATGTCCTTTGGGTGGTGGCCCATTCTTGATACACATGGGAAACCCAGCAGCGTTGCAGTTCTTGACACAAACCGGTGAGCCTGGCACCTACTACCATACCCCGTTCAAAGGGACTTACATGTTTTGTCTTTCTCATTCACACTCTGAATGGCACACATACACAATCCATGTCTCAAGGCTTAAAAATCATTCTTTAACCTGTCTCCTTCCCTTCATCTACACTGATTGAAGTGGATTTAACAATTGAAATCAATAAGGGATCATAGCTTTCACCTGAATTCACTTGGTCAGTCTATGTCATGGAAAGAGCTTAATGCTTTGTACACTCAGTGTATATCATCCAATATATCATTCCGCCACAATCCAAGCAGATGAGACTGGACTTAATTTTAACAGGATGTTTACAGTGGCGTTGCCTCTCCAGTCTCCTAGGTTACCAAGCCTAAATCCCAAATCAGGATCACTTGTTCTAAACAGACCCAGATTGCTTCTGTTTTCTTTCCATGTGGAGAGCTGAGAGGGTGTGTGTGACATGGCTTGGCTGCAGACCCAGTAGCAGAGCCATGGTCTACTCTGGTGCGTGATGTCATCACCCTGCTTAATTGGAGATCAGCTGGGCCTAATGCAAGTAGAGCGTTGCTTTGTGACCTCATCGGGCCGCTCGCTGCCGAGCCCTTCAACTTCCACCTCTAATACCTCATCACTCATCTGTCTGCCAAAGTACTGTATGCCCTGCCGAACATGTGTTTATTGTGCTGATTAGTATTAAAGGAAGAGCACCCGGCCAAGCGGCACCCCCCCAAAAAGCACACTCTCTTTTACATCGTTTGGACTTTCCCCCATCCAATGGCCAGGATTTGGGTCATTGGCACAGATCATTTAAAAAGGTATGATCATGCAACAGGCACAATGAGGGCTTTCTTCATGCCGGATGTGCTGCCATGTGCAATTCATTACAGGTTTTTTTTTTCAGCTTCTATGTGCACTCTATCATTCACATGAATCATTAGATACTCCTCATTGGGTCTATGAGAATACAGAATTGTGCTAATGTTCACTCTAACATTTATAGACAGAATATTACAGGCACAGCTTTCTAGCCCAAGGCAGGTGTCTTTTTTTTCATCCAAACCAATGGTCAGATTTCGAAATTTCACCCCACGCCTCGTTCCCATTTCTGGACATAAGTACTGTGCAGTGTGAGAGAAAGATTATTTATTCATAAGGCTCTGAACTCATAAAGAGTAATACAGTGTGTCATGCAGAGTTTCACGTCTGCTACGATTCTATATGAGCCTCCGCTACCTAGCTGCAGCCTTCAGTAGAGTTATTCAATAATAATGAATTACATCACAATGTTAGTGGCGGCAATAGGCCGTACTTCCAATGACTTGTTATTACTCCATCTGAAAAACCTTAGCGGCATTTCAGCCTACAGTAGTGCATTTTTAGTCATAAAAGTGGAGTTTAGGGTTATAAAAATGGACGCCATAAAACCATCTAAAGTAAGTAACAAACTAATATCTAGAAGGGAGGCCTGAACTCTCACATCTGTTTTCTATTTTCACCAGTGAACTGGAGAGACTTGGTCCTCAGCGCCGTAGTACGGAGAAACAAATGTTTGGCTAATAAAATCTTTCAAGCAGACTGAATGGCTCAACCACAGTGTGGTAATTACACTGAAGGCTACCTAGATTCATGGCTAGTCTTCCAATAAAATAAACAGCTAATAAAACATAAGTCAGGGCTCCCCTGACAGCGTTCTAAAATCATCACAGTTTCCACAGACTTTCGTTGAAAACGCAGAATATATACTTTGCACTGGTTCCCATTACTTCCAGGTAACCACATCAGGCCATACTAGGGGCTTTAAGGGCTTACTCAATATCGCATAACCTATCTCAATGTTCCATATATGGTGGTGGGGTAAATGCCCTAGTAAGTGTGTGCATCTTGCTGTGAGATCTGGAGCTGATTTGCACTCACCATTGCTTACGGAAATTCCACTTCCACCTAATCACTCTACATTTCACATCAGTAGGAGCACACAAGGCATATGCCTCTTCCTCCCACCAGGATTACTGGGAGGCTTTACAGACTGTGCATGGCGTTACCTTGGCTTCCGACCCATCTGCAAAAAAATCAAAAGTAATAGCCACTTGTAGATGCAAATGAAGCCTAATGCTACGGCAAATAAAATTCTTATTTGCCCAAAACGCCACCATTTTATCATCCAATATACAAATATCAAACCTGTAATATTAAGTATTGTATTGCACCACGAACCATGTGGACCTCATCACACAGTGGTCAGTCCATCTCGGGCTCACCTGGCATGACAGACAGTGAAAGCGTGTGGGATATTAGCTTTGAGGCAATGCTTTAGGATCAGAGGTTAAGCATGTATTTTTCCACACAAAAGGTTGCACTTTGTTGAGAATTATGGTTCAAGTCCATAATGACTAGCATGACAGCATCTCAGAGTCTGTCAGTGTGTGGTCCGCTGGTCTCTGTGCCCTGTCTCTCTCCTGGCTCCTGACACTCAGAGCTGCAGCGGGGCTCCCCCTAAAGGTCAGTTCTGGTACTCCACACCCGGAGAGGGTAAAAGAAACATATGTCAGTGTTCCACCAGGAAAAATTGGAGCAAGAGAGTCTTCATCAAACCACTTCACAAGCCTGTGTTTGTATGTTTATTTTTGTTTTATTTACCTAGATGAATATCAGTATGTTCAATTTACTTTTGTTAATTTCCCCTTTTCTAATGAATTTACACATGATAACCTACATGTTTTATTTAGCCTGTTCCTATGAATATATATGATTTGAAAGTATTTTAGAAGAGAGTTGCACAACAACAATTCCAAGTAGGGGGTATGTAGAGGTCATCCGTTATCTCATATATCATCACATTAGAATGCTGCCCCCTTCTCTCTACCTCTGGAGGCACTGAGCGGATGGACCCCTGGCCGTTCCCGGAACACACATTCTGGAGATGCCACACGGTGCTTTGAAAAGCCACTTCACTCTGTACACCTTCAGGTAGTATGTTTATTAGTGAGTAGTTGTATACTGGAGCTCAGTTAACCTCCGCTCACCTCTTCAGAACGTATGTTTTGTTTTTTTTCCCCCCCTCTCTAAGCACACAAATAACTCAATTTGTTAGCACCTTATGACTCCGGTTTTCCTCTTCGACTGATAGTGAAGGAATTTGAGCTGTGCTGTTAGCAGCGTTGATGTAAAGCAGAGACATGAGAGCTGCCAGCGTTAATGGCAATAAAGATAAGTGGAAGAATGCTGAGCTTGAGAAAGCCGCAGGCTATGGAGGTGGATGGGATGGAGTTCACCACTTAAAAGCTCTCCTGTACAGGCGCTGATACAGGGAGGGTACGTGATGTGTGTTTATCAGGAATTATAATACACTTCAAAATCACTCCCTTCCACTGAAACCACCAAGGAACAAAGCTAGCTAACAGCAACCCACAAACCAACAGAGGATTTCATCTAAAGCTTTATTTAGTTCACTGTTGTCTTTTTGGCCAGTATCCAGGTGTTAGGAGTAGTTATGACATGTTGATCTGCAACAGTCATGCCAAAGATCGCTATCAGGAGTATGTTATTGGATCTCTCTCTCTCTCTCTCTCTCTCTCTCTCTCTCTCTCTCTCTCTCTCTCTCTCTCTCTCTCTCTCTCTCTCTCTCTCTCTCTCTCTCTCTCTCTCTCTCTCTCTCTCTCTCTCTCTCTCTCTCATTGCCAATGTAAACAATGTGTTCTCAATCCCAGGATCTCTCAAAGGAAGAGGGGGCACTGCCCTGTCATATTGCTGGTGCCCATGATGCCAATAGGGAGACTGGGAGGAAGCCTGCTACAAAAACATTGTATCATTCCAGGGGCAAAAGGGAGTAGGCATCTAGCAGAGCAATGGCCTCTGATGATCATACTGACTGGCTGCTTCTTGACATGTTTGCATGACAGCCTGCTGCTGAAGATCCTATCGTAACTCATACTCACTCATTAGAACCCATATAAACAGAATTTAAAGTGACCACCGAGATAGAGGCAGGCTGAAGGGAGGATAATCACTGGCTCTTATCCCCAACAGCAGCCACAGTTACACAGATGAGGGATCAGGCTGTCATCACGGTTTTAAACAAAATGTCATCTCCGCAATTAAGACGTCATTTTTAGCTGCATTGTCACGGCCCTGCAAACCAGCCTGACTGATTGTTCTCCTACTGAACTGAAAGCCTCTCAGCAGTTGTGCTCAGCTTTTTTCCCACGTACTTCCACCGTCGCCTGACTGACTGCTGGGCTGCACCTATCACTCTCAGTTGTGTCTTCTGTCACTGGATGAGGAAGAGACTCTGTTATTTTAGTGTATGACGGGTCCATGAGGTGTTTTTTGAATTAAAAAAATAACATTTTACCAGTCCATCATCGCTTACTGTAAAGGAGAGGAAGCCAACCTTTCATCAAATATCCTTATTTGTCAAGGGGCAGTTTATGTCCGTGCTAACATTTCCTTCGGTTGTTGCAAAATACGTATTCTAACAATACAGTGAACGCCATTCTTTTGTCTAGTCTGTTTTCCTGTTTAACCATGCCCCCTCATTCTCCGTGACTATTACAGACAGCCTTGGCTGGGGTTCAGCTCAGCTTGCCAAATATATTAGCCTGTTGTGCTCTTCAACATAAATCTAGAGTTAAACACGATCCAGTGGACAAGCAAAAGGCTTTTTTTATGAGGAGCTTGAATAGAAAGTACTGTAGAACACGTTTCATTGGACTAAACTGTACAGAATACCTGCTGAAAGACATGACACTGATGAGGACATGAGTGGGTGGAGTTTGTATCCTTGTCATTACCTGTGCGTTAACATGTTGGCCAAGTCTTCCGACAAAAGTCGGAAGACGTCACTCATTTGGGCACTTTCCCGGACATAGATTAAGCCTCGTTCTCGACAAAAATCTGTGTCTGGGGAAACCACCCCAATATGTCTGATCACACACGCAGAATGTTTACTGGGCAGCATAAAATATCTGCTTGAGTGTTATACCTTAAGTAAGGCGTTTTTGTCTTCTGAACATCAATAATTAGCTCATCATTGATTTCCCCGTGGCCAGTGTAATGACCTCTGATTAAGGTGAGGACTACTTCCACTGAGCCTGTGGTGAACGATCACTGTCAGTCACCACACAATGGGCCTGATTTATGAAATATGACAATGCTAAGACGTTCATGATTATTGATCGGTATTGTTAGCAGCATTAAAGGTGCCATATGTCTTCATCCACGGCATGACATATGTTAAATAAGTTTACTGCAATGTGAGAAAAAAATTCCGAACCTGAAGGTAGCGTTTAGAGGTAGCTAGTGATACACATCACAGGGTTACTTCATTATCTCTGGACAGAGGCTGAATTAGCCAAGTAGGAGGAATTCAAACCCTTGAGGCTCATCTTGACAAGCACATCCATAAACAGAGGGTTGGAGTACGTTTTGAAAAACACAAATAAATGCCATATTAGACACATTTGAATGAATGATTTATGATATTTTTTGTTCTTGAAGGCACGCTTATGTGACGATAAGATATTTGGTCTCATATTCCAAAAACTCATGCCAGACATCGTTCCCTATTAAAATGTTTATCATTTTTCAAAAAAAAATGTAAGGTTTATTTTCATCCAGTTTTAAGTTGCACTTTAGAATGTCAGAGGTGTTTCGGTAGCATCCTTTTAGGGCTAGTGAAGTTGTTCAGATGAATTACTATTTAACACTGTACTCGTATGTCAATGTTTACGCCATTAGTGACAGCTTCCAGGCACAGGGCCACTTCATATAGTCTGTGTAGCTCCCACTGTCCCCACGCGACAGTTCAAAAGTTCAGCCACTTCCTCAAGGGTCTCATCACATTCTCACCACATCTTGCTTTTCAAAAGCTTCATACAGACTCGGGCCTGTCAGGGGAGATACCACAAAAAATAGATTGACGGAAGACAGGAGAGCAGGGCCCGGCAGGCCAACAAAGACGCCTGCGTCCTGGCTCTCTGGCTCTCTGGCTCTCTGGTTAGGAGGGCCTGGAAGATGGAGCTGATATTAAAGGGTGTGTAGTGGTCCAGAGCCTGCGCCCAGAGAGAGCACCAATTGATTGTTCTGGAAACTGATGAAGCTCCAGCACAATTAGATTGCGAGGCAGTCAGTGCTGTGAGGTGAGAGAGCACACTGCTGCCTGGCCGTTGATTGATGGTAAAATCATAAGCGCACCATATTAACTACAGAGTTCACCGCTGGGTTGAGGTGGACCAAAAATTACTGCTCTTATTAGATTGCAATAGGACTTGTGATGTAAAATGTTTTTTTCGTTTTTTGGGGGGTGGGTGGGGGGGGCTGCGGACAGTAATTTGGCATGCACGATGGTGGTTGTTTCTGCCCATCAAAGCCGTCAAACGTACAGTTGAACACCGAGGCCCTTGATGTTATGTTCTTCCCTTTACAGCAACAGAACTGGAACCTATTCAAACACCATCACTCATCTTCAAGGTCACATAGGGCTCCGTCATGTTATATAGTGTTTCTTCATCTCTCTAGTAGCCTACTACATCCACGTCAACTCACGTAAGGTGCGTTATAAAAGCCAGGGAGCATCAGTTCATCATATTGCAGGGCAGAAAGATGAATATATCCGGTTTCATAGATGTCAGACAGCTATCCAACAATAAGTATTATGTCATTATTTATTGTGTGAAATGTAAATACTCCCACTCCATATAAATCTGGTTTTATTGGACGTTGGCCCCTTGTTTAGATAAGGATTATGAAGGCCAAACGGTCCAGCGGTGAATGTTTTCCTTCCAATGAGGTCTGCTCAACACGTGGTTACAAACCAATTTTCCCCATGGCTCAAAGTGTGTAATCCTCCTGGTCATTTGTTAGATAGTGCGTCTGGCCTGTAGAGAGGAGGTCTTTGGTGGAGCGTGGGGGGGGGAACCACTGAGGTGAAAGTCTATAGTAGCATATCTGGGGTTGGGGGGATTCACACTCATTTATCTCCATTCCTTGCACATGGTGTCTAGTAATAAAGGCTCAAGTGAAAATGGTGTTTATCATTGGAATGACAGCATCTCCCCGAAGCTGTGGAGGAAATGTGGAAAATAGATAACGCATTACAATAACATGTCCTTACTCTGAGGACGATCCAATTAGGAGAGCTTTACATCATGATAATCAGCCGGTTGTGTGTTTGTCTGTGTGTGTGTGTGTGTGTCAGTGTGGAGCCATTTATTTAAAGCCAGGGATAATAGAACATAGGGAAGTCTGGAGGAGCAAAGTAGAGTACAGCAGGGTTAGGGGCAGTTACACTGTAGCTTCCACACCACAGGGGGTTGGCGGCACCTTCATTGGGGGAGGACGGGCTCATGGTAATAGCTGGAACGGAAGACATTGAATAGTATCGAACTCCTCAAACACATGGTTTCCATACCGTTCCATTCACTTCCTTCCAGCCATTATTATGAGCCGTCCTCCCGTCTGCAGCCTCCTGTGCTCCACACACACATCCGCAGTGATCTACCGTGGGGAGCTTTTCCCCCTAGTGGATTAGAACAGTAATGGTAGGCAAAGCTGCTCAACAGAAATGAAGCATGTTTTTGGTCATAATGATTCAGTGCTAGTGTTATGTTCAGTGGCAGTAGAAGCAACAGCGGTGATAGTATTGGCAGTGACAGCAGTATAGGTAAGTTGATCGCCTTCTGTATTTTAATACTGTCGCATTGCTTGCCTTGCTGTATAATTAACTTTGTGGGAAGTTTTGGAGAGAACTTTGCAGACAGCTGTGCCAAAGTATTAGAGTGAAGCATGTATGTATGAGTTTGTTTTGTTGAGCACTGACGGCAGGACATTGTGTTTCTCTTGCTGTTGCTGTGGCGTGTTCTGCACTGTGATGCCTGTCTGTTCTGCTGGGCTGCTTTCCTGCTGCTCTGCATTCTCTCAGCCGGGGCCTCCAGGGGACACAGGGGGACATATGACTGGGCCATGCGTTCCACAACAGACATCCCCTTCCTCCTGCATGTTCATTTCCACCCATCTCCTGTCCTTTCCTCACAGGGCGAAAAGCCTAATGTTCTCTTGTACATCCGGATTTACATCGCTCTCATTCCGAACGGGAGACTGCGGAACAGGTGCACATGTTGCCACAAGGACAAAATGGACATTTCTACGTTTTCCTCAGCGCCGCTCCGTGCTGACATAACATTTTACCACCCACTAGTATGTCTGGAGTACTTGCTTAACATTTCCAATATGCAGTGATTAATAGGCCCTCCTGCAACTCAAGGATATATGGTGTACTTCCCATGTAAAAGAGAGTCTCCAAGCAAACATACCGTACACGCTGGAGAACCTAATGACTCTCCGTAACATAACACACTGTCAAGGAGCTGGTGCAGCAAATGATATTTCGAAGCCAAATTTAGCTGCTTTCCAAGATGCACCATAGATTAACAGAATGGAATTTGATGTGATGGAATTGAAGCAGGATAGAAATGCTTCTGAGGAAAGTCTTGAACGAGTGCAATCTCTTTGAGTTTACAATCCCATCGTGCATACTCAGTCTTGTTGGCAAGGAAGCACATGAACCAACATTAGCAGCCCTATCAGTGCTTGCTTTCTTGTCACAGTCGATGTGTGTCTCAGCCATAGCATCTGTTTGGAACTGAGATCAAACAGGCTGCATCTTTACAGACTATGAACACATACAGCGCTAAGTAACCCTGCTCAGTCATACAGCAGTCTGACTGCTGTTTCTCATTTAAATGAGAAGGAACATATTTTCGGGACCTCTTTGAGATCACTGTGAACAATAGTTATAACAAAATGTTTATTCTAAAAATGATACAATTAGAAAGTACACAAGGTGCATTTACAGTATGTTTTATAGTAGGACGGAACATGTGTGTGTAACCTGACAATTAATAATTATAGCCTGAAATGAGCTGTAGGTGGTGCATGTCTCCCTTCTGTGCCGTCGGCAAAGCAGAGCATTGTTTGTGGTGAGCATGAATGTTGACCTTTGGCCTGTCAGATGGTCCCTCCAAACTCCCTGAAAGTTCACTGGACGGTCAGCGAGTCCCTGTCCCGCGCCTCTTTCTGCAGACGTTGTATGGATGGAGACTCTACCCTCCTCGGGCACAGAGGCATGCATACACACACAGCCGGCTGATTATCATGATGTAAAGGTCTCTCACACACACACACACTGGTGAGATCAGCTCGCACATTGCGGCTAAGAATAGAAGTCAGGTCTATAATTTTGTCCTTCTTACGATTGTATTGTTCATTTTATGCCACCAGATTCTTAGTCAATATCGGGTATTTCAGACTGTTAAAACCGAAGCTGTTAGAGATGAATTGCTCGATATTCCATGTTTCTTTTCAGTATCAGGGAGATGAGCGTCGAATGTTTATCACAAAGAACTATGTGCCTGGCTGGGACATCTACAAAATATCTGCTAGGCTGAGCCATCTTCCATAATGGGGGAGAGGATTTTCATCTTGGAATTCATTAATACACTTTAGGTTTGATTTGAATCTCTCCTCCTGTGTGATTTGAATAATCAACATGTGGTGTAGTGGGGTAGAGCATGGCAGACTGATTTGCTAGACCCTAATAGTTTGTTTAGGATCAGATTGGGAGAAGGTGTCGCTTGGTGCTAGAGATGATGATAATGGCTGGCGCTGCTGAGATGACTGTTGACATCATTACTCATGTGTTCTGCTGCACGCATCAATCTTCACACGCAGCACCGACACTCCTGAGGTGAATGAATTTTTCATTTCTGAGTTCAGAGCCAGGTCACCGAGACGCAGATATGAGAGGAGCACAGCAGGTAAACGAAAGGACATACACAACTCATTTTTCTTGCTTTCATTTCTTCTTTATTTGTGGGATCAAATTACTTTGTGCCCCTTACTAAAATTATTTCAGTCAAAGGGCTGGTCTATCATATAGAAACATTTGATTCAGATCTATGATGCTATCAAACATTTTGCTTTACAGAACAAAAAATAAAGATTCACAGGAACCCCGCTCAAAAATACCAGCACATGACTCTTACTGTAGTAGCTTTGTGGCTATGCTAACCATAGCAAGACACTACCTGTAGTAGCTTTGAGGCTATGCTAACCATAGCAAGAAACTCTTACTGTAGTAGCTTTGTGGCTATGCTAACCATAGCAAGACACTCTTGCTGTAGTAGCTTTGATGCTATGCTAACCATAGCAAGACACTCTTGCTGTAGTAGCTTTGTGGCTATGCTAACCATAGCAAGAAACTCTTGCTGTAGTAGCTTTGTGGCTATGCTAACCATAGCAAGACACTCTTGCTGTAGTAGCTTTGTGGCTATGCTAACCATAGCAAGACACTCTTGCTGTAGTAGCTTTATGGCTATGCTAACCATAGCAAGACACTCTTGCTGTAGTAGCTTTGTGGCTATGCTAACCATAGCAAGACACTCTTGCTGTAGTAGCTTTGTGGCTATGCTAACCATAGCAAGACACTCTTGCTGTAGTAGCTTTGTGGCTATGCTAACCATAGCAAGACACTCTTGCTGTAGTAGCTTTGTGGCTATGCTAACCATAGCAAGACACTCTTGCTGTAGTAGCTTTGTGGCTATGCTAATCATAGCAAGACACTCTTGCTGTAGTAGCTTTGTGGCTATGCTAATCATAGCAAGAAACTCTTGCTGTTGTAGCTTTGTGGCTATGCTAACCATAGCAAGACACTCTTGCTGTAGTAGCTTTGTGGCTACTGTAGTAGCTTTGTGGCTAATGCAAGTAGTCTGGGTTTGATTAGATGTTCAGTAGTCTTATGGCTTGGGGGTAGAAGCTGTTCAGAAGACTCCTGGACGCAGACCTGGTGCTCTTAAGCAAGGGTTAAGTGCCTTGCTTAAGAGCACCGACAGATTTTTCACCTAGCCGGCTCAGTGTTTCGAACCAGCAACCTTTCAGCTACTGGCCCAAGACTCTTAGGTCCTTGCTATCTGTGATCCTTGGGATGTCCCTACCACATTGAAGTTTAAAATGGCTAAGGTGAGGTTTAAGGTTAGTATTTATTAGGATCCCCAGTTAGCTGCTGCCGAGGCAGCCTAAACAGGAAACACAACAAATAAAATACATAATATAAATAGCACTGCATTTACATGACAATTTAGCCATTCAGTAGACGCTCCCATCCAGAGCGACACACAACTAGGGCATTCATCCTATAATAGTCAGGCGAGACAACCACATATCACAGTTGTATCCCAACCACGTATCACATACATAATACAATGCAAAATGCATATAAATGTCTGTGTCTCTTCACAGTCCCCGTCGTGCCTTAAGGTGTTATTTTATCAGTTGTTTTAATATGGTTTTATTGCTAGCTTGAGTTACTGTACCTGGGGTGGCAAAGAGTTCCATTTAGTCATGGCTTAGTTTGAAACTGTGTGTTACCCAGCCTCTGTTCTGGACCTGGGGACTGTGAAGAGACCTCTGGTTGCATGTCTTGTGTGATACCGATGACTGTCTGACCTGTGTGCCAACTGCTCGAACAGCCAGTTTGGTACCTTCAACACACCAACACCACGCGCAAAGACCAGTAGTGATGCAGTCAATCTGTCCTCAACCTCTGACATTCGCCCGCCGTGTACATCTAAGCGCAATACGTGCTGCTCTGTTTTGGACCAACTGTAATTTGTCTATGTCCTTATTTGCCGCACCTGACCACACAACTGGACAATAGTCCAGGTGTGACAAAACTAGAGCCTGTAGGACCTGTCTGGTTGACGGAGATATTAAGAAAACAGAGTAACTGACCTTATCCTGGACAGACCTCTTCCCATTTTAGTAACCATTGAGTCTATAGGTTTTGGCCATGGCAGCTTGCTATCTAGGGTGACACCCAGCAGGTTAGTCTCTTCAACTTGCTCAACAGCCACATTATTCAACAATAGATCCGAGATGAGTTTTAGGGTTGAGCGAGTGATTTGTCCCCAAAAAATGATGCTTTTAGTTTGAGATATTTAGCTAAAGTTTATGGTTAGGGTTAAAGTTAAGGGTAGGGGTTAGGGTAAAGGACGTCCCAAGGATCCCGGAGAGCGCTAACCACGCTCTTAAACGCTACGCTACCTGCCGTCCCCATCCACACACTGTACTGTACATTCCCCTGACAGGTAGAGTGAAGGTGCAAGAAAGGCACAATTTACCCACCGCATGAACTAAACCACGCGCTGTCATCTTTACAAAGTATCTCCAGCGGGTGTGAACGGGATCATTAGTTGTGTGGCAGCGGAAGCGGCAGTGTTGTCAGCTACCTGCTATTTACTTCCCCCTCATTACTGTAGCGCTGGCGCTGGTGGGAGTGTCAACATCATTAACATGGCTGTCATTAGCGCTGTCCTAAACTACATGAAGAACTTACTCCTGGAGAGATGAATGAATCTTCTCTCACCACCACCCTCACACTGAGGCTGATAGTGCAGTGAGTGAATGGGAGAGCTGTGTACAGTGAATGGATGTACTGCAATTGAAGTCTGGAGATTTGTGCGATGCTTTCTTAAAATCTACCATTTTAATGTCTCTCTTACGTGTGATAGCAGATGATCTGGACAAACTTCACTCAACGGTTGTGGCAGGAACCACAAATTGGCCGGACACATTTGAATGCTTGTAATCCCCCACAAATCACAGGGTGAATTTCTGCAGTGCTGAGTTCTGTGGTATTTTCTTAATATGTACAAATGTTGGCAGTTTGTCAAAACCTCTGCGCTATGTAAGGATATACAGTAGGACTGTTCTGTACTGATTAGGTGGGAATGAGACCTGTGTTTTCATTCTCACCAGGCATTCGTCTTGTGCAAGTGCCTGGACAGCTAACAGCATATTTTGGCTTGGATGTGGTAGCGTTACGCCAGCTTGTACTAATTCTCAATGGAGCATAGATATAGCTAAAGAACAGTATAGGATGATCATGGTTATTCCAACATCACATTCACCCCATATTGTCAGAGTGTAGCCAGAAGACAAGCGCCATCTTGTGTTAGAGGACAACTTCATAGAGATATGATCCATGGACTGAGAGAGACCATGTGAATTCAGGTTACAGATGATCCAGCCACAGACGCAGAGCGAGGGTCCTGCTGATGTGAGCAGAGCCATCTGCATCACATTCGACATGGGAAGAGAGGACAGAAGACGGCGTCGTGACAGTCATTGTTTTTTCTAAGAGGCCTGTCCTATTAATTGCACCTAGTGAGGGTTTAAAACAAACAAAGTCTCTCGCACCTTGTCATCTGCCCGACCCGAGTGGATGTTATTGTAGCCAACTTCAAGGCCTCTGCAGCAGCTGCAATCACTTACAGCCGCCTGGTCTGCTGCTCGGCCCCTCGGCCCCTCAGTGCCCCCGAGTAGAGTTTCCTCATCAGCCTTTACAGCAGGGATAAGGCCGCTCCATGTCTCTGCTCTCTGTGCTACGCTGTTTCTTCAGCCCCTTCAACCTCCTCCCAGATATCTGGTCAGCGACACACAACAGGAAGCATTGTATTTAAGCTCTGTGTCCATGTCTTCAAAAGGACTGTTTCAGAGGCCACAGGCAGGCTGTCTGCTTCCACATGCCTTTTTCTCCATGGGGCTGGGGCTTGGGGATGGGGCTGGGGCTTGGGGATGGGGCTGGGCGGTTTTCCTGCGGTTCTGACCAATGGCGGAGCTGGGACTGCTCTGATTTACTGCTCATCATTAAGTGAGCACATTCCTTCCCCCTGCGGCCCAGGTGGCTGGGGGGCCCAGACCCTGAGGAGCAAGGGCCCATTCTGGAGCAGAGTAGAACATAGCAGTGTTAGAACACAGCAAAGCAGAGCAGCTTCAGACCAGAGGCATCCTGCGCCACGGACATGCCAACATCCCACTCCGACAGGAAACACTTAATACAGAGCATCTCAGCACCCTGTGCGTTTATGAAGGATACGTGCTCTTATTTATAAGCCCCAGAATCCTGTTTCCACCTCACTTCAACTATGTGCCGATCGTGACGGAGATATAGGTACAAGTGAAAACATAAGGGAAGAGTGGACCCTGTCAGATGCAATATAATAAACACTATTCATTACAATAAAGACTGCCAAAGACCATCTGAAGATTATCTCTCACTGAGAATGAATTATGATAAAGCCAATAGCCAAATGACAGAATATACAACAGCTTGTTCTCATAATAAACAATTAGATTTGAGTTACGTTTTATTAGTTGTTGTGAGGTTTTCCTGTAGGCCTGTGCAAATCTATAATTTACAACCACACAGTCTAATGCTTTTGTCCAATTTCAGTCCTCTTGTTTTTTTGTTAGTTTTCCCCCCTAAGGACTCAACATTCAATGAATCACCAACGTTTGAAGAAGTCTTAAGAGATTTTTGGACCTATTTTGCCCCCTAGTGGTGGTAAATGATACCATGTTTCACCCAGAAACAGCTGCATATGAGCTTCTCCACTGGAAGTCTAAGGAACAGCACACTTTACTGTAGCTCTGCCTCCGCTGCTCTCCACTAAACAGCAATACAGTAAAAACTATATTCAGCCCTTTTACAAGTACGTTTGTTATTTTACAGGATGTAACGTGAGCCACTCTAATTTTGACAGTAAAGAAAATGGAGTTGTTGGACGTTTTAGCACTTAATGACATTTTACAAGCAGACTTTTATGTTTACAAGGCTACAAAATCCCTGGCAGTCTGTCCTCGGGTCCCTTTCAGCCGTGAACCTTAACTGTGAGTGAACTGAAACGTATATTATGTCTTAAACTAGTTTTAGGAACACATGAGAATATCTTGTTTCCTAGCTTGTTATGACATGGGATTAACATGGTTCGACAGGTTTGCACTGACTCTCTTGTGCTGGATCTTTGCAAACACTCACTGGACTCACACATACTACACTGACACTCTTAACACACACACACACACACACACACACACACACACACACACACAAAAAACACAAATACATTTTGACGCCACACACTCACACATGCTGCTACTCTGTTTATTATCAATCCTGATTTCCTAGTCACTTTTACCCTTACCTACATGTACATATTACCTATATTACCTCAACTACCTCGTACCCCTGCACATTGACTCGGTACTGGTATTCCCTGGATATAGCATCATTATTGTTATTTTGATGTTACTGTTTCCTTTTTTAAATGTAATTTTTAACTCTGCATTGTTGGTTAAAGACTGGTAAGTAAGTGTTGCAAGGTAAAGTCTACACCTGTTGTAATCGGCGCATGTGACAAATAACATTTGATTTGATTTCTGACTCGGAGTTAGTCACTTTGTGTTCACCATCCGTCACAACCTCTGACATTCCTACATCATTGATTCAAACGATATCCATTACAACCACGTACTCCATCGTTTTTGACTGACATACTGTGTTCGTTGAGGTAACCTACGGTTTATCAAGACAGCTTCTTTGTTTTGCTGTTGGGAAGAGCCTCTGCCCCCCCCCCCCTGCTCGGTGGTCAGATGAGACAGACCCCAGACCATTTGCTTGGTCAGACATGCTGACCAGACGGTCACACCAGGCATGACTTTCAGCTCTGGCCTTCCTCTCTGACACTGTATTGGTCAGTTCACACCCGGGCCACTTGACCAGGGCCACCAGCTAATCATTCACAGGACAATCAGTAATGTATGGCTGTGGTTCAGTCTCATGCCTTGTTGTCTAGGAAATCATGTCTTGTATTGTATCATTTTATCAGGCCAATTATTTGTGTAATAGTATGATTCATTTTGTTATTGTAAAAGGTTAAGGTTTACGTATCCTATGTAAAAAAATAAATAAAATGGTACATTCAAATAGCAATTGTCAGTGATTTGGAAGGTTGACAGCATGTCTGTCTGAAACATAGAATTAGGACTTAGAGATCCTAATAAATTTGTATTCTATGGTTTGACATGCAACTATACACCTTCCCCAACAATCCATTGGTCATTACATATGCACTTGCATATAGTTAAATTAACGATTCAGAATAAACCGTTACGTTTTTCTGTCTACAACTGTATTCGCAGCCAGTGAAGTATTTGGTCAAAACAAGATGTCAGCTTTGAAGTGTGAGTCAATGCAAACGGCGGTCTCTGACATTTATGACGTGTGGAGATGAGAAACATGAATCTCTCTCGCTCTCCCTCTCATAGGAAGACAATCTTGTAGCTTGTCACTTTTATGAAATGGACCCCTGTGCTTTGAGTATGGTCTCAACCTTTTCTCAATTCATCCTGTCTTGTTATGAATGGCTAAGAACAAAGCTTCCTCTTACAATTGAAGCACCAAGCGCTTGGCATATAAACGGCTTGATTGTGGCAGGTTGTAGCCTAAATGAGAGTTTGCTGCCAGGGAAAAAAGAGTGTGAAACGCAAGTCCACTATGTAGTGTTTGGTGCATTGTTCTATAGTAGCATTCATTCACTGACTGCTCGAGAGAGAGGCCGTGCAGCTGTTTCCTCCATGGGCCCACACACCACCTTGTTGAACAGCGCCAGAATTACTGCATTGTAAAATGAATTGAACATCGTGGCCTTATGGTCTGCTTCCTGTTGTCATTGTGCCATCAGTCGCAGGTTAAAAATGGGACATTAATAAGTTACGGTAACTTTCACTACACACATGATTTACGGCAGCCCCCCCCCCCCCCCCACACCAATATCAAGTGTGTAATTTGAATG
The DNA here is from genome assembly GCF_901001165.1 of Salmo trutta. NCBI lineage: Eukaryota > Metazoa > Chordata > Actinopteri > Salmoniformes > Salmonidae > Salmo > Salmo trutta. Next base: position 15,329,965 of record NC_042980.1, read on the forward strand.
CCATTTGAATGTTGGGTCGATAAAGAAGTGTACGGATTGCCATCTCCTCTGTTGAAATGCTTTGATCACCCCCTTGTTTTTTGAGAGGTTAGACTGCCACATGACTGCACAGTAAATCGCTGATGTACTGTAAAACCATCCTGTACAGGGAGCTCAGCGCTAGAGTGGATCCACTGTAAGATGAACGCTGTGCACCAGCTGTTAGAGAACGCAGTGTGGTTTCTTCCGGCTAGCGTTGAGACATGCTCTGGTTTATTGTCAGCATTAGGAGAATAAGTACGCCTCCCTCAGGAGCAAAGGCTTTTCCAGTTGTATGCATAGGACATCATCACTCTTGTTCAACAACCTGACACATATTTTGGTGGGATTGTCGCCACAAGAAGGAAGTTGTAAACCGGAGAGGCTCCCAATCCAGGAAGTCTCTTTTGGTTGGGGATAATCTTGCCTGGAGAACAGGTGGAACCCTGTGTGGCCCTCTAACCTACCACAGAACACACAAAGAAACTAAGGAGAGTTTAAATATTCTTTCCCTTTTAATGCTGCCAATATCTGCATTATGACATTCATATTGGTCATTGGTGTACATTGTTATCTGTTCATCACAGTATTCATGAACGCTTCCTTTCAACACTTCCCCCGAGATATGATCACTACCAGCACTTCTAACGCTGATGTTGGCGCCGGAGAGGATGGCTGTCAGTTTATTGGCTCTTAACCAACCGTGCTATTTTGGTTGTTTTTTCTCATTGTTTGTAACTTATTTAGTACATAATTCTGCTGCCGTTGTCTCTTATGACCGAAAAGAGCTTCTGGACATCAGAACGCGGATTACTCACCGCGAATTGGACGAATAATTTTTCTTTAATGAGTCAGACGGGAAGGATGTACTCCAACACCCTAACAGGCCCTCATCCCCGTCATTCGCAGGAGAAAGAAACAAGAGATTTTGCGGAAGGAGAGCCTTGTGAGGGGAGCCTTGTGAGGATCAGGCGAGGAGTGGCTAATCTGCCTTTGCCATCCATACCGTTAGCCAAAGTTCAATCGCTGGAAAATAAATGGGACAAACTAAGAGCATGTATATCCTACACACAGGACATAAAAAAATGTAATATATTATGTTTTACAGAGTTGTGGCTGAACGACAACATTAAGAACATACAGCTGGCAGGTTATACACTCTATCGGCAGGATAGAACAGCAGCCTCTGGTAAGACACGGGGCGGGGGCCTATGTATATTTGTAAACAACAGCTGGTGCACGATATCTAAGGAAGTCTCTGGGTTTTGCTCGCCTGAGGTAGAGTATCTCATGATAAGCTGTAGACCACACTATCTACCTAGAGAGTTTTCATCTGTATTGTTTGTAGCTGTCTACATTCCACCACAGACTGATGCTGGCACTAAGACCGCACTCAATGAGCTGTATACCGCCATAAGCAAACAGGAAAATGCTCATCCAGAGGCACTGCTCCTAGTGGCCGAGGAATTTAATGCAGGGAAACTTAAATCAGTTTTACCTCATTTCTATCAGCATGTTAAATGTGCAAACAGAGGGAAAAAAACTCTAGACCACCTTTACTCCACACACAGAGACGCGTACAAAGCTCTCCATTTGGCAAATCTGACCATAATTTTATCCTCCTGGTTCCTGCTTACAAGCTAAAATTAAAGCAGGAAGCACCAGTGACTCGGTCAATAAAAAAGTGATCAAATGAAGCAGATGCTGAACTACAGGACTGTTTTGCTAGCACAGATTGGAATATGTTCCGGGATTCTTCCGATGGCATTGAGGAGTACACCACATCAGTCACTGGCTCAATCAATAAGTGCATCGATGACGCTGTCCTGAAAGTGACTGTACTTACATACCCCAACCAGAAGCCACGGATTACAGGCAACATTCGCACTGAGTTAAAGGATAGAGCTGCCGCTTTAAAGGAGCGGGACTCTAACCCGGAAGCCTATAAGAAATCCCGCTATGCCCTCCGACAAACCATAAAACAGGCAAAGCGTCAATACAGGACTAAGAGCGAATCACACTAAACTGGCTCCGACGCTCGTTGAATGTGGCAGGGCTTGCAAACTGTTACAGACTATAAAGGGAAGCACAGCTGAGCGCTGCCCAGTGACACGTATCATCGACGGGGCTGTAGTGGAGCAGGTTGAAAACATCAAGTACCTTGGCGTCCACATCACCAACAAACTAACATGGTCCAAGCACACCAAGACAGTCGTGGAGAGGGCAAGACAAAACCTATTCCCCCTCAGGAGACTGAAAAGATTTGGCAGGGGTCCTCAGATCCTCAAAAGGTTTTACAGCTGCACCATCGAGAGCATCCTGACTTGTTGCATCACTGCCTGGTATGGCAACTGCTCAGCCTCAGACCGCAAGGCACTACAGAGGGTAGTGTGTACGGCCCAGTACAACACCAGGGCCAAGCTTCCTGCCATCCAGGACCTCTATACCAGGCGGTGTCAGAGGAAGGCCCTAAAAATTGTCAAAGACTCCAGCCACCCTAGTCATAGACTGTTCTCTCTGCTACTGCACGGCAAGCGGTACCAGAGCACAAAGTCTAAGTCCAAGAGGCTTCTAAACAGCTTCTACCCCCAAGCCATAAGACTCCTGAGCAGCTAATCAAATGGCTACCCAGACTATTTGCATTGCCCCCCCCCCATCTACGCTGCCGCTACTCTCTATTTATTATCTATGCATAGTCACTTTAATAACTCTACCTACATGTACATATTACCTCAATTACCTTGACACCGGCACCCCCGCCCATTGACTCTGTACCGGTACCCACTGTATATAGCTGCTCTTTAATTATTCGTTACTTTTCATCTCTTATCTTTTTTCGGTATTTTCTTAAAACTGAAATTGTTGGTTAAGGGCTTGTAAGTAAGCATTTCACTGTAAGGTCTACACCTGTTGTATTCAGCATGTGACAAATAAAATTTGATTTGACATATCGACTTAGTGAACAACAGATACTGACACATCCAAGCTTAGGGCGTGTTAATGTATTGTTCATATAACCTCTTTCCTGGACACTTATGTAACTCCAACGCGTCATTATATACAGATGTAGGATCTTAATTTGAGCCAGTTTTCTACAGCAGGAAAACACACTACATGACCAAAAGTGTGTGTACACCTGGTCGTCGAACATCTCATTCCAAAATCATGGGCATTAATATGGAGTCATCTGGGAAGAATTTCCACTAGATATTGGAACATTGCTGTGGGGACTTGCTTCCATTCAGCCACAAGAGCATTAGTGAGGTTGGGCACTGATGTTGGGCGATTAGGCCTGGCTCGCAGTCGGTGTTCCAATTCATCAAAAAGGTGTTCGATGGGGTTGAGGTCAGGGCTCTGTGCAGGCCTGTCAAGTTCTTCCACACTGATCTATACAAACCATTTCTGTATGGACCTCGCTTTGAGCACAGCGGCATTGTCATGCTGAAACAGGAAAGGGCATTCCCCAAACTGTTGCCACAAAGTTGGAAGCACAGAATCGCCTAGAATGTCATTGTATGCTGTAGCATTAAGATTTCCCTTCACTGGAACTAAGGGGCCTAGCCCGAACAATGAAAAACAGCCCCAGACCATTATTCCTCCTCCACCAAACATTACAGTTGACACTATGCATTCAGGTAGGTAGAGTTCTCCTGGTCAATGGCGGCGAGCTTTACACCACTCCAGCCGATGGTTGGTTTTGCGCATGGTGATCTTAGGCTTGTGTGCTGCTGCTTGGACATGGAAACCCATTTCATGAATCTCCCGACTAACAGTTCTTGCGCCGACGTTGCTTCCAGAGGCAGTTTGGAACTCGATAGTGAGTGTTGCAACCAAGGACAGACGATTTTTACCCGCTACGCGCTTCATCTCTCGGCAGACACGTTCTATGAACTTATGTGGCCTACCACTTCGGGTCACTTCAAAATAACAGCACTTACAGTTGACCGGACCCAGGCAGCTCTAACGGGGCAGAGATTTGACAAACTGACTTGTTGGAAAGGTGGCATCCTATGATGGTGCCACATTGAAAGTCACCGAGCTCTTCAGCAAGGCCATTATACTGTCAATGTTTGTCTATGGAGATTGCATGGCTGTGTGCTCGATTTTATACACCTGTCAGAAATGTGTGTGGCTGAAATGGCCAAATCCACTACTTTGAAGGGGTGTACACATACTTTTTTATATATAGTGTAATCCTGCAGCAACAGGAAATTATTATAATTAATGGACCTTTTTGTAGGGGTTGATACATTTTTCTTAAGGGAAAATCAAGTGGAAATTACAAACTTCAGAAGCCTTTTTAAACCTCAAATACACTACATTTCCATTTCCTGCATTGCAGGAAAGTTCTCCTGCAACAGGGTGATCAAACTAAGACCTTACATCTGTAGCACTCAACAGCTGGCTAGGGGCTCACAGAATGGCTAATTTGCAATGCTTTTTATTGCAGTCATATAGCTGGAGCAGTAAATGCCTGTCTGATTGGGCATTGTGCTAGGTTGTTTAGTACACACGGAAAATGCTCTGAGATCTCCCAGGAGGTGCAGATTGGCATCATTCACTAGAGAACTCAGCCTAAATTCAATGCTGATTTGAGACAGAAAATGCATGCAGGTTGAATAACATATATTTAATGCTTGTATGTTTTTATAATAAAACATGTACTAATCATAGCATTCTAGGACGTTGCTGCAGTAACTGAACATTTAACGAGAGGCCTAACGACATGAGTGGAATAGGGTTCTACAACCCAGTCTCTGATTGGCTGGTTGTCACCTGCATGAATACTGTGGGGGACAGAGATTGGCAGCTCTATAACTCCTTCAGACAGGTTTGTCATTCAGTGTCAATGGCCCACCAGGGAGCTCCCCCCAATATCAGAGCCAACACTGACGGACGACTGTAGGCTCAGCTGTTGGGACGGTGTCACTGACACGCCCTCCCATTACCTGTCACATGACATGTGTCACTGACACGCCCTCCCATTACCTGTCACATGATATGCGTCACTGACACGCCCTCCCATTACCTGTCACATGATATGCGTCACTGACACGCCCTCCCATTACCTGTCACATGACGTGTCTCTGAAGTGTACCGCAATGACATCCCGCTCCAACTAAGGCCAAGAGCACGGTTATGGTCAACTTTGCTCTCAGCCTGATGTTTGCAGCAGACAAAATGGCAAAGGAGTCATTTAGGTAACCATACACAGAGGACGTTTCTCCACAGAGGAACGAGAAAATGGTCATTCTATACTGTTGTGGCTGATAACATTGTATGGTGGTGATGAAAAGACTTTCTATATTGAATTCATTTTCAGCAAAACCAATGGGGCGCTTTATTTCCTCATGGGATTCTTATTGAGGTCCTTGTGGCGTGGCTCACAAAACACTATGCCGTGCTCAGTAACACCGCCTCGGGGGCTTCTATGGAGGTTCCAGTCATTGTTCGATTGTTCTGCCTCGCTTCACAGTTCCTACTGGCTCAAGTGTGAAATACAGTACATAGCAGGAAGGAAGAGGGGCTGGGTGGGGGGTTGGGTAGGGAGCATGAGCCCTGACCATAAAGCCTGGCAACTGCCCTGCTGCATTGTTCACCAGCGTCATTCCAACGCGGTCTCATTGGATTCCTCCAGTCACTCTGCACATCCTGTTGTTTTATTGGCACTAAAGGTCTTTGCTGGCAGCCAGACACAACATGTATCCTGACCATACTGGTTGTTTGCTTTTGTTTTACCATATAGCTTCTACGGGATGACTAAAGAATTAGAACCTAGAGGTGTTTAATGCCATGTTCTAAACCGAACGACTAGGTGTGAAGAAGCACTCATAGCAGAGCAACATCACCCCTCAATAATATGCTGATAATCTGCTGCAGGGCACCGTTGATTGAGCATACTAAGACATTTCCTATCCTTTACCCACAGCCTATGTCAACCAAATGTCTTCTTGTAGCACCACCTTGTGGTCAAGCACTGTGGTCCTCTCAGGAAGAGAAGCTCTCCTGCGTTACATTAAAACATTTATCTGTGCAACAAATGGCTCATCTCAATTCTTCTCAGCTATACAAACACAGACAAGAATGTTGTTTTGTTTGTAAAGAGAGATGTTTTTTTCACAGAGGATTATCAAAATCAAATCCAAATGAATTTTATTTTCCGTAAATACAGTCATACAGATGTAGGTCCTAAATTTGAGCCATTTTTTTACAGCAGGAAAATAATCCTGCAGCAACAGGAAATGTGAATTGTTATTTGGATTATAATTAATGGACATTTTTTTGTAGGGGTTGATACATTTCTAGTAAGGGAAAATCAAGTCTGACATTTTAAAGTGGAAATTACAAGCTTTAGAAGCCATTTTCAACCTTGAATACACTACAAGTTTGCATTTCCTGCTGTGCAAGAACATTCTGAGCAACAAAAGAGTGATCAAAGTAAGACCCTACATCTGTACATGTCCACAGCCATATTTTTTCAAAAGAAACCCATTTGTATTCATTTCTCTTTTCTCTTTATAAATAGTCAGATAAATGATTTCATAAGCTAACCACATTGAAACATTCTAGTGAAGAACTCCACATGTACAGTTTGCAGTCTACAGCTGTCTGGAAAGTCAAACAGCCTGTGTGTGTGAGATTGGGCCTGGACATGACAATGAATCTCATTTCAACAGAGACTGCACCCTCTGGTGGTGGGGTCTAGAATGCTCTGGACAAGGATTTTGTTGCTCTTCCCAACCCCAACCAACAGGGGCTACATTGTGATTTGAGAGTAAAAGTGGAGGAACTGTCTCCACTATTGGTTTGCTGTTGTATTCCCAGTTTCACCTCTGCAATACCACTCCATCAAATATAAATCAATAACTGAAATCATATTCCTTTTGTGTTTCTGTTATGTCATCGTATTTTTTTTTTCAGTAGCACTTGTCATGATGGGATTATGACGGGAGTGTATGAAGACACCAATAAATTAACTTATGAATGAGGTATTGTCCAGCTGGCAACAAGACCATGTTAAGTTACTCTAGGGTGTTGTCTTTCTCTTGTATGGAAAGTCACCTACCTCAGATGTTTATGAACAATACTTCATCAATTCTTTTCTTTTTTTAAATCCATCTACCATTTTTGATCTATCTCTCATGGTAAGGAAGCGAACACGTGCTGAGAGGCCTGTAGTCGAGAAGTTTGATAAACGTTTCAAGGCGGGGGAGAAGACATGCTTTACTGCGTCAGGATACCTGGTCAAAACAACACAAAATACCTAGAGTGAACGGAGGCTACCTTGGACACAGGTGTTTGTGCCTGTGTGTATGGTGCATTTTTTTGTCAAGATCATAAGGATATGTAGTCTATGTTAACCCACAGTCCCAAATCATCAATGTCAGAAGACACGGTTGAATTTTTTTACTTTATAAAATAGCTTAGGCTTCACAGTAAGCACTATAAAACTGGTAGGTGTTTCAATGTGTAAAGAAACTGTAAATCAACATCACAAGCATCTATATGCACCACAAAGTTTTGTAAAAGTTATCAGATCAGAGAGAACCCTCTGCAGAAGGTAAGACATACACTATACAGTTGAAGTCAGAAGTTTACATACACCTGAGCCAAATACATTTAAACTCAGTTTTTCACAATTCCTGACATTTAATCCTAGTAAAACTTCCCTTTTAGGTCAGTTAGGATCACCACTTTATTTTAAGAATGTGAAATGTCAGAATAGTAGTAGAAAGAATTATTTATTTCAGCTTTTATTTCTTTCATCACATTCCCAGTGGGTCAGAAGTTTACATACACTCAATTAGTATTTGGTACCATTGACTATAATTGTTTAACTTGGGTCAAACGTTTTGGGTAGCCTTCCACAAGCTTCCCACAATAAGTTGAGTGAATTTTGGCCCATTCCTCCTAACAGAGCTGGTGTAACTGATCAGGTTTGTAGGCCTCCTTGCTCGCACACGCTTTTTCAGTTCTGCCCACACATTTTCTATAGGATTAAGGTCAGGACTTTGTGATGGCCACTCCAATACCTTGACTTTGTTGTCCTTAAGCCATTTTGCCACAACTTTGGAAGTATGCTTGGGGTCATTGTCCATTTGGAAGACCCATTTGCGACCAAGCTTTAACTTCTTGACTGATGTCTTGGGATGTTGCTTCAATATATCCACATCATTTTCCTACCTCATGATGCCATCTATTTTGTGAAGTGCACCAGTCCCTCCTGCAGCAAAGCACCCCCACAACATGATGCTGCCACCCCCGTGCTTCACGGTTGGGATGGTGTTCTTCAGCTTGCAAGCCTCCTCCTTTTTCCTCCAAACATAACCCTGGTCATTATGGCCAAACAGTTCTATTTTTGTTTCATCAGACCAGAGGACATTTCTCCAAAAAGTATGATCTTTGTCTCCATGTGCAGTTGGAAACTGTAGTCTGGCTTTTTTATGGCAGTTTTGGAGCAGTGCCTTCTTCCTTGCTGAGCGGCCTTTCAGGTTATGTCGATATAGGACTTGTTTTACTGTGGATATAGATACTTTTGTACCAGTTTCCTCCAGCACCTTCACAAGGTCTTTTTCTGTTGTTCTGGAATTGATTTGCACTTTCGCACCAAAGTATGTTCATCTCTAGGAGACAGAACGCGTCTCCTTCCTCGGCAGTGTGACGGCTGCGTGGTCCCATGGGGTTTATACTTGCGTACTATTGTTTGTACAGATGAACCTGGTACCTTCAGGCATTTGGAAATTGTTCCCAAGGATGAACCAGACTTGTGGAAGTCTACAATTGTTTTTCTGAGGTCTTGGCTGATTTCTTTTGATTTTTCCATGATGTCAAGCAAAGAGGCACTGAGTTTGAAGGTAGGCCTTGAAATACAGTGGGGGAAAAAAGTATTTGATCCCCTGCTGATTTTGTACGTTTGCCCACTGACAAAGAAAGGATCAGTCTATAATTTTAATGGTAGGTTTATTTGAACAGTGAGAGACAGAATAACAACAAAATTATCCAGAAAAAATGTTATAAATTGATTTGCATTTTAATGAGGGAAATAAGTATTTGACCCCCTCTCAATCAGAAAGATTTCTGGCTCCCAGGTGTCTTTTATGCAGGTAACGAGCTGAGATGAGGAGCACACTCTTAAAGGGAGTGCTCCTAATCTCAGCTTGTTACCTGTAAAAAAGACACCTGTCCACAGAAGCAATCAATCAATCAGATTCCAAACTCTCCACCATGGCCAAGACCAAAAAGCTCTCCAAGGTTGTCAGGGACAAGATTGTAGACCTACACAAGGCTGGAATGGGCTACAAGACCATCGCCAAGCATCTTGGTGAGAAGGTGACAACATTTGGTGCGATTATTCGCAAATGGAAGAAACACAAAGGAACTGTCTATATCCCTCGGCCTGGGGCTCCATGCAAGGTCTCACCTCGTGGAGTTGCAATGATCATGAGAACGGTAAGGAATCAGCCCAGAACTACACGGGAGGATCTTGTCAATGATCTCAAGGCAGCTGGGACCATAGTCACCAAGAAAACAATTGATAACACACTACGCCGTGAAGGACTGAAATCCTGCAGCGCCCGCAAGGTCCCCCTGCTCAAGAATACATATACAGGCCCGTCTGAAGTCTGCCAATCAAATCAAAATCAAATCAAATCAAATTTATTTATATAGCCCTTCGTACATCAGCTGAAATCTCAAAGTGCTGTACAGAAACCCAGCCTAAAACCCCAAACAGCAAGCAATGCATGTGAAAGAAGCACGGTGGCTGGGAAAAACTCCCTAGGAAAAACTCCTGAGAAAGGCCAAAAACCTAGGAAGAAACCTAGAGAGGAACCAGGCTATGAGGGGTGGCCAGTCCTCTTCTGGCTGTGCCGGGTGGATATTATAACAGAACATGGTCAAGATGTTAAAATGTTCGTAAATGACCAGCATGGTCAAATAATAATAATCATAGTAATTGTCGAGGGTGCAACAAGCACGTCCGGTGAACAGGTCAGGGTTCCGTAGCCGCAGGCAGAACAGTTGAAACTGGAGCAGCAGCATGGCCAGGTGGACTGGGGACAGCAAGGAGTCATCATGCCAGGTAGTCCTAGGGCTCAGGTCCTCCGAGAGAAAGAGAGAAAGAAAGAGAGAATTAGAGAGAGCATATTTACATTCACACAGGACACTGGATAAGACAAGAGAATACTCCAGATGTAACAGACTGACCCTAGCCCCCCGACACATAAACTACTGCAGCATAAATACTGGAGGCTGAGACAGGAGGGATCAGAAGACACTGTGGCCCCATCCGATGATACCCCCGGACAGGGCCAAACAGGCAGGATATAACCCCACCCACTTTGCCAAAGCACAGCCCCCACACCACTAGAGGGATATCTACAACCACCAACTTACCGTCCGAAGACAAGGCCGAGTATAGCCCACAAAGATGTCTGCCACGGCACAACCCAAGGGGGGGGCGCCAACCCAGACAGGAAGACCACGTCAGTGGCTCAACCTACTCAAGTGACGCACCCCTCCCATGGACGGCATGGAAGAACACCAGTAAGTCAGTGACTCAGCCCCTGTAAAAGGGTTAGAGGCAGAGAATCCCAGTGGGAAGAGGGGAACCGACAAGGCAGAGACAGCAAGGGCGGTTCGTTGCTCCAGCCTTTCCGTTCACCTTCACACTCCTGGGCCAGACTATACTTAATCATAGGACCTACTGAAGAGATAAGTCTTCAGTAAAGACTTAAAGGTTGAGACTGAGTCTGCGTCTCTCACATGGGTAGGCAGACCATTCCATAAAAATGGAGCTCTATAGGAGAAAGCCCTACCTCCAGCCGTTTGCTTAGAAATTCTAGGGACAATTAGGAGGCCTGCGTCTTGTGACCGTAGCGTACGTGTAGGTATGTACGGCAGGACCAAATCGGAAAGATAGGTAGGAGCAAGCCCATGTAATGCTTTGTAGGTTAGCAGTAAAACCTTGAAATCAGCCCTTGCCTTAACAGGAAGCCAGTGTAGGGAAGCTAGCACTGGAGTAATATGATCAAATTTTTTGGTTCTAGTCAGGATTCTAGCAGCCGTATTTAGCACTAACTGAAGTTTGTTTAGTGCTTTATCCGGGTAGCCGGAAAGTAGAGCATTGCAGTAGTCGAGCCTAGAAGTAACAAAAGCATGGATTAATTTTTCTGCGTCATTTTTGGACAGAAAGTTTCTGATTTTTGCAATGTTACGTAGATGGAAAAAAGCTGTCCTTGAAGCAGTCTTGATATGTTCTTCAAAAGAGAGATCAGGGTCCAGAGTAACGCCGAGGTCCTTCACAGTTTTATTTGAGACGACTGTACAACCATCCAGATTAATTGTCAGATTCAACAGAAGATCTCTTTGTTTCTTGGGACCTAGGACAAGCATCTCTGTTTTGTCCGAGTTTAAAAGTAGAAAATTTGCAGCCATCCACTTCCTTATGTCTGAAACACAGGCTTCTAGCGAGGGCAATTTTGGGGCTTCACCATGTTTCATTGAAATGTACAGCTGTGTGTCGTCCGCATAGCAGTGAAATTTAACATTATGTTTTCGAATGACATCCCCAAGAGGTAAAATATATAGTGAAAACAATAGTGGTCCTAGAACGGAACCTTGAGGAACACCGAAATTTACAATTGATTTGTCAGAGGACGAACCATTCACAGAGACAAACTGATATCTTTCCGACAGATAAGATCTAAACCAGGCCAGAACTTGTCCATGTAGACCAATTTGGGTTTCCAATCTCTCCAAAAGAATGTGGTGATCGATGGTATCAAAAGCGGCACTAAGATCTAGGAGCACGAGGACAGATGCAGAGCCTCGGTCTGACGTCATTAAAAGGTCATTTACCACCTTCACAAGTGCAGTCTCAGTGCTATGATGGGGTCTAAAACCAGACTGAAGCGTTTCGTATACATTGTTTGTCTTCAGGAAGGCAGTGAGTTGCTGCGCAACAACTTTTTCTAAAATTTTTGAGAGGAATGGAAGATTCGATATAGGCCGATAGTTTTTTATAATTTCTGGGTCAAGATTCGGCTTTTTCAAGAGAGGCTTTATTACTGCCATTTTTAGTGAGCTTGGTACACATCCGGTGGATAGAGAGCCGTTTATTATGTTCAACATAGGAGGGCCAAGCACAGGAAGCAGCTCTTTCAGTAGTTTAGTTGGAATAGGGTCCAGTATGCAGCTTGAGGGTTTGGAGGCCATGATTATTTTCATCATTGTGTCAAGAGATATAGTACTAAAACACTTTAGTATCTCCCTTGAGCCAGGGTCCTGGCAGAGTTGTGCAGACTCTGGACAATGAAGCCCTGGAGGAATACCCAGATTTAAAGATGAGTCCGTAATTTGCTTTCTAATGATCATGATCTTTTCCTCAAAAAAGTTCATAAATTTATTACTGCTGAAGTGAAAGCCATCCTCCATTTGCGAATGCTGCTTTTCAGTTAGCTTTGCGACAGTGTCAAAAAGAAATTTCGGATTGTTCTTATTTTCCTCAATTAAGTTGGAAAAATAGGATGATCGTGCAGCAGTGAGGGCTCTTCGATACTGCACGGTACTGTCTTTCCAAGCTAGTCGGAAGACTTCCAGTTTAGTGTGGCGCCATTTCCGTTCCAATTTTCTGGAAGCTTGCTTCAGAGCTCGTGTATTTTCTGTATACCAGGGAGCTAGTTTCTTATGACAGATGTTTTTAATTTTTAGGGGTGCAACTGCATCTAGGGTATTGCGCAAGGTTGAATTGAGTTCCTCGGTTAGGTGGTTAACTGATTCTTGTCCTCTGACGTCCTTGGGTAGGCAGAGGGAGTCTGGAAGGGCATCAAGGAATCTTTGGGTTGTCTGAGAATTTATAGCACGACTTTTAATCTTCCTTGGTTGGGGTCTGAGCAGATTATTTGTTGCAATTGTAAACGCAATAAAATGGTGGTCCGATAATCCAGGATTATGAGGAAAAACATTAAGATCCACAACATTTATTCCATGGGACAAAACTAGGTCCAGAGTATGACTGTGGCAGTGAGTAGGTCCAGAGACATGTTGGACAAAACCCACTGAGTCGATGATGGCTCCGAAAGCCTTTTGGAGTGGGTCTGTGGACTTTTCCATGTGAATGTTAAAGTCACCAAAAATTAGAATATTATCTGCTATGACTACAAGATCCGATAGGAATTCAGGGAACTCAGTAAGGAACACTGCATATGGCCCAGGAGGCCTGTAAACAGTAGCTATAAAAAGTGATTGAGTAGGCTGCATAGATTTCATGACTAGAAGCTCAAAAGACGAAAACGTCATTGTTTTTTTTTTTGTAAATTGAAATTTGCTATCGTAAATGTTAGCAACACCTCCGCCTTTGCCGGATGCACGGGGGGTTTGGTCACTAGTGTAACCAGGGGGTGAGGCCTCATTTAACACAGTAAATTCATCAGGCTTAAGCCATGTTTCAGTCAGGCCAATCACATCAAGATTATGATCAGTGATTAGTTCATTGACTATAACTGCCTTGGAAGTGAGGGATCTAACATTAAGTAACCCAATTTTGAGATGTGAAGTATCACAATCTCTTTCAATAATGGCAGGAATGGAGGAGGTCTTTATACTAGTAAGATTACTGAAGCGAACACCGCCATTTTTAATTTTGCCCAACCAAGATCGAGGCACAGACACGGTCTCAATGGGGAAAGCTGAGCTGACTACGCTAACTGTGCTAGTGGCAGACTCCACTAAGCTGGCAGGCTGGCTAACAGCCTGCTGCCTGGCCTGCACCCTATTTCATTGTGGAGCTAGAGGAGTTAGAGCCCTGTCTATGTTCGTAGATAAGATGAGAGCACCCCTCCAGCTAGGATGGAGTCCGTCACTCCTCAGCAGGCCAGGCTTGGTCCTGTTTGTGGGTGAATCCCAGAAAGAGGGCCAGTTATCTACAAATTCTATCTTTTGGGAGGGGCAGAAAACAGTTTTCATCCAGCGATTGAGTTGTGAGACTCTGCTGTAGAGCTCATCACTCCCCCTAACTGGGAGGGGGCCAGAGACAATTACTCGATGCCGACACATCTTTCTAGCTGATTTACACGCTGAAGCTATATTGCGCTTGGTGACCTCTGACTGTTTCATCCTAACATCGTTGGTGCCGACGTGGATAACAATATCTCTATACTCTCTACACTCGCCAGTTTTAGCTTTAGCCAGCACCGTCTTTAGATTAGCCTTAACGTCGGTAGCCCTGCCCCCTGGTAAACAGTGTATGATCGCTGGATGATTAGTTTTAAGTCTAATACTGCGGGTAATGGAGTCGCCAATGACTAGGGTTTTCAATTTGTCAGAGCTAATGGTGGGAGCCGTCGGCGTCTCAGACCCCGTAACGGGAGGAGTAGAGACCAGAGAAGTCTCGGCCTCCGACTCCGACTCGCTTAACGGGGAGAACCGGTTGAAAGTTTCTGTCGGCTGAATAAGCGACACCGGTTGAGCATTCCTACAGCGTTTCCCTCCAGAAGCCATGAGAAAGATGTCCGGCTGCGGGGACCGTGCGAGGGGGTTTATACTAACGTTACTATCTGTACTTGCTGGTGGCACAGACGCTGTTTCATCCTTTCCTACACTGAAATGACCCTTGCCTAACGATTGCGTCTGAAGCTGGGCTTGCAGCACAGCTATCCTTGCCGTAAGGCGATCGTTCTCCTGTATATTATGAGTACAACGACTGCAATTAGAAGGCATCATGTTAATGTTACTTAGCTTCGGCTGTTTGAAGTCCTGACGAACCATGTCCAGATAAAACCTCCGGGGTAGGAAAGTTGAATGAAAAAAAAAGTTGAGTGAGGGAAAAAGTAAAAATATACGGTAATGAAAAAGTAAAAACCGTCAGGTAGCAAAGTAAAAACGGCAACAAAAACGCACAACAGCGTAAACAAGTCTGCAAGTTGAATGAACATCTGAATAACTCAGAGGACAACTGGGTGAAAGTGTTGTGGTCAGATGAGACCAAAATGGAGCTCTTTGACATCAACTCAACTCGCCGTGTTTGGAGGAGGAGGAATGCTGCCTATGACCCCAAGAACACCATCTCCACCGTCAAACATGGAGGTGGAAACATTATGCTTTGGGGGTGTTCTGCTAAGGGGACAGGACAACTTCACCGCATCAAAGGGACGATGGACGGGGCCATGTACCGTCAAATCTTGGGTGAGAACCTCCTTCCCTCAGCCAGGGCATTGAAAATGGGTCGTGGATGGGTATTCCAGCATGACAATGACCCAAAACACACGGCCAAGGCAACAAAGGAGTGTCTCAAGAAAAAACACATTAAGGTCCTGGAGTGGCCTAGCCAGTCTCCAGACCTTAATCCCATAGAAAATCTGTGGAGGGAGCTGAAGGTTCGAGTTGCCAAACGTCAGCCTCGAAACCTTAATGACTTGGAGAAGATCTGCAAAGAGGAGTGGGACAAAATCCCTCCTGAGATGTGTGCAAACCTGGTGGCCAACTACAAGAAACGTCCTACCTCTGTGATTGCCAACAAGGGTTTTGCCACCAAGTACTAAGCCTTGTTTTGCAGAGGGGTCAAATACTTATTTCCCTCATTGAAATGCAAATCATTTTATAACATTTTTGACATACATTTTTCTGGATTCTTTTGTTGTTATTCTGTCTCTCACTGTTCAAATAAACCTACCATTAAAATTATAGACTGATCATTTCTTTGTAAGTGGGCAAATGTACAAAATCAGCAGGGGATCAAATACTTTTTCCCCCCACTGTACACCCACAGGTACACCTCCAATTGACTCAAATTATGTCAATTAGCCTATCAGAAGCTTCTAAAGCCATGACATCATTTTCTGGAATTTTCCAAGCTGTTTAAAGGCACAGTCAACTAAGTGTATGTAAACTTCTGAACCACTGGAATTGTGATACAGTGAATTATAAGTGAAATAATCTGTCTGTAAACAATTGTTGGAAAAATGACTATGCACAAAGTAGATGTCCTAACCGACTTGCCAAAACTATAGTTTGTTAACAATAATTTTGTGGCGTGGTTGAAAAACGAGTTTTAATGACTCCAACCTAAGTGTATGTAAACACCCCTTCAAATTAGAGGATTGGGCTTTTTCAGCCACACCAGTTGCTGACAGGTGTATAAAATCGAGCACACTAAGTGCTGTTATTGTGAAGTGGACACATCTAGAAGAAACAACAGCTCAGCTGCAATGTGGTAGACCACACAAGCTCACAGAATGGGACCGCCGCGTGCTGAAGCGCAAAGAGCGTAAAAATCGTCTCTCGGTTGCAACACTCACTACTGAGTTCCAAAGTGCCTCTGGAAGCAACGTCAGCACAATAACTGTTCGTCAGGAGCTTCATGAAATGGGTTTCCATGGCCGAGCAGCACACAAGCATGAGAACACCATGAGCAATGCCAAGTGTCGGCTGGAGTGGTGTAAAGCTCGCCGCCATTAGACTCTGGAACAGTGGAAACGCATTCTCTGGAGTGATGAATCACGCTTCACCATCTGGCAGCCAACGGACGAATCTGGGTTTGGCAGATGCCAGGAGAACGCTACCTGCCCGAATGCATAGTGCCAACTGTAAAGTTTGGTGAAGGAGGAATAATGGTCTGGGACTGTTTTCATGATCACCCTGTTGCAGGAGAACTTTCCTGCAATGCAGGAAATGGAAAAACTTGTAGTGTATTTGAGGTTTAAAAAGGCTTCTGAAGTTTGTAATTTTCACTTGATTTTCCCTTAAGAAAAATGTATCAACCCCTATAAAAAGGTCCATTAATTATAATAATTTCCTGTTGCTGCAGGATTACACTATATATAAAAACGTATGTGTACACCCCTTCAAAGTAGTGGATTTGGCTGTTTCAGCCACACTCGTTTCTGACAGGCGTATAAAATCGAGCACACAGCCATGCAATCTCCATAGACAAACATCGGCAGTATAATGGCCTTGCTGAAGAGCTCGGTGACTTTCAATGTGGCACCATCATAGGATGCCACCTTTCCAACAAGTCAGTTCGTCAAATTTCTGCCCCGTTAGAGCTGCCTGGGCCCGGTCAACTGTAAGTGCTGTTATTTTGAAGTGACCCGAAGTGGTAGGCCACATAAGTTCATAGAACGTGTCTGCCGAGAGATGAAACGCGTAGCGGGTAAAAATTGTCTGTCCTTGGTTGCAACACTCACTATCGAGTTCCAAACTGCCTCTGGAAGCAACGTCGGCGCAAGAACTGTTAGTCGGAAAATTAATGAAATGGGTTTCCATGTCCAAGCAGCAGCACACAAGCCTAAGATCACCATATGCGAAACCAAGCATTTGGCTGGAGTGGTGCAAAGCTCGCCGCCATTGACCAGGAGAACTCTACCTACCTGAATGCATAGTGTCAACTGTAATGTTTGGTGGAGGAGGAATAATGGTCTGGGCTGTTTTTCATTGTTCCAGTGAAGGGAAATCTTAATGCTACAGCATACAATGACATTCTAGGCGATTCTGTACTTCCAACTTTGTGGCAACAGTTTGGGGAAGACCCTTTCCTGTTCAGCATGTCAATGCCCCTGTGCACAAAGCGAGGTCCATACAGAAATGGTTTGTCGATAGCGGTGTGGAAGAACTTGACTGGCCTGCACAGAGCCCTGAACTCAACCCCATCGAACACCTTTGGGATGAATTGGAACTCCGACTGTGAGCCAGGCCTAATCACCCAACATCAGTGCACGACCTCACTAATACTCTTGTGGCTGAATGGCAGCAAGTCCCCGCAGCAATGTTCCAACATCTAGTGAAAAGCCTTCTCAGAAGAGTGGAGGCTGTTATAGCAGCAACGGGGGGGACCAACTCCATATTGATGCCCATGATTTTGGAATGAGATGTTCGACGAGCAGAAAAGTCCACGTACTTTTGGTCATGTAGTGTAGCTAAAGCGCCAGAGAAAGAGAGAGAACATAACGTACCCCAGGTTTTTGTACAGTACCCCTCAGAGAGCAGGGAGGACACCGACTCTTCTCTGTGACTGGAGAGATACGGCTCAGGGCTGGAATCAGGCCGAGTCTGTGAAAGCCTGGACATGGTGTAGCGAAGCTAGGCTGGTCCAAGCCGCAGTGTTGCTTCTCTCAATGTAGCGTGGAGATGATGATGGCAGACTCCATCAGACTCCATCACTCCCTCTCATCTGGAAGAAAGCTAGTTTCAAAATAAAAAAATACAAATAATAATATGTTTTATGTCACGTACACCAGATAGGTGTAGTGAAATGTGTTGTTTTACAAGGTCAGCCATAGTAGTAGGTTGCCCCTGGAGCAAATTAGGCTGAAGTGCCTTGCTCAAGGACAAAATCGACAGTGTAGTGTACTGTGGTTGCAGTGTTCCAAAAATGTTGCTTCATTTATATGAAGTCTGGTTCTTGGTCAGAATCACAGGGTTTGACTATCTGTTCTTCCTAGTTTCTGTTCAAGCAAGAGGAGAGACACCTGATTGATTGCAGTCGTAACTGTAACAAGTTGTAATCGCTAAATGAATATTGAAAGAGATATTGCCCATTGGGAGAATGGGTGTAAACTACACTAAACAAAACTGCCATGTTGGTTTATTGGGTACAGAAGAATAAACCACTCCACTTGCTGCATCTAATGTACAGTACGGTGTAGGCCAGGACTCTCCAACCATGTTCCTGTTGATCTTCATTCCAACCCTAATCTAATGTACAGTACAGTGTAGGCCAGGACTCTCCAACCATGTTCCTGTTGATCTTCATTCCAACCCTAATCTAGCGCACCTGATTCTAATGATTAGCTGATTGATAAGACGAATCAAGTTAGTTACAACTGGCGTTGGAGTGAAAACCTATTGGAGGGTAGCTCTCCAGGAACAAGGTTGGATAGCCCTGGTGTTGGGCTAGGGTACACATACTGCTTAATTTGCTCATTCAGATCGCAGAAGGTGTGTCGTTTCCCCGCACACATTGGTTTGCCTCTTTCTCTTTGATACTAGATTAAAACTCACAGTTCCCGTGAGAAAAACTCCACTGTTTCCTTGAACATGGTCTGTACAGTTTTTTTTTTCAAATCAATTTCTCTCCTCTCTGGTTGTGATGCCACTGAAGTCATCAGGTTCATGCACTTCCCTCTGTAGTTGTTTGCCAGCAGTGCCTGGCTGAAAAATGGAGCACTCTGGATGAGAGGGGTATATGAACGGAGATAGGTTGACACAACCATTTATTTGGCTCAGGTGAGTATAGCTGAACAGCAGCAGTCCTCTCTCTGCAGCAGGGCAGAGCCTATTGGAAAATAATCCCTCAGTGTAGTTTCATTTTAAAACCCATTTCTACCCAAATTATAAGCAGTAATAAAGATGTTGCTGTCTTTAAAAGGGGCAGTACAGTTAAAGACATGATTTTCCTTTTTTTTAATGATATTTCTACTATGGAGGTCGAAATAAAACTGAAATTGTAAAAAAAAACATGAATGTCATTTTTGTGTAAGAGCTATTTAAAAAAAATGCTTTTGGCCCACATCATGACATCAAAATGTGATCTGATTATAATAGACCAATGACCATTCATTTGGGTAAGGGGGTGGGCTCTAGACCATCCTATCAGCCAATTAGGGCTATGTATGTAAATATCTTCACATTTGTTTCCTAACACCCACATGATCAGACTAAGCATTTCAAGGGCCAAAAGGAGGCTCAGGGAAGTAAATGATAAAATATACGAGTTATTTTTATTAAATAAACACACAGTGATTTACAAAACACACAGTGATATAAAAAATACAATTAAAGAGGATGTGTTTTTATGTGTTGCATGTGAGCCTCATGCCAAAGACAATTTTTGGATAGATAATGAAGCTTTTCGGATTTTGAATTGAATTTCAGCCCTGCAGGAAATTAATTGTCCATTATTTAACATTACAAATTACAGTTGAGACACAGCGGAGAGAGCTCCGAGATGGAGAGATTTGACAAATGGATTTAAAGTATCAATGATTCCCTCCAAGATGCCTGTAGTGAAAATGCACGAGATGAAATGACAGAGGATATTAGGTAATAATGTTTGATACTCAACATGATAATAGGCATAATGTGGTTAGTTGGTAACGAATATGTTTATTTCTGTCACAATTACATAAACTTAAACATGAAATTACATTAGCTTGAATTGAAGTGTTACAAATGATCATGATGATTGCAGCATTTTGAAAGGGCTGAGGCTATGAAGCAGACGTTGTGGGAGTGTTTTGCTTGAGGATGCTAAACTATGTACTTGGACGTTATTATGGAATGAAGGCCTTAGGGTTTGACTGGGCTTCCTCCTCTAGACCCCACCCAGCTCTGGTCTATGGACAGCGGTCCACCTAGGTCCTGCCCCGATGATGCTAAAGACCAATGTATCATTCCATTGAATTCCTAATGGCATGGTCAGTGAGCGTCGTATCCTATTATATAGCCTAGTTCTCTTCATGCCAATGGGATTTTGTACAGCGCACTACATTTTGATATCCCTCGATTGACAGATACCGTTTTACGGATGTATATTACGTCAAAAGACACACATTTTTCTAAATCACTCTATGTGCCTACATCTACATTAGTCATAGTGCTTACAAAACATGCTTCACACCATCATACCATCCTACTCTGGAGTTGGGACGTCGCCTGTTGAGTAATGAAGTGTTGGAGTTCAGTAATGAGAATGATTACAGGGCGTGTTTGTTTCACATGAATCAAGCCCAGTATGTGGTTACGTAAATATGAGCATTGCCCTGTGCGCAGCCAGCCAGTCAGACCCTCTTCTTTCTTTTTTTTCAGGAAATGGGAGCCAAATTCCTGTGGAATGAATGAAGAGGAAATGTGCGAGTGGCAGCCCTTGCCTACCACAGGATCCTCTGAAAGGAGAGGGTCTGAAAAGTAATGGCTCTTTCCTCTGGTGTGGACTTCTAGCAGGACTCGGTAGGTGAAACTGACGGAATAACAACACACATCCTGAGTGTTCTTTTCATTAGCAGCACGGTTGAATGTTTTCCATCATCCTGCTGAGAGAAACGAGGAGACCCTTATTTCTGAACTGGACAAATGACCTTTTCCCCTCTGGGAGATGCAGCTGCATTCAATATTGAGCGTGTGTGTGTGTGTGCGCGCTCTCTAAGGGTCATGCGGGATTTAAGGATTTCCTGTGCCCCTGTTGTGGAAATAATAATTAACCACAACATGTTAATAAAGCCAGGGACAAATGTTGGGCCCTCTCAGTGAGCAGTTAACAAGGACTCAGGTACCTGGATTCCTCTAATTTCCTATTAGCGTTTGACGCGAGGCCATGTTTTCCATTTCAAAGTGCCTGCGTTCACTGATCCTAGCGGTTTGGAAGCATGACCTCAATATGTCAGTTGTGTAAACCTATCAATCCAGCCTGGATGAAGCGATGTTGAGGTATGCTGGCAGACAGTATGTGGAACATGTTATTGGTGATTCATATTAGCCCTTAACCCAACTAATCCCCACATTAACTTCACCTGCAAACACCTCATATCCCAGGTGACCCATTTTCTCAAATGACTAATGCCATTAGTCTGCACATTCCATTTACCCAGACAGCTTTGCCTTTTCGACACCAGCATACAGCCAGTTTGGTGTAGATTTCATGACATTTCTTTCGATGACTACGTTATTATGCGTTCCCTGTAGTCCCAACACACAGACTGCTGTAGAAGAGTTACTGCAGCTCTCAAATGAAACAGGTTTGAGTGATAAATCTCACTATTTCTTCCACTAAGGCACATAAACAGTAAGTTAAGTCCTTGGAGGATTCTACAGTACAGTAGTTACATACATTTGGTGTATTCATAAGGGGTTGGCTTCTCCGTAAAAGGCAATATGGGCATTGATGTTTCTAGCCAATCAGGATGCCCGTTTAATAACCATTCTTTTTTTAAGCTTTTTGGATTTGTTTTTCCCTTCCTTGAGGCCTCATGACCTCTGATTTAGTGATAAGCTGCCATAATGACAGTTTGAAGTTTAGTTTGTTCTTAAGAAAGGAAGCATGATCTGTCCTTTACTCTGATCCTTGAATCTTTTTGAGGATTCGCCACACAGAACGCATTGCACCAAAAACATCTTAAAACACATTTCCCAAAATTCACGTTGAGAAATAGGAAAGCTTATTTCGAATGACGAAACCGCATCCATTTTTTTTTTTAAAGAGCCGACTGTTCTCTAAGATATTGGCTGATAACAAGAATGACAGTACAGCCCAGGTCAATATATTGCTTCTCATCATGATCATCAAAGCACCATCCATCTCTCTGGGCAAACACCACTGACACTTTAATTACAGTTGATAATGCATTCATCCTGTCAGGAGAAGGGGATAATCAAGGCCTCTCCACAGCAGCCAGCCACGTAGACAATAGTCATCAATGTCGGAGCTACATCAAATACATTCCTCATTCACTGCTAAAGCTAGAGTTTAAAGATGCCTTTAGGGATAAACAGTTCCTACTTCGTTTACCGGAGTGTGGTACTTCAAGGAGAGATTAACTTGCTTCCCTGGCTTTGTTATTGAGACTGGCCAAATTTAAAGTGGGTTTATAGAGTTCTGTTTATATCTATTGTATATAGCTAGCTAATCTACTTTGATCGATAACAAAGTTAAGGTCATGCAATATTCAAATCACAAAATGCATTTAAAAGAATACCTTTGAATTATGCTGCCATCCTCATGAAAAATTGGAATATGACGTAATCATCATGCCCCCCAGGTCCTTTAAAAGAGAGACCTATCTATGCAGTGGTTTGGTGTAAAACTGTGGTTACCCAATGTATTGGATGTTCAGCTACATTATAGCTTTCATCAGCGTGGATATCGTCTTCACACAGACCATCAAGTAAAAATTGGTTTCGAATGGAGCCATAGTAACGGCGAAGGGATTCCAGATGATGTGTCAGTGTTGGAGACATCCCTAAAATAAACATGGCTGCGCTGCAGTTCTGAAGCAACCCCACCCAACCGGTCCTGTCTGCACAGTACCACAGCATGCAATCACACAGTGAGGCAAGGCTATTAACTAGATAGAAACCCAAAGCAGGAATATACATTTTGTATTTTTTTTATTGTGTTGTGTAAGAGCAGATGCAATTCTGTTCTCAATGAAAGTTATGAGTACTCGGTCTCTATGTGAGAAAGCATGGGGGGACGCTGCTGTCCCATTGGAATACAGTACAGATGTAGCAATTAAAGCCGATCTCAAACAATGCTCTGCTGTGAGTTAGACATATTGGAGAATGAACAGGAACAATGCATCCAGTTTAGAATGTTTTACTCCAACCTCACCGAAAACAAAATAACTAGCCACTAGAGACAAGGGAAGTATGCGACTGGCAACGAAAATAAAAGGAGCAACTCTAGAATGTTCTGGGATTTCCTTAAAGTCAACCCCCTTAACGAATAACAGTCAATCAGCAGGGGAAAAGCACTTAGCAAATATGTACTTTTATAAATGTCTCACATCCAGTTTGTTCGTTGAAACAACACAGCACAGAGACATTTTGGTCTCTGCCCACTGCTTTCATCCATTCATTTGTTTTCCTCGTATTCCCTATCGTATGCCAGTGATATATCGTCATTTAGAATATCAACCCACATTGGTGCAGGGTTGTCGTTGCGCACCACCATAAGAGTTCCTCACTTCCTGATGAGCCACAATCAACTCTGCAAAGCCATTATAGTTGTTGTTTTATTTACTAATATGACCAAAGCTTTGCCAGGTGTTAAAACCACAGGTTGGAGAGAGATGTCCTTGGGCCTGTGCTGTGATGTAGCTGACAGAGGCCATTTTGAAAGGCAGCACGGCCCAACCCGGTGTGTGTGCCTGTCGAATAACCGGCCCCAACCCCTCAGCGCAGTAGGAGAGAGACAGCAGCAGGGGGGAGTCCAAGGGAAATTGTATTTTCTTTCCCACCAAGGGGTCTCCCCCTGTCAACCTGTGCTGTGGAACTGTCTGGAAGTTGATCTGAGAGTTTATGCTGTTAGGACATAATTAATACAAGAATCCAATTTCGCCCACTTCGCATTCACTGTGATGTGATTATTGTGGTGGTGATGAACGTCATATGGTGCTTTGTTCGCTATGTGGGATATTTATAGCAGAGGATTGTGGGGGAATGATCTTCTGCTGTTCTAGACCAAGTCAGGTTGTCGGATATGGAAGCTGAGGTAAAACAGTGGAGAAACTAGAGAAATTGTCTAAGAGATTATTTTGCCAACTAAGGTCTCTCCATGACTTATACTTATATTAGTCAAATATTCAGTGAAATAAACTACTTCATACGAGCTATTGACCTTGTGCCCTTCCAACACCTTGCTTCACCTCACAGTCAACATTAAAACGGTGATTCACATTTTGTTGGAGAAGAACCCTGCATGCCACTGTGCTTGTCTGTTAAATAACCAGTCTCTGCACCTGCTGTAGAGTCGGTCCTGGTTGTGTTGTGTGCTGCAGACACAGTCATGCCTCTCATCGTCCAGTCACCTGCCTGGTGCCTGGCTGCAGCCCTGCACAACCAGATGGCTCGCTTATCACACAATACTTATCACATAATGCACCCAGCTCTCCCTTACTCCATTATGGCAATTAACAGAGGGCCTGGTGGGCAGACATGGAAAGCAACCTGCTTGTCTGAAGGCTTAAGGCTGTTTGGTTAACATGCCCTCATCAGGATCTCAGACCTTCACTGGGAGAGGGTGGAGAGCCATATGTTCTGACCCACGTTGTGACTGAGTGTTCCTGTTATCACCGGCTTAACTCTGTGCGTGTGGAAATGTCCCACATATTGAAGTGGTTTAGACAGTGTTTTTCACCTAATTTATTTCCCTCATACTGTGAGTCTTCCCCATGGCGGTGCTGGACTTTCCTCATTTAAAAAAACGGTGAAGTTGACTGTGTTCCACATGCCTTGTTCGAATATTCTGTCAGTCGGCCCCAGGATATGTGCTGTGCTATATAGTCACGCAGTTACTCTCACTACAGAGCAAGGATGTTTGCTTTACTATTCAAAATAATCTTTGGTGAGGAGCAGGAAGTACCTCTACAGGAGATTTGTGTGCCTGACGTGTCTGCTACTTCGTACTTCCAATTCAAAGCAGCTGTAGATGTCTTAAACTCAGTTTTTTGTGCTTTTTTTCCTTTGTGACATACTTGTGTTTCTAATGGTTACAGGTTCTAAGCCACACGATCACAAGACAAGGACTCTTACATGGTCTCATGTGACTGTCACATTTACCCTGGTGGCTGAGTGACATGACCGACAGACACAATGATTAGTGTGAAGGCATGCAGGAGCCGGGTAATGAACAAGTGGATCAATTAATGTCTCTAAGGTCCAGTAATGGCTCTCCCTGGACCATTTCTCCCTGGGCTCCCGAGTGGCCCAGTGTCGTCTGGGTTTGGCCGGTGTAGGCCGTCATTGTAAATAAGAATTTGTTCTTAACTAACTTGCCTAGCTAAATAAAAGGTTACATTAAACACATTTTAAAAAGTATCTTGATAAACACACCAAAAACAAATATTTTTTATTTATTATTATTTTACCCTTTTTCTCCCCAATATCGTGGTATCCAAATGGTAGTTAGTCTTGTCTCATCGCTGCAACTCCCGTACGGACTCGGGAGAGGCAAAGGTCGAGAGCCAAGCGTCCTCCGAAACACAACCCAACCAAGCCGCAAGGCTTCTTGACACAATGCTCATCCAACCCGGAAGCCAGCCGCACCAATGTGTTGGAGGAAAATCTGTACACCTACTGACCGTGTCAGTGTGCATGTGCCCGGCCCGCCACACTAGTCGCTAGAGCACGATGGGACAAGGACATCCCGGCCGGCCAAGCCCTCCCCTAACCCGGACGACGCTGGGCCAATTGTGCGCCTCACCATGAGTCTTCCAGTCACGGCCGGCTGTGACAGAGCCTGGACTCGAACCAGGATCTCTGGTGGCACTGCGATGCAGTGACTTAGACCACTGCGATGCAGTGACTTAGACCACTGCACCACTCGGGAGGCCAAACGTCATGTTCTAAAGGCCAAACACATCTGTTTTTGGTCCCAGTTAGAGCAGGGGCCGATACAATCTCCTGTGAAGATCAGTGGCGGTCGGTGCCGTTTAAGATGAGTGAGGACGAATATTGTTTTTATGAGCATGGCCTTATTTCTATTACAGCATAATGGATGACTTATTCATATTCCATTCACTCAGCTCAATGTAACATTTATAGGTTCAGGCTACTACATGATACTTGTATTTTTCCTATACACATCATGAGGTTGCTACAACTTAGCCCATGAATGAAAGCTTACAACGTAGGTGCACAGGTCGAAAGGTGACAGACAGTGACACAATACCGCCTTGCACACTCTTGCCTGCATCTAGCTGATCTAGGGTGTAATCATTAGTCCAACAGTTGCAAACAAGAGTTTCTATTGGACAAAGTCAGGTATGTTTTCTCCCGTTTTGTTCTGTTTGCTTCCATTTAAGAAACGGCAGAATGAAAACACACCTGATCACACGCTAAACACAGTTCGCTTTCATAGCAGCCACATACAAACAGCTCGTTGTATATTCCTTCTCCCGTCTACGTGCTCTCCTCCTCTCACCTTTTCCCTTCACTTGTGGATTTCCGTGCATCAGCTGTCTGTGACCAGGCAAAAAAAACCTTTCCAAGCCAAACCTTCATATCATAACCTCTAACTGCTACACACAGCCTACATCATTGTCCCCATATTATAACGTCATAGTCAACATAGAATCATGCAGTACAGTGTACAGTTTATCAGTTACACAGGCGAGCCCCGGTGGTAATAAATTAATAAAAACCAAAAGCTTACCTTGACTTCGAAGAGTTCTAGCATTGGATAGCCATAACCTGCTAGCTAACATAGCATCCCTGTCTGTTTGAGCTGGTTGTTTGAGTAGGCTAAACTAGCTAGCTGCATTTGCTAGCTAGGTAACTGAATGTGAAATTAATTTGTTAAAAAATTTTCAACTATTGTCTCTCTCTGAGTCAACTACTTACCACATTTTATGCACTGCAGTGCTAGCTAGCTGTAGCTTATGCTTTCAGTATTAAATTAATTATGTGATCCTTTGATTGGGTAGACAACATGTCAGTTCATGCTGCAAGAGCTCTCATAGGTTGGAGGATGTCCTCTGGAAGTTGTCATAATTACAGTGTAAGTCTATGGAAGGGGGTGAGAACCATCAGCCTCCTAGGTTTTGTATTGAAGTCAATGTACCCAGAGGAGGACGGAAACTAGCTGTCCTCCGGCTACACCATGGTGCTACCCTACAGAGTGCTGTTGAGGCTACTGTAGACCATTGCAAAACAATATGTTTTAATCAATTATTTGGTGACGTGAATATATTTAGTATAGTTTTATCTATGTTTCACTATTTTTATGAAATTCACTGAGGAGGATGGTCCTCCCCTTCCTCTTCTGAGGAGCCTCCACTGGTAAAGATAGAGATCATGGTTTGAAGAATGATTATGATGATTATGATGTTTCCCATCACACAGACCAGTCTACTTTTTCATTTCCTGGTGAGTCATCTCAGTCGTCTCAGCTCCAGTCCTGTTCGGCTTTGCTCTGATACAGCCCTGGTTTCCCTCCCTTACGGTTTGATTAAATTCCCCATTTGTCAGGAGGAAGATGGTTGATATGCAGAATGTGGCGTTCACACATTACGCTGAGGCAATCCTAGCTGTTTGTGAAATGAGATCGGAGGCTTGTACTGGTTTGATAGGCTAGATAACAGCAGTGAGTAATGTGCAAAAGGTTTTACCATTATGTCGCTTTATTGTTTTCCATTTGTTACCGACTGTGTTTGAAGACGCTCGACGTCTTTGGAACCCAAAACATTCTTTAAAAATTGTGATTACGAGGAATTTCATTTAACATGTTCAAATTGATGCTCAGACGTTGATAACAAATGTCCTTGTTGAATAAAGAATAGATCATCAGATTGACGTTTTTAAATGGAATTTAGATTTAACCCTGGCTGCATGTGTGCAATTTACAAGTTGTGAATTAATTGCGATACTGAGAACTTGTAAGTATTCTCTTTTCTCTTTTTTTTCCAAGCAAAACTTTGTTTATCACCTATAGTATAACAAATCATGAATTTATTTGGGAAATAGAAAAGTAATAATGTGGAAATTACAGTGGAATGAGAACTGAACCTGGCTATATTGCAATGGCAAAGGTTTATTGCGATGCTCACTGGAGTATGAATTAATTTGCAGCATGCAGTCACAATATTAATGAACAATTATTTATCACAAATCTGCACCATTCATACCATTTACTGCTTGACATCCTGCACAATTATCACCCAAATGTTAATATATTCATGGTGTCATATAACTTTTGGTTTTTCGACATGTAATGATTGAAATAGTCATTTTATACACAACTATTATGACTTTTGTAGCTAATCAAAATTATACCAACTGTTCTCAGAAGTGTAGTTGGTGTCAGCAGCAGACCTGCTACTGTACATTTTTAATCCAATGCACACTCCCTCTGGATGTGATTGCTGGTGCTGAGAGAAAGTGAAAGGACAATGCTGTGGGAGGAAATTGTACTGTAAATAAATGACTCTTACCCTCACTTTGCCAAACAGCAGCTTTACATTTAAATGGCCGTTCTCAACATTTGTCAGAGAGGAGCACAGATCAATCTCAGCGTGAGACTTAGCAGAACCAGGAAGCAGAACCCGGAGGCATGTCTGCAGGTTGCTGTTACCAGTGGAGCTTGTCTCCTCTGGCATTCTCTCAGCACTGTAGCTAGCGTTCTAAAGACTGGCCACTCTCATTAGAGATGTCAATATAGGAATTACAGAAGCCTGGCAATAGATTTGTTACAGATCGTTGTTCTTGGATTCAGTTCAATACATCAAGGCAATACAATCCCGTTTGTGTGTGTGTGTGTGTGTGTGTGTGTGTGTGTGTGTGTGAGGGGGGTTTAGACTCTTTCCCTTTGATAACTCCCCAGGCATCTCTCTGTTATGTTCTGCTTTTCATTTTCTCACGATGGCCCTCAACATGACAGAGGAGGAAATCTGGAGCCAGAGCACTACTACTAATGAATAAAGTGTGACGAAATACAATTTCATGTTATGGATGAAGGAGTGAGAGCTTCCCACAGCAGCAGGAATTATTTTTCATTTGGAAAACAATTACTGGAAGGCACTACACAGGACTGTCAAAGGGTTTAAGGATGAGAAGGTCCATGTTGGTCAAGCTCAGGGAATGCTGGCAGTATCTGTTCGCAAACAGTTGTGAGGAAACCTATTGTTCATTCAGTTAGTGTTGCCGACCTAATCAAGGAGGTGACATGGATTATTTTTTCCAGTGCTATTCAGTCGATCCTTTGGGTCATTCCTATAATGCGGTGCATTTTCTGTCCAAGAAATATAACTTCTTATTTAGTGTAGAATGGGCTTTAACTATAAGGTTAGGTGTCCTTTACCTTAAAAACACACAAATATGGATCTTGAAAAGTAATTTTATTCATTTTAAAACACTTTTTTTCCCAGTGGATATACAGTAGGTGTTTTTACCATGTCCTCCAGGTGTTATTCATCAACTTCTAAGAAAAATATAAGCCATAAAATAAACTATTTAAACTAATTATTATTTTATAGACCTAGTTAAAATCTTTCTCAAAAGCGTATTGTAATTATTATTATTATTGTATTTAACATTGTGGGTCCCTGATATTACTTTCCACCAGTTAGGTTTGTAGTAATTCTGCTTTTAGAAAAAAAACCCTTCCTACAATGACATCATGTTCAGGAAGTGTCATCATTTGGGAAAACAATGGCGCAAAACTAAATATCTATTTTTTCATGATGCTACTCTGTCTCACTCATACATTTCCACCATTAGGAAAACGTATACTGAACAAAAATATAAAAGCAACATGCAACAATTTAAAAAGATTTGTCTGAGTTACAGTGCATAGAAGGAAATCAGTCAATTGAAATAAATTCATTAGGCCCTAATCTATGGATTTCACATGAGCAGGGGCGCAGCCATGGTTGGGCCTGGGAGGGCATAAACCCGCCCACTTGGGAGCCAGGACCACCCACTGGGTAGCCAGGCCAAGCCAATCAGAATGAGTTTTTCCTCTCAAAAGGGCTTTATTACAGAGAGAAATACTACTCAGCTTTTTGTGCATATGGAACATTTCTGGGATCTTATTTCAGCTCATAAGAAATGGGATCAACACTAAATGTTGCATTTATATTTTTGTTCACTATATATATATATATATATATATATATATATATATATATATATATATATATATATATATATATATAGAATGTTTTTCAAATGTCAAAATGTTAAAATACATGCATATAGAAGATTCAATCATTTTCAAATGTGTACCATTATGCTCGCTTAATCTCAAACAACATACAGAGTTATGGCTAATTTAGGCAAAAAAATGTCCACCCTGTTAGGATTATGCAATGCCTTTATGGGATTATGTGCCTGAGCTTGATCAATATGTTTTCTGAAAGTCAAGCATTTCCTTTTTCTAATAGAATACTAAACAAACAAAAAAGATATACTTTTCCCCCCCAAAAGTGAAGAGGTCCAAAAGTCACTGGATTGTTGGAATGACCCCCTTTACATCCTGTTTTCCACCTCCTAACTTCCTCTCTTGTTTGACAACAGAGTTATATGACATTTGAATTGAAGAAAAAACAATCACCTCGCACCAATCAAGTGTCCACTCATCTGTTTCCCATGCATGTTGTGTGTGAAGAGGTGCACCACAGACAGTGATAGATATGCACATGGGAATTTGAGCTCTTGATGGGAGTGATGTCCTCATTTGATGTGTGTGGTGAAAATGAGCAGAAATCTCAGTCTCTGCAGGCCTCAGCTCCTCTCCTCTCCTCTTAGACTGCTAGCTAATGAGGCTGTTTCTACATCTCTGCATCCGTTGTTGACTCCTATTCGCCGTTAGAACTGCTGATGCAGTGAATGCACTCATAATTTCTTGAGGACCCATAATTCCTCCGCCGACTGCTTTGCGTTAATTATTATGCTATCTCAATTCACTGGAGCTTTAATTAATATTTTTATCACAGGTTTTGTTTCAGCCCACTCAGCATTAGTGCAATGCCTTGAAGACCCGCTTTTCATTGTCCTCCTATAACAGATGTGAGTCCCTTCTCATGTCCTTGTTTAAATGGATTACTTCCTGTGTTTAGACTGTTCTGACTGTTGAAATAAATAAATGATTAGTTGACGGTCAATAATACAGGTTATTCCATTGATATTGTTGACAGTGCGTTCATGATCGGTTACCATACAAGTAGCACTACCACGAGGAGAATTTCCGTCAAGTTCCCTCTCCCCTCATTTTTCATGCTTGTGCCGTGATGACCCAGAAATGTGTGTTTGCAGGGGGATGTTTTGATCCCATGTCTTATGCTCTAGAATAATGTAAGAGCACTGGTGTGTTGCTGCTGCGGCGGTGGTGGAGGCGGCTGGGGGAGCGTGTTGCCATAAAATATTAACGACTTGGAGACACCGCTGATGAATGTAATTGGCCCTCGCAGCTCTATCTGTGCATGTTAATGAGATGGGCTGGTATTTAAATCAGGCGTGCCCCAGACACTAGCGCTGCGGTCTAGAAAACCACAACAAAGAATGTGTGAGAGGACACACCCACACAACCAAAGAAATAAAGACAGGAAATGTTATTCAATGAATTTTCTCTAATAATACCGGGGCTTAATTCCATTATTTATTTGGCATGTTAAGTTTGTTGCACAACATTCTGACATGCCAACGTTTGAAATGGGTGTTGATGTAATTTGTTTGGGAGGTCTTGGCATTTAGACCCTGCATGTCCAGTAAGCAGGACGCCACTGTGAGATACTCAGGTTCCAGGAAGAGCGGTGGAACGGAGCCAAGTGTAAAGCTGTCTGAAAACATGTGCACCTGCACAGCACCTGTCCTGCCGACGCGCCCGGGGTCAAGCCCTAGCTGACAGTAGTCCTCTGGAACAAAGCTGCAGTCTCCACAACAGAACACGGTCGGCCACCTCAGGAGAGAACACGCGGCAGCGTTGGCTGCAAACAGCTTGGCTATGGCCTCCCCAGGGGCAGGGCTGGTAGAAACAGCAGAAAATAGCAACAGTAAAGCCTTGCTCTTCAAAGGGGGAGGATACCAACCTGCAGTCGGCCACGCAGAGATTACTACACATTGAGAACATCACATTGTTCCCTATTCAATGCAATTGGTCTACGTAATTCTCATAGGTTTGTGAAAATGTAATCAAGTATAGAGTGAACGCAGCAGATGGAGCACAGTGTCAGACGTACTTTCATTTTGGCGTCGGCTTTTTACCTTTCAACTGACTGCATCATGGCCATCATCATTGGCTCCTAATAAAAATGACCTAATTTCCTTTGATTGCAGAGAGTTAGCCTTGGCTGGAGTGAGGTGTGATGTATCTACTGTATGCCTAGTGTCCCGGACAAAGACGAGGGATCCTGCTGGCGCTCTCCAGCCCTTTCAAGTGTGTGTGTGTGTGTGTGTGTGTGTGTGTGTGTGTGTGTGTGTGTGTGTGTGTGTGTGTGTGTGTACATGGCTGTGGGAAGATCTTTTAGGGTGGGGGTACTGACATTGTTTTGCATTTCTCCCCTCTCTGCTGACGAGTATTTTACTCGGCTCCGCTCATACAGTTGTAATAAAGGCCGAGGTGACTAATTTGGTGGAAAACTTTTTTGCCATTTATTTTTATGTATTTCTTATTGTGATTTATCAGGGGGTGCTGCGGCTCTGCATGCATAGTGCGTGTTTTAGTGTATGTGTGTGTGCGTGCATGTCCGTACGTACTGGGAGGGACCTGCCTCAGAGGGTTGGGGGAGAAGGAGGCAGCAGGACAGATGGTCTCCCTCATGGTGGCTGAAATAGGAGGGAATTAAAGGACTCCAAGGTGTACACTCTGATGCCAATTACACCAAATAGATGGAAGTGGACCTGCAGGCCCCCAGTGAGCCAGCTCCATGGGGGAGAGAAGGGGGCTCACACACACACACACACCCATCTGGCCTACAGAGTCCTGCACTGGCTGGGTGGAACCACACCACCAGTCTGCCAGGGATAAACACCACGAAGAGGTTACTGACATACACTAAATAACCAAAAGTATGTGGACACCTGCTTGCCGAACATATCATTGAAAAATCATGGGCATTAATATGGAGTTGGTCCCTCCTTTGCTGCTATAACATCCTCGGCAGTGAGTGATGCAACCGAGGACAGATTTTTTTTCCGGCTACGCGCTTCATCTCTCACGTTCTGTGAGCTTGTGAGGCCTACCACTTTTCAGCTGAACCGTTGTTGCTCCTAGACGTTTCCATTTCACAAAAACACCACTTACAGTTGACCGGGGAAGCTCTAGCAGGGCAGAAATGTGACAAACTGACTTTTTGGAAAGGTGGCATCCAATGACAGAGATTGCATAGGTGTGTGCTTGATTTTATACACCTGTCAGCAACGGGTGTGGATGAAATAGCCGAATCCACAAATTTTAAGGGGTCCGCATACAATGCATTCAGAAAGTATTCAGACCCCTTCCCTTTTTTCCCCACATTTTGTTATGTTACAGCATTATTCTAAAATGAATTAAATCAATGTTTTCCCTCATCAATCTACACACAATACCCCATAAAGACAAAGCGAAAACAGGTTGACATTTTTGCACATTAATAAAAAAATAAAAAACAGAAATACCTTATTTACATAAGTATTCAGACCCTTTACAAGGAGACTCGAAACTGAGTTCAGGTGCATCCTGTTTCATTAATCATCCTTGAGATGTTTCTACTACTTGATAGGAATCCACCTGTGGTAAATTCAAATGATTGGACATGATTTGGAAAAGGCACACACCTGTCTATATAAAGGTCCCACAGTTGACAGTGCATGTCAGAGCACAAACCAAGTCATGAGGTCGAAGGAATTATCCGTAGAGCTCCAAGACAGGATTGTGTTGAGGCACAGATCTGGGGAAGGGCACCAACACATTTCTGGAGCATTGAAGGTCCCCAAGAACACAGTGGCCTCCATCATTCTTAAATGGAAGAAGTTTGGAATCACCAAGACTCTTCCTAGACCTGGCCCCCCGGCCAAACTGAGCAATCGGGGGAGAAGGGCCTTGGTCAGGGAGGTGACCAAGAACCCGATGGTCACTGTGACAGAGCTCCAAAGTTCCTCTGTGGAGATGGGAGAAACTTCCAGAAGGACAACCATCTCTGCAGCACTCCACCAGTCAGGCCTTTATGGTAGAGTGGCCAGGCGGAAGTCACTCCTCAGTTAAAGGTACATGACATCCAAGATAACGCAGGAGTGACTTCGAGACAAGTCTCTGAATGTCCTTGAGTGGCCCAGCCAGAGCCCGGATTGAACCCGATCAAACATCTCTGGAGAGACCTGAAAATAACTATGTACCGCGACGCTCCCCATCGAACCTGACCGAGTTTGAGAGGATCTGCAGAGAAGAATGGGAGAAACTCCCCAAATACAGGTGTGCCAAAATTATAGCGTCATACCCAAGAAGACTTGAGGCTGTAATCGCTGCCAAAGCTGCTTCAACAAAGTACTGCGTAAAGGTTCTGAATACTTGTGTAAATATTTCAGTTTTACATTTTTTATACATTTGCAAAAATTGTCATTATGGAGTATTGTGTGTAGGTTGAGGGGGAAAAAAACGATTTAATCCATTTTAGAATAAGGCTGTAACGTAACAAAACTTCAATGGGTCTGAATACTTTCCGAATGCACTGTACATTTGTATATGTAATGTATTTGAATTGTTATGTATTGATTCAGTTCTTGTAGTGTTGGTTTGTTGTGTCTTTGAGTAGCCCCATGGGACTCCCGATCACGGCCGGTTGTGATACAGCCCGGAATCGAACCAGGGTCTGTAATGATGCCTCTAGCACTGAGATGCAGTGCCTTTGCTCCCGAGTGGTGCAGCGGTCTGAGTTGATTCAGTTACTGCAGTGTTGGTTTGTTGGTGTCTTTGAGTAGCCCTAACATCTAGAATACAGCCTTTCAATAATCCCAGAAGCTGTTCTAGTTTCTTATTCTTAGTTGCCTGCGGGAGTTTGAAACTGTCAATTATTTCTGTCTTTCTTGTTTCCTGTCAATGATTCTCAAAAGGCTTGCTCTGCTCCACCAAGTAAGGATATGTGGCAATTTAATTAAGTAATACCCTACCATCCAATCAATAAGAGAAACATAACAAACCCACTGCGCCTCCACATAGCCCGAGGAATTCAAGCTTTGCAAATGAAAACACAAACAAATTAAATAGTTTTACAACTCCATCAATACTATTCTTGAGAGTGATTGAAATACATCAAATGTATGGTTGTTATTATTATCATTGAATATATAATGCCTTGTACATTTCTTCTGGCAATATTTGCACAGACTTGGATTTCTCGTTGGTATCCTTTCTAAACCCATTTAGAAGACTTGATCATCAGAATCCATTAGCTCTGCATTGCCCCCGTGGCTGACTGACTGAGACACCATTTACAGAATGAGCGTCTCCTCCCCAAAAACCCTGCCTTTCCATCAATGCATTATTAATAATGAAGAAGTGCCCTAATGAAAGTAAAGGCTGACTGCCAAAATCAGCCATAAAAATAACATTTGGACCAGTGGGACCGTTTGCTCATCCATTAAGTACAGCCAAGTGTCTTCACAGAAACCCTCGTCACATTGTGAAGGTCTGCCTGATAATATTTTGATGTCACACCTAAGCTTTTCAACCACTGTTCAAACTGTTCCAGGCACCAATCAGCCGACTGAAAGATGGATGGCACATATTGAATTGCGCATACAGTATGTTATACACAGCGGTTCACTATGTTCCCTCTAAAGGGTTTACACAGCATTCATAAAACAGAATGAGGAATCAGGTTTATATCATATCGAATGTAAATAATGCCACATTTTTGCCTGTGAGTTATAGCCTACAAGCATGCCTGCTGTTTCCCCTGTTGCATAAATTCATGACCAGTAAATCATGGGAATCTGAAAAACAACACTGAGAAAACAAACCCATGCATAAAAGATCATTTCAATGTTTGAACATATGTAACTAATCAACATTTTTGTTTACATTACCCTTTTTGCATTTATTTGTACCCACATTTATGTTGGAGGTTGCAGATGTGTCCTGCGAAAATTACCTCAGAAAGTCATACGCTTGACAAATGATAAAATCATACGCCAGGTGTTTATTGAAGTAATTCACCGTTTCGTGTTGGCAATAGCGTAAGATGCAGGTCAACAGGAAATTTGAAATCTTGAAGTTCCAACCGCGTTGAGCTGAGTGGTCAAGACGACTTTGTGTCAATAAACCCTGAGCGTGATGGAATCTGGAGCACTGTCCAATCAAAGCAAGCAATGCTCACCTACAGCACCACACATTTTGACATGCATCATGTACTTCTATTTCAATACACCCCAGCAAAATAGGTATGCTGTTCGTGTGAGATGCTGTTATGAAAACATTTAACTACACTAAATACAGCAAAACATCAAGACCTTTAACCATAGTTTATTAACATCTTGGTCTGATGTTTTTCCTTCTGTAATGTAGTGAATGACCTTTCAGATTCACCAAGAACCCCCCCAGAATTGATTGAGGCTGGGCTGCAGAACAACAAGTTGGAAAGTTGAAAAGTTAACCTATAATACAGTTGGTCAACAGTAGAGGTGTACTGTCATTGCACAAAACCATGTTTAATGTTCCTGTACCCAGAAATATGAGAAACCGGGGTGAGGAAGCACGTTAGTGTGTGGCTGGACACCATCTTTACATTTTCTCTTTCAGCATGCAGGAACTCCTCCTATGACAGTGGGCGCAATGCTCCTCAGAACCCAGTGCTGAAAGGCAGGCGTCTGCCAAGCAGGATCCCAGTCTGAACCTGAGGGTCATCCTCTGACAAGTAGTCCTTCCTTTGATAGTTCTGCCAGTGGTAAATGTCCTTGATCAGATATATAATGACTCATGGAAAATTGGAGGTTTAGTCAAGCGTAAAATAGTGCCGCAATGTTCCAATGCTATTCCTCCTAATTCGTCATGTGAACACCACACCTGATCATGATGAACTTTGAAAACTGTAATTATTGGAGTTAAAGCTTTGGAGCCTCCTTGGTTGGTGTAACATCAGCACCCTGTCATAAGGTCTGCACAGAGTGGAACATGGCATCCTTTAAACCTGGTTCAGATTGACTATATATATGGACAGACGGAGGGGCAGCAGCTCAAATCGCTTTTGGCCACAGTAAACATGCTCCCCTGATTAAAACATTTAAACACAACATGCCTATGCATTCAACCAAAAGAACCTCATCTCATACAATACTGTATTCTGTATTCATACAATACTGTATTCATACAATACTGTATTCATAAAAGAAATGCACTGCCTCCACCAGGCCAATTCAAACATGTTGGGTAGATGGTGTTATTATTTCAATTACATGATATTGTTTTCTTAGAGGCTTTGGCCCCTCATCCAATTATATTCCCATGTTCAGAGAAACTCATGTTCTCAGCAACTGTGTTAGTGTTATTATCTGAAGGTTCAAGGTTCAGTGCTGAGCCTGCAAACAGTATATGTACACTTACGGCTGTGTGCTATATCATTCCCCTGCAAATATTATGAATAGAATCTAGCGGCAAGCTGATCCTTGCTTTCCACAGCAAGCCATGTAGGCTACTATATTTACAACACCATAACAAAACATTGATATTAAGACAAACAGCCAAGCAAAACCGTAATTGGAACATTTGTCTCCTCTTGCCAAGATTCGTTTTTAATTTACTCATCAAAACACTTAATCAAATGAAAGGAAATAATGTCAGATATTTAAGATCTTTAAGTTAGTATTCAATATCCTTAGTGAATGATTTTAATGGAGTAAGTCATATTTCAGATTCCCTGCTTTTCAGATTGTATCACGTCTCAACATTTGTCACCTGTCAAATTATTTTCCCTCTGCGTGGTCACATTCATTTGTCAAAATAGGCCTGTTCAGAGACGCCTACTCTTTCAGATTAAAGTAAATCAGATTTGCATCCATATTTATTTGGATTTCATATTTATGGTAATGTTAGACTAATAAAATTGGGTGATTGTAAATGAAATTTATCTATGTCTTAATATGTATTAAGCAACTATTAGCCCTTATGTCTTACGTTATTTTAAAAACTGCAGTTTCACTCAGGTACATACGATAGACATTTTTCAGTCAACATTTGGTTAATTAAGCCGTATTCCATATAAGATATGATATTGCTAACACAGCTACTGTAGACACAGCCGTGGTTGCAGTCCTATATGCCATAACACTTGCTACGAAAATAACAATGTTGGCCCCATTTACTGTGAAGGTAAAGGAAAGATTAATTCTGGGAAAACTATGTTACCTGAATCCTTAAAGAGAGTTTAACTTCTGCACACAAAGAAAGCTGGGCTTGGCCTGGCTCCAAACTGCAGGCCATAGTGACTCCCAGGATAGAGAGTTACTGCAGGCTCTTACCACATTTTTAACACGTTCGTATTTCTGCAGGCTAGTCTGATCAATGCCATTGAAAACCATTTCTTATAATTCTTCCAGCTACTTAGGGGCACATCTGAATTATGGGCAGCGTATCCGACACACATTTATTCTTTCCTCCTGACGGTTTTATGGAACTCATTATCCGCTTTGCGGCCGTGCCTCTGAATGGGGAACCTGTGGGGTTTTTATGTGTAGCCAGCAGCTACTCTACTGACCACGTTTAATGTTCTCGCTCTCACAGCGAGGAGAGAGAGGGACGGAGTCCCGTGTTCATACATCCGGGCATCTCTGGAAACACTAGCACCCATCCACCCCTCACAGTGATCAGTGTTGGAGCAGTGTGATGCGTCTGTCTGAGGGGGCAGAGAGCAGAACAGCAGACCCCAGGACCCAGGGCTTTAATTTATCTCCGGTGCAACGCCTCATTACGATGGTGTTAATGAGGAGCAGATGCAGCTGCGTACATGGAGGATGTGTGTTGAGGTGGCCGGGATGTGGGGGGGTGGCCGGGTGTGGATGTAGGGGGTGGCCGGGTGTGGATGTAGGGGGTGGCTGGGAAGCTGGGTGTGGCCTGCAGGGAGGGAGGCCCCGTCCGGGGATAGGCATCCGTTCTCACTGGAGCCCAAGCACTGCCTCTGTGGCTGCTTACTCAGCAAGAGCTATTTACATCATAACCCATAGGAACGTAAGGAGGTCTTTTCTCTTCATGTGCTTTTACTTTTAAGGGCAGATAAACATTTTAAAGAAATGATCTAAGTGAAATGATGATGAAGAGGTATGTTATGGTTATGTGAAATTCGGCAGATCTACATAGTCATTTACAAAGATTCACCAGATTTTTGGCAAATGGGTTGGATTTAATCGTGTGTGGTTAATGACTATCAATAAGTTCTGAGAATATCAATCTTCTCTTTTTGAAGTTTAAAATGTCATTAAATTAAATGGCCGCCAAGTGTATTTTATGTTCTCTGTAGTTTAATCATCTTCATCAGGCACGCTTTTGGCCCTTTCCACATCAAGTAAAGTTTAGAGATACTAGCTTATTTTTATTTATTTTTTAAAGTAGGACACTAGTGTTATTGGTTCTGAAGAGGATGCTTTGGGTTGAATTAATTTCCCTGCAATAAATTATATAATAGGCCTATAGGTAGCACTTTACTTACCCAGGAGCAAGCAACTTAAATGTAAAGTGAAGTGATTTTTTTTATTACTTTGTAGGTACAATGTAACAAAATTTGCAGAGCGCAGACAACAGGCTAACCAGGAGAAATAAGGATACTTTTCTTTCATGGATTCAACAAAGATTCATATTCAAACCATTCAAATTCAATTCCCCATTTGAGACTCAAAGGAATAACTAATTTTAGTTTGTAAAAACATACTAATATGGTTGTATAACGCTAGCTAGCGTTATTATTCACAGCTAGCTAAGCACTGGCACAATGTCAATACGTTTTCCAACTCGGTCAGTAAAAAGGTTACAAAAATCGTCATAATTGCTCCTGGTTAGACCATTGTCTGCAAAGATGGTTACATTGTAATTACATAGTAATTCTAAAGGTTATACCCTACTGGGTTTCACTTTACATAACATTGCTTGCTCCTGGGTAGATGCATGATAATTACAAGTATATACTATGTAACTACATTGTTCGTACATTACACTTGATTCAGTATAGCCTTTAAGACAGGTCATTACATAGAAATAATCTCATTGAAAATGACTGGTAATTCATGGCAGGGTGTAAAATTGTTGTTACCAGGTCCTAGCCTACTTATCAACCCTGGTTTTAAATGTGGATTTAATGGTGGTGGCACCATGTAGTTACATGTAACAAGGTCAGATTTTAGTTTGAGTTATTAACATGGTAATTCAAAGGTTTCAAACGTGTAATTAACAAAGCATTAGTTACATAGTGGAACAAGATAGTGTAATAACATCAGCAGTTACACATGTGGAATAACCTTCAGCAAGTGGATGTGGGGCGGGGGCAGGAAGCCATCGGTTAAGAACATGGGGCCAGTAACCGGTATACTGCCTGATATACCACAGCATTCAGGGCTCGAACCACCCAGTTTATAATACCAGGCCGTATACCACGGGTATGACAAAACATTTATTTTTAATGCTCTAATTACATTGGTAACCAGTTTATAATTGCAATAAGGCACCCCGGGGGTTTGTGGTATATGGCCAATATACCACAGCTAAGGGCTGTGTCCAGGCACTCCACGATGCATCGTGCCTAAGAACAGCCCTTAGCCGTGGTATATTGGCCATATACCACACCCACTCGGGCCTTATTGCTTAAATATACCACTGCATTGTTGAATACTCGTTTCTGACGTTTCTAGTTTGACCAGGTGTTTTCAGCAACTGATACTTTGGAATTTGGTTGTCATATTGTCAGGTTTGCTAGTAACAAACTAGTTAGCTAGCTTCTAGCATAGTGTTTGTTACTTACGAGGAGAGCACATTGCATATCAGTGTCGACGAGTGTCCTGACGAGAAGGCACTATATGCCAGGCAAAAATTGGGCCTCAGCAGCTCATTGTTATGGATGTATCCAAATGAATGTCCATAGAAAGCAGCTTAAAACAAATGCAAACGCAGCTACTTTGCTGTTATTCTGGCTGCAGAGGTCGGGACTGTGTTAGCGGTAACTAGTTGTCTAGCTAGCAAGCAAGGGATAAGAACATAATACATAATAATGGATAAGAACAACTGGGCCACGTCCTTAAATATAGGACTAATAGAACGAACGACTGGGTCATTTCTCTAGCAACCAAAAGATGAGAAAGTATGTTTACCAGTAGAAATAACATTTAAAAAATATAGATATATTTTCTAAGCAAATTCATTCTTCCTCATTTCTACCGGTAAATGTTACTACAGTTATTACTGTGTAGTTACATAGTAAAAAGGGGCCACTTAATGTAAAGTGTTACTGCAGAAGCTTTTATCCAAAGCGAAATTTTTACGTACAACTGGTCCCGGGAATTGAACCCACTAACCTGGCAATGAAAATGCCATGCTCTACCAACTTAGCTACTGAGAATGAATTGCGTCTCCAGAGGTACTGAGTGTGAAGCAGTACAATGCCATGTCCTGGACAGGACACCACGGCTGCTGAGCGGACAATAGGATGGCTCCTCAGCTTTGAGGTTGCCATTGTGACTACCCAGACAGAGGCAGCTTCCCTGGAAGTAATGATCTCTCTGAGCCTCTGGCTGCCAATTGGGGCCATAACAAGCTTTATTCACCCTGAAACATCCCTCCTTCTAGTGGGAACGCTGTCTCCCCGGGACAACAATGCTGACAGCCAAGCCCAGAGTCGCTGGCTCTTCTTTTAAGTTTTTATGATGTTGGCCTTCCCCCCTGCTACTGAGGCAAATGTAGGCCATC
This sequence comes from Salmo trutta, assembly GCF_901001165.1. NCBI lineage: Eukaryota > Metazoa > Chordata > Actinopteri > Salmoniformes > Salmonidae > Salmo > Salmo trutta. The sequence continues at coordinate 15,372,044 of NC_042980.1, forward strand.
AAACAAAGCAATTTACGACCCTGGCTAAATTTGACCTTGGGCCTCCTGAAATGACAGACAATTGCTCCCTTTAAAATGGAGAAGCCTTAGGACTGAGAAGCTTTGTGTGTCAAATACACAGGCTAAGACATGTTTTTCTCTTGGCTTTGTTTGTAAACACCTATCTATGATATCAGTCATCTATAGACGGTTTTAGACTGGACTAGCTGGTACAACTTCCCAAACAAGAGGAGGAAGAAGAAATTCAGATTGGGCGTCTCAAAATATGCCTCATGATGATCGTGTGCTGAGTAATTCCACTGCCTCACTTTAAATGTAACAATTTAATTGGCCGTTTGGCATTTTATTAGAGCTCTAGTGAAGGAAGGCCGTGACCTGGGTGACTCCTGGGTGACTCCTGGGTGACTCCTGGCTTCTGGTTCTGAGACAGAGCTACAGGGAATTCCTTATTTACTGCAGGGGTGTGCTTGCCTGGTTGACTGGCCATCACAGGGCTTTCACTCTGCACTGTTATTATTAGTTCCTCCTAACCCTAACGCCACACTGGTTTCTTTTTCATTACCGGTCCTCTCTCAGAGATGGAAAACCAAAGCCGTACTTGCATCACAAATCCTGAATTTTCTAATTTCCCCAGTATTTAGCAGAATGCCTTGTCTTAGTTCCACCCTAAATCTCCTGCCCATGTGTAGGGTGTGGCTTAACATTGAGATATGAAAACAGACCTTATGAACAAGAAGTGGACTTGATAGAACACAGAAACTACCATCAACTGGATAAATAACCCATTGAGTTTCAATACTAAAAACATATATATTTAACCTTTATTTAACTAGACAAGTCAGTCAAGAAAAAAATGATTATTTACAATGACGGCCTACCCCGGCCAAACCCTAACCGGATGACGCTGGACCAATTGTGCACCGGCCTATGGGACTCCCAATCACGGCCAGGTTGTGATACAGCCCAGGATCAAACCAGGGTCTGTAGTGACGCTTCTAGCACCGCGATGCCACTCGGGAGCCCCGATAATTAGGAAACATCGACCAATATACACTGAACAAAAATATAAACGTAACATGTAAAGTGTTGGTCCCATGTTTCATGAGCTGAAATAAGATGCTTATTTCTCTAAAACGTTGTGCACAGATTTGTTTACATCCCTGTTGGTGAGCATTTCTCCTTTGCCAAGATAATCCATCCCCCTGAGATGTGTGGCATATCAAGAAGCTGATTAAACAGCATGATCATTACACAGGTGCACCATGTGCTGGGGACAATAAAAGGTCACTCTAAAATGTGAAATATTGTTCACACAACACAATGCCACAGATGTCTCAAGTTGAAGGAGCGTGCAATTGGCATGCTGACTGCAGGAATAGGAATGTCCACCAGAGCTGTTGCCAGAGAATTGAATGTGCATTTCCCTACCATAAGCTGCTTCCAAGATCGTTTTAGAGAATTTGGCAGTATGTCCGATATCACAACTGCAGTCCACATGTATGGTGTTGTGTGGGCGAGCCGTTTGCTGATGTCAACGTTATGAACAGAGTGCCCCATGGTAGCGGTGGGGTTATGATATAGGCAGGCATAAGCTACGGACAACAAACACAATTGCATTTTATCGATGGCAATTTGAACGCACAGCTATACCGTGACGAAATCCTGAGGCCCATTGTTGTGCCAATCATCTGCCGGCATCACCTCATGTTTCAGCATGATAATGCACGGCCCCGTTTTGCAAGGTTTTGTACACAATTCCTGGAAGCTGAAAATGTCCCAGTTCTTCACCCACTCATTGAGCATGTTTGGAATGCTCTGGATTGACGTGTACGACGAGTGTTCCAGTTCCCGCCAACGTCCAGCAACTTTGCGCAGCCATTGAAGAGGGACAACATTCCACGGGCCACAATCAACAGCCTGGTCAACTCTACGTGAAGGAGATGTGTCACGCTGCATGAGGCAAATGGTGGTGACACCAGACACTGACTGGTTTTCTGATCCACGGCCCTACCTTTTTTTTAAGGTATCTGTGACCAATAAAAGCATATCTGTACTCCCAGTCAGGTGAAATCCATAGCGTAGGGCTGAATTTATTTTGGGCTTCTACATCTGCATTGCTTGCTGTTTGGAGTTTTAGGCTGGGTTTCTGTATAGCACTTTGTGACATTGGCTAAAGTAAAAAGGGCTTTATAAATACATTTGATTGAAATTGTTGCATGTCGCGTTTATTTTTGTTCAGTATATATTGTTATAGCTCTATATGCTTTTGGTAGGCTATCTATTGCTATGGGCTCAAAATGTCCAGAAACAAAGGACTTTCTTCTGAAACTCGTCAGTCTATTCTTGTTCTGAGAAATGAAGACTATTCCATGCGAGAAATTGCCAAGAAACTGAAGATCTCGTACAATGCTGTGTACTACTCCCTTCACAGAACAGCACAAACTGGCTCTAACCAGAATAGAAAGAGGAGTGGGAGGCCCCGGTGCACAACTGAGCAAGTGGACAAGTGCATTAGAGTGTGTAGTTTGACAAACAGACGCCTCACAAGTCCTCAACTGGCAGCTTCAATAAATAGTACCCGGAAAACACTAGTCTCAATGTCAACAGCGAAGAGGCGACTACGGGATGCTGGCCATCTAGGCAGAGTTGCAAAGAAAAAGCCAAATCTCAGATTGGCCAATAGAAAGAAAAGATTAAGATTGTTTGTGTTCTTTTGCCCATCTTAATCTTTTCTTTTTATTGGCCAGTCTGAGATATGGCTTTTTCTTTGCAACTCTGCCTAGAAGGCCAGCATCCAGGAGTCGCCTCTTCACTGTTGACAAAAACAAGGACATTTCTAAGTGACCCCAAACTTTTGAACGGTAGTGAAGAAAGTACAGTGCATTCGGAAAGTATTCAGACCTCTTAGACTTTTCACAGTTTGTTACGTTACAACCTTATTCAAAAGTGTATTCAAATGTTTTTTTCTCATCAATCTACACACAACACCCCATAATGACAATTAAAACAGGTTTAGACATTTTTACAAATGTATAAAAAAAAAAAAAAAAAAATATCACATTTACATAAGTATTCAGACCTTTTACTCAGTACTTTGTTGAAGCATCTTTGGAAGCGATTACAGCCTCGAGTCTTCTTGGGTATGACGCTACAAGCTTGGCACACCTGTATTTGGAGAGTTTCTCCCATTCTTCTCTGCAGATCCTCTCATGCTCTATCAGGTTGGATGGGGAGCATCACTGCACAGCTATTTTCAGATCTCTCCAGAGATGTTCGATCCGGTTCAAGTCTCTGCCTGGGCCACTAAAGGGCATTCAGAGACTTGTCCCGCAGCCACTCCTGCGTTGTCTTGGCTGTGTGCTTAGGGTCGTTGTCCTGTTGGAAGGTGAACCTTTACCCCAGTCCGAGGTCCGGAGCGCTCTGGAGCAGGTTTTCAACAAGGATCTCGCTGTACTTTGCTCCGTTCATCTTTCCCTCGATCCTGACTAGTTTCCCTGCCACTGAAAAACACCCCCACAGCATGATACTGCCACCATGCTCCACCGTAGAGATGGTACCAGGTTTCCTCCAGACGTGACGCTTGGCATTCAGAGGCTAAAGAGTTCAATCTTGGTTTCATCAGACCAGAGAATCTTGTTTCTCATGTCAGAGTCCTTTAGGTGCCTTTTGGCAAACTCCAAGCCGTCTGTCCTGTGCCTTTTACTGAGTGGCTTCCGTCTGGCCACTCTACCATAAAGGCCTGAATGGTGGAGTGCTGCACAGATGGTTGTCCTTCTGGAAGGTTCTCCTATCTCCACAGAGGAACTCTGGAGCTCTGTCACAGTGACCATCAGGTTCTTGGTCACCTCCCCGACCAATGCCTTTCTCCCCCAATTTCTCAGATTGGCCGGACGGTCAGCTCTATGAAGAGTCTTGGTGGTTCCAAACTTCTTCCATTTAAGAATGATGGAGGCCACTGTGTTCTTCAATGCTACAGCCATTTTCTGGTACCCTTACCCAGATCTGTGCCTCGACACAATCATGTCACGGAGCTCTGCGGACAATGCTTTCGACCTCATGGCTTGGATTTTGCTCTGACATGCACTGTCAACTGTGGGATCTTATATAGACAGGTGTGTGCCTTTCCAAATCATGTCCAATCAATTGAATTTACCACAGGTGGACTCCAATCAAGTTGTAGAAACATCTCAAGGATGATCAATGGAAACAGGATGCACCTGATCTCAATTTCAAGTCTAATAGCAAAGGGTCTGAATACTTATGTAAATAAGGTGTTTATGTTTATCTAAAAACCTGTTTTCGCTTTGTCATTATGGGGTATTTTGTGTAGAGTGATATGGACATTTTTTTATTTAATACATTTTAGAATAAGGCTGTAATCTAACAAAATGTGGAAAAAGTCAATGGGTCTGAATACTTTCCGAATGCTCTGTATTGCCTGTATTCAACATTTATAAGGCTTTGCATTTAGGGTGTACATAGTATAAACAGCATAAATAATATTGGGCAAGGGAGGGATTCTCCATCTTGTTCTATTATATGGATTCTTCTCATGCATTTCTTTACGAGACAAGGGCTTCAGTAATCTGTATCCTTTAGCGAGAGAACCCCATGGAGATGCATTTAAAGAGATAAATTGGTATCATCCCCAGTGTGACAGACTCCTCATCTGTCTCTGCTCGCGTCCATTGATCACAATTTATTTTATTTGTGTTGCATTATTAGGCGGAAGAAAAGCATTGGATTAATAAAGGCCTGATTATAAAGTTAAACAGAAACACTATACTGTTCCACGGGAAGCCTGCATCAGCTCAGGAGGCCCGACTGCTGCCTGACCTTATATCATATTACATTGTTGGCTGAAATCAGAGGTAGCGCTTATCATTTACTATAGATGTAATTCATTTAACGATTATCACTTGCTTCTCTGTTGGATTTACTTGTCTAATTCCATCAGAAGACTCCTATATTTCGAAGTGATTTATCGTGTCTAAGACATACGTACTGTATAAGAATTGACCGATGGTTGTACAGTGAAATCATTACTTACGTTATGTGGAAATGTGTGTTACGCAAGGAGCCTTTGCCTTAACGCCTCACCCTAGAGCAAGGTATGTTGGCCATAGTAAAAATCCAGCTGTTTGACCAAGTGCCGATGTGTGTCATTCTTAATGACAGGGTCAACCTGATAATAACAAAGCAAAGTTTACACTTTCAACTAAAATAGATTTCGGAATTCTGTTCGAATCCTTGTTGTCTGTGAGTGAGAGAGCGATATACCGAGGCTATTGGGCCCCTGTTGGCCCCTGTTGGAGCTCTAGCAGTGTAGCCCTGTGCATTTATGGATTGCAGTAATTAAACTAATTAGATGGGCATGCGGTCTTATAATAATGAGTTTGTGTCAGCACATGGCAAATCATGGTGATAAATAAACTGATGAATGCAGTGAATACATTTCTTTTTTTTAAAGTGTAATTGCTACTAAGATGGAGAGATTTAGATTTTGCGATACTATTATTTGTCACTCGAAGTTTGAGAAACTATATGATGAAGGGTATGTACTGTACAACGCATAACCATTTAATGGTCAGTAATTAAATTCATTGTGTGGGTTTTTCCTCTTTATTGGTCCATTCTTTTCCAACGTCTCCTCTAACACAATCGGGGGGGGGGGGGGGGGGGGGGGGCAGCTAGAGTGGGGAATGAACCAGCAACTCTGCAGTAGCCTAACAGGTGAAGTCCACTACCTCCTGTGCCATAAAGGTTGAGACTGAGGATGTAACACAATGACATGCAGGGAGGCATCCGACACTGAAGACTGAGGCTGACAATGTTACAGTATTTCCTCTGATGTAGGTACCATTAACACCCAGTGTGGTCCACACTCACACAAAGCTATTATACAACTGTGGAACCTCAAAAGGGGTCTCACTGCTTACTAAACTTCAAGGACAGTATATTTTCCCATTTTGTGAGTTAGACGTACAAGAGATGTTTACAGACCTAAAAGATATATCGTTTTTATCCATACGAAACAACTACTACTGCTATTGCTTGTAACATTACGACTGTGTAGAGAAGATACTGGAAGATAAGCCCTTGTGCCTTTGATCAATGAAAATGTCTGCTGCTGCACGGCATACACAGGAATGTTAGAATGTTAACGTGATCCAGACGTTAGTGTAGATTACCATATTATGTATGCTTATTCAAGGTGTCATTGAGAGCCGCACATTAGATTAGGACAATATGCTGAATGTAATTATATGCTACTTATTCAACTTGCCATTTATCACAAGGGTTAAATAAATACAAACTGAATTAAATGTGAATCCTCTTCCCTTCTGAAAGAAAACAAAAGACCAGGCTCTCCTTTGAATATTCCTGACACCGCCAGACTAAAAGATGAGACGTTATTTAAATACGAGCTTGCGGACTTCACCCGATGACCTCCTCTAAATATTATTTACGACCCAAAACATCTTTTAATTCCAGATATGTCTTTTTAGCGATATCCGAGTGTCAGCGCTCTAATGCAAGGCGCAAGGCTGTGCCCATTTTTCAAGCAGACAATGAATATTCAAAAGATGTGCTTTAGAAAGGCGGGGTGAAAAAAGGGGAGAGTTAACATTAATTAATATTCGCAGCAGTAAAAATGAAAGCGAGACCTGGGCTAATTTCAAAGGACAATTAATCATAAGGATCCGTAATTACACCAGGGAGTTTACAAATTATTTTTTTTAAAGGGGCCAGAGTAAAAGAAAGAAGATAATCCCCTACCCATCAAAATCACTGGCTCACCACAGTCCCAGCAGAAAGAGCAATTAGAGCAAACAGCAGAGGAGAGGTAATTGTGTGCCAGGAGGAAGCCCAGGCAGAATCTTAATTGCAGTGAACGAAGGAAGGATGATCACTTTCTCTAACTAACACCTGATCGTACTGAGGGAGAAGAGAGGAAATGCATGCCGGAGCCGGTCTGTAACCACCTCCAGATGCCTGGGTAAAATTAACCCTTCAGAGGTGTTCTGGTAAATGTGGCTGTACTACATACTGTGGAGGCATCATGAGCACCCCATCACTCCACTGTCACTTCATGGATGTCCGTGCTCATGGACAGGAGTCAATCTCACAGGAAGTGTTTCCGTTACTGCACACAAGTTTCAAATAAATGATCATCTTCTATACGGAGATATTTATTTACTGAGCGTCTACACTGTATATTTACTGAATATTCACTACACTCTGAATTGACAATGTCTACACTATAACGTCAAAACCTGGCAACGGTTTACTTTAAACAATTGTTGTGATGTAGGCTCACTTCACCAACATTAGCCATGTTTGCACCTTCCTCGGTGTTTCAGAGTCCACTGATCAAAGAGAGACAGAGTCTCCAATGAGAGCCACACATAAACCTCTCTTTTATAAAGGGATAATGGTGTTTACTGCAAGTCAGAGCCCGCAGGTGTTAGTGAATAGCAGTGAAGGTTGTTAGGCCCTAGGCCCTGCTGTATTTGTCAGTAGGCTAGACTTGAAAAGGCCTCTGTTCACATCTGGTCTCTGTGTTATAGCACCAATCGGCACAGACTTGTTTATGGTCACTCCGAGGTACCTCCCTTTGTGAGCATCATGTGATGGTTCAGTAATAGAAGCTCACTTCTTCATAGCAGTTGTTTTCACCATGGGGCTATTCAGGGTCAAACAACACACTCACATGGTGATGCCTTCGCTTTGATGTCCAAGCTGTGTGAGATGATTTGCTTTCTGTTCTGTTGGGATTGAAATAATTACCCTCACGCCTCCAATCAGAGAAGCTAGGAGATGTTGGACATGCTGACATGAAAAATGTAGCTGGTCTTTTATTGCTTCCTCCAGGGAAAGGAATGGCAATTAAGTTGAGACATTGATGCCGAGACAGGTGTGACATCATGAAAGGTCACTGTTCAAAAACTGAAAATGTAAGGTATCAAGCTTGGGACTCATTCACTTCAAATGCAATGGGTGGAGTTACACTTTACATGTGCCTTCATTTCTGTGTAATTATTCTTGTAAATACATTGTAATAAGTATTGTAACGATTCATGATTATAATGTACTTATGGTTACTAACGTGTGCTAATGTGACTAGAATGACGTTGTATACTACAGTCAAACTTCCGGGACATAGTCATGTCTTATATGGGCAGAAAGCTTAAATTCTTGTTAATCTAACTGCAGTGTCCACTTAACAGAAGCTATTACAGCAAAAAAAGACCATGCTATTGTTTGAGGAGAGTGCACAACAACAAAATGTTTATCACTGCGTTTATCACGGCATTTATCACGCCCTCATCTTGAGGGTCCCAGAGATAAAATGTATCAGTTTTGTTTGATAAAATCCATTTTTATGTTCAAATGTAGGAACTGGGGTCTACAGTTTGAACCCCTGCTGTCTCTGGCTCCACACCCACCCTGCCCGACCATCTAGATGTGTGAAAGTTAGTGTATAAGCTAATGATCCATAATGTATGACATTCCTGGGAGTGTGTAAACTTCAATGTTTTATTACCATAGCATTTTTGTATGTTCTCTATAGTTATGTACTTGAAAATGTATCAATTGACCAATTTGGTACTTTTGGGCAAACTCCTGGCAGACTTGATACAATATATGATTCAGTAATGTAATTATTCACTGGATCAGTCTGAAACTGGGCACAGACACTGTGGTCATCTGGTGGTCAAACTCTAAATTACACCTGGACTCCTATCTGAAAGTATGGCCTTTCTCTTCCATTTCACCAGATCTAATGTGTTATATTCTTCTACATTCATTTCACATTTCCACAAACTTCAAAGTGTTTCCTTTCAAATGGTATCAAGAATATGCATATCCTTGCTTCAGGTCCTGAGCTACAGGCAGTTAGATTTGGGTATGTCATTTTAGGCGATAATTGAAAGGGTACGATCCTTAAGAGGTTTTAAGATGTTCATTCACTCTCTCCTCTTCCATAGTCACCCATCCTCACCCTTTTGTCTCCGTTTGTGAACGAAACAGTCCAGTTGACCTTCATTTTCCTTACCCAATCCACAGTCTGATAAAGGGATCACAACTGGCAGACCGTAGTAATGTCTTCACCCCTCAGTGTCTACCGAATGGCCGCTGAATAAAATCACAGTGGCGGTGAAATGGCTCTGACATAACCTGATCCAGGCGGTGACGTCGCGCAGCAACGCGCTCCACCCTGCAATACATCAGTGCCAGGAAACAGTGGACCTGGAGACGTGCTGATTGAATCAGGGGCCAGGGAGACTCTGGGGAGAGTTCATCCATATCGGGCCAGCAGAAGGCTCCCTTCTCCCCCTCTATAGTCTCCAAAAGCACAAGACCAGGAGCTCAAAACCCCACCAGACCGGACCCACAGACTGAATCATATCCATCTTACAGTGACATTTTAGTCATTTAGCAGACACTCTTATCCAGAGAAACTTACAGTAGTGAGTGCATACATTTTCATTGGTGCCCCATGGGAATCGAACCCACAACCCTGGTGTTGCAAATGACGCGCTCTCCCAACTGAGCCACACAGGACTAAGAGGGAATTTAGCGGAAAAAGTCAAATGGACCACTTAAGTTGAAGTAGGTGTATCAGCAACTATTCGTGTGCATAACACATTATGTAGAAATGCTTAGTGGAGCTGTTCACAGCCTTGGCAATGCACAGACCAAGTCCCGACTGCTCATCCCCCCGGCTCTGTGTGGCTAGATAGCATCTAAACATACAAATAAAGAGTTTGTGTTGTTTATTCTTATAAGAGAAGAAGCTATATTTTGTGGGCATAACCAATACCGTAAATTCATTAGTTATGACCATCATTCTTTGTTCAGCGTCTTTATCGTTTACTGAAGTCTTTGATGGCTGTGAAATGCATCATATAAATCCTGATGATTCTAGCCCCAGGATAAATGACCAATACCTTTGATTCATTACTGTTTAATAGCCTTGAAGATAGTGCAAATCAGATTTGTCAGATTACGCTACTGGGTTTGCCATTTTTAATAATGAAAATTACATTGATATCCGATAATAATTTATCATTCTAAAGTTGAAGATATTACAATGGAGCTGTTGTGAAAGTAATGAAGCTGACACGCTTTGCTTTATCATTTAAAGCAATGGTACAACAATAATAGAATAATCAACCATTTCATTTTTCATGCTTATGGGGTGTTTTTTTTGCTCAGTCAACACAATGCATACCAATGTATTCAAATGATTTGCATGTTAACTTTTCTATTTCCGAGGATGAATCGGAATATGACGACAGGTTAAAAACGACATATTTGCAAAGGTCATTCAAAATGACTTTTTCCAAGGATGGACGTTGTTTGCATATTGTTTGTGTGGTAAAGAGGGGAGACGTTTAATTCCTTTTGCAATTGTCCCCACGAGGTGGTATTATAAGTGTCACCAGTCTAAGTGGTGATAGGCTGTGTCCTACATGACTTTGACCAGCCTTGTCAGCTGGCAAAGAACAATCCCCAGGACCACTAGTTGTGATGTGCAGGGGTATTAGTGACAGTATAAGCAATCTAGTGAATAGATTTTTCTAGAGATATTGTTTGTCTACAGATTAACATGGTTTCAATCAGTTGGGGGTGGGTGTCTTCATATTGTTGTCCTGTGTAGACATGTGCACTACCTAGCATGGGTAAAATGTCCTAGCTCAGCATTACTACATGCTTCTATTGGACTAATGCTTTCATCTCCATGTTTGATGAATTATTGTTCAGAGCCCGTGGCAGATGGGATGAATGAGTTATACATCCATAGGATATGGAGAATTATTCTGACAGCTGCTTAAAGAAATGAAAAAAGGTGCCAACTGTGATGCATACCACTTTTGATATGAAATGCTGGTAATTAAGTACACAGCAATTAAAAATGTGTCCACGCATACCTGGACCTGTGCACTATAAGCAGAGTGTGTACTTTCACGTGAGCCTATAGGGCCTACACAATGATGTCAACAGTATATGAGATGGGTTTACAGTAGTAGGCCAGGGGTCTACACGCTTTTCTAGCATGAGAGCTACTTAAGCTAGTCATTTTTTTCTAGCTTTCAAATAGGCACATTCTTCTCCTCTCCCCTTCAACTCTTTCCTGGGTCCTTAGTGTACAACAAAAAGTAGTGCACTGTTTTCTGTCAACATACCTGGTAAAATAATGGTTCATAAACAGCTCTAAGGCGAGCCCGATAAAAGCTGTGATTTTTTTCCTCCCCAATTTCGTTTTTTCACTCTAAAAAAAAATGGTTCATAGAGAAACAACTAAATTGCATGTTCTGAGTCCATGCCGATGCTTAAATCACATCAGAATACCTTTTTTTTTAGGTCTGTAAGAAAACGAACAAATTGGGATAGCGTTCATTGCGATGATTAGACAGGAGCTTGCAGAGATGTGTTTATGACAGTTTGACTTGGGACATGTGACAAATGCATGTACTTACAGAATTGTTTGGCGAGCTACTCATGGCTGGGCTGCGAGCTACTGGTAGCTGGCCATCGACCTGTTGGAGAACCCTGCAATAGGCCATATCGCTGAATAAAGCTCTGCGTTGTAGTGGCCTGTTGTACAATAGATGTCCCTATCAATACAATGACTCTAACCTTGTCTCTACTTTAAGAGGTAATTTTAGAATATTGTGATACATGGACTTCAGCTCAGGGAGCTGGCATATTTATGCTTTAAGTCATTTAAATGTGGCACAATAAATCACCCAGTAGCTCTATTTGTTTTAATTTTTGAGTAATGTTGCAATCCAATTAAATTAGTTGTAGATTTTCTGTTTTATTTTATTGGCCAATTGGGCATTACAACCTACGAGCGGTAATGCATATATCTGAAAGTATGATAAGTCATTAAAACCGTTTCCTAATATGCTAATGTATTAAATTAAACTGTCTTGGCCTCTGCAAGAACAATAAAGCACATTGATTTAAAAGTATTTCTTCTAATTTCAGATATTAAACCTCCTGGTGACTGTATATCAGTCTTGTCGAGGTACTCGTGTCTTCTAACAGTGAACAAGGGCAAATGACCAGAGAGCATCCCAGTGCCGTCTCCCCCTCTCTCTCTCTCTCAGCACCTTCCCCCCACAAAAGAAAGCAACACTCGGCTGCCCCCACCACCCCCCAATCCCCTTCAGAGATCCACTGTTCCAAAGTAAACTCAGTTGCCATAGTAACACCCTCCCGGCTAGTTTTGTAAGGTCACCAGCCGCCGAGCTCTACCCTCAGAGAGCAGGCATAACTAATGTCCTGCAGGTTCAGGCTTGATGTAAATAGTCTCAGGTGACAGCCTACTGTACAAATACTCAATTATGCTTGCTTAAAAGGAAATGATTTGTTGTAACAGCCAGCACTCAACCTGCGTGACATCAGTGTTGCCCTGGCAACGCCGGCTGATTGCACGGGCTGGAATTAGGTATTGATCAGAGGTGGGGGGCCAGCGCCAGCTTGGGACTTGAAGCCTTCCACCACTACAATTTACAGAGGGGGTTGGGAGTTCTGGGGACAGTGGGGGCTGCACACAACGTCCAGCTCAGAGAGCTGAAAACCCCTCAGGAACCAATTTACACTACACGCGGCTACAGTGCAATATCTGCAGCAGTCAATAATAGAAATCTGATGCCCCTTCTGCAACCAATGTGACCGTTCCTCCCTCTCGTTAGAACAACTTGAAAGTTCTAGGCTAATCCATGAAGCACAATAGATTTTCAATGAAACACAGATATTTTTGACTTTGGGAGTCTACTTACTCCATGTAATTAAACCTGTGAGTATGGAAGGCTGTGATTAAGGATAAAGACCCAACCTTGACAGGGTTTCAGTGAGGAGAAATATCAGGGAAAGAATCACAGATTTGACATAGTGAAGACCTATTTCTAAACAGTAAAAAAAATAAGCATGGTTCAACATCTGTTCTTTGTTAGCAGGCCTCTCCTTCAGAACCCTCTTGGTTGGTTTGTAGCACGCTATAGCACAGGCTTCCGATGTGTACGTCTCTGCGATTCAGCTGGTTGTGAACCCTCTATAAAAAAGGTAATGCGTTCTAGCACAGATGATCCATTCTATTGACCAGATACTCCAGTGGCCGCTCTAACAATGAAAATAAATGTCTTCAAAAATGGAAGGCGGTCAGGAGGAGGCAAGATCAGGTGGGACCATTCTAGCCAATGAGAGGGCAGATATGTTTGTGAACAACAGGCACAACACCGATAGTGTTTTTTCTCAAAGTTGATGTCACGTGTCCTTTATCAGTACACTCGGAAGAACCTAATCATTACCAAACTGCCATTTGTTCAAATAAGCCACATATCGCAAATAAGCCATTACATTTTTTGTTGACCAAATTCAACACTCTCATTGACCTCCATACAAAAACTCCTTGCTTTGTGAGCGTAAAAACAAAACAAAAAAAACACTGCAGAAGACAGATTTTGGGCCCAGTTATCCCTCTGGCTTCGCCTCTTCCTCTCTGGCTCTAGTCATGATGGAATCAATCACTTGCCCCTGCCAGACACATGACAACTCCCTCTCCTGGCAGCTCTCAGAAATGCAGTGTGCAGGGTGAGTTCACACCCCCTCACATCTGACCATGTTTAACCCGAAAGGGTCCATTGTAGCCAAATCTGCTTTCCACATAGAACTGTCTACTTTACATTACACAGACGTGGAGGATGTCAGCCCCTTGTCTCATCACAGGACTGCATTATGGAAGACATTGGCTATAAATGTGATCTATGTGTATAAAAGTACTGGCTCAAAAGGCTACAACCGCTGCTGCCTCATAAATAAGAGCCAGCTACCAACAAGAGCAAATTCCAAGACCTCGATGTCATGGAAAAACCCTGTCCAGTCTTCCCAAGATTTCATTTGTAAATCCCTCAGACATACTGCATAACATTACTGCTCTTTGTCTCTGACTGGAACTGGGACTGGGGGGGGGGGGGGGGGGGGGGGGGGCGGCAAGCTGATGTCACCAAACACTGGCCTTATAGCAAAATGATGGCCCCATCATCAGCACAGCAATGACAGCTTCATAAACTTTGATTTAATCAGACGGGGGAAATTGAACCATTATATGAGCTAATCTACAACTACGAGATGATATATCTCAGGCGCAATGCACTGATGGCTCTGATGAGAATTCATCCCCGTCGCTGGCGTCGTAGAGTCAGGGTTCAGATCTTAAGTCAGTCTCACACCATGGACGACAGCATATTGTGGCCTTCACCGTTATAACACACGGTGTGGGAATTTGTCTGTGCGTACAAAAGTTTGGACACCTACTCATTCAAGGGTTTTTATTTTTGCTATAACATATGGAATCATGTAGTAACCAAAAAATGTGTTAAACAAAATCGAAATGTATTGTATATTTGAGATTCTTCAAAAGTAGCCACCCTTTGCCTCGATGACAGCTTTGCACACTCTTGGCATTCTCTCAACCAGATTCATGAGGTAGTCACCTGGAAGGCATTTCAATTAACAGGTGTGCCTTGTTAAAAGTTCATTTGTGGAATTTCTTTCCTTCTTAATGCGTTTGAGCCAATCAGTTGTGTTGTGACAAGGTAGGGGTGGTATACAGAAGATAGCCCTATTTGGTAAAAGGCCAAGTCCATAGAATGACAAGAACAGCTCAAATAAGCAAAGAGAAATGACAGTCCATTACTTTAAGACATGAAGGTCAGTCAATCCGGAACATTTCAAGAACTTTGAAAGTCTCTTCAAAACAGCCGCAAAAACCATCAAGCGCTATGATGAAACTGACTCTCATGAGGACCGCCACAGGAAAGGAAGACCCAGAGTTAACTCTACTGCAGAGGATAAGTTCATTAGAGTTACCAGGCCCAAATAAATGCTTCACAGAGTTCAAATAACACACAAATCACAACATCAACTGTTCAGAGGAGACTGCGTGAATCAGGCCTTCATGGTCGAATTGCTGCAAAGAAACCACTGCTAAAGGACACCAATACGAAGAAGAGACTTGCTTGGGCCAAGAAACACGAGCATTGGACATTAGACTGGTGGAAATCTGTCGTTTGGTCCGATGAGTCCAAATTTGAGATTTTTGGTTCCAACCACTGTGTTTTTGTGAGACACAGAGTATGTGATCGGACGATCTCCGCATGTGTGGATCCGACTGTGAAGCATGGAGGAGGTGTTATGGTGTGGGAGTGCTTTGCTCGTGACACTGATGGTGATTTATTTAGAATTCAAGGCACACTTAACCACCATGAAGCCTCCCGAGTGGTGCAGTGATAGCTGTACCACTAGAGATCCTGGTTCAAGTACAGGCTCTGTCGCAGCCGGGAGACCCATGGGGTGGCGCACAATTGGCCCAGTGTCATCCGGGTTAGCGGAGGGTTTGGCCGGCAGGATGTTCTTGTCCCATCGCGCTCTAGCGACTCCTGTGGCGGGCCGGGCGCAATGCACTCTGACACGGTCGCCAGGTGCACGGTGTTTCCTCCGACACATTGGTGCGGCTGGCTTCTGGGTTAAGCAGGCGTTGTGTCAAGAAGCAGTGCGGCTTGGTTGGGTTGTGTTTCGGGGGACGCACGGCTCACGACTTTCGCCTCTCCAGAGTCCATACGGGAGTTGCAGCGATGAGACAAACTAACTACCAATTGGATACAATGAAATTGGGGAGAAAGGGGTAAAAGTAAAAAAATATATATTTATACACACACAGTGGCAAGAAAAAGTATGTGAACCCTTTGGAATTACCTGAATTTCTGCATAAATTGGTCCTAAAATTTGATCTGATCTTCATCTAAGTCTGCTTAAACTAATATCACACGTTTTCATGTCTTTATTGAACACACCATGTAAACATTCACAGTGTAGGGGGAAAAATATGTGAACCCTTGCATTTAATAACTGGTTGGCTCTCTTTAGACAGCAATAAAGTCAACCAAATATTTTCTGTAGTTGCGGATCAGACCTTCACAACGGTCAGGAGGAATTTTGGACCATTCATCTTTACAAAATTGTTTCAGTTGAAAAATATTCTTAGAATGTCTGGTGTGAACTGCTGTCGAGGTCATGCACCAGCAATTTAAAATCGGGTTAAGGTCAGGACTCTGACTGGGCCACTCCAGAAGTCGTATTTTCTTCTATTGTTGATTTACTTCTGTGTTTTGGGTTGTTGTGCTGTTGCATCACCCAACTTCATTTGAGCTTCAATTGGCAGACAGATAGCCTTACAATCTCCTGCAAAATGTCTTGATAAAAATGGAAATTCATTTTCCCGTCAATGATTGCAAGCTGTCCAGGCCATGAGGCAGCAAAGCAGCCCCAAACCATGATGCTCCCTCCACCATACTTTACAGTTGGGATGAGGTTTTAATGTTGGTGTGCTGTGCCTTTTTTTCTCCACAGTGTTGTGTGTTCCTTCCAAACAACAACTTTAGATTATCTGTCACCAGAATATTTTTACAGGAGCGCTGTGGAACATCCAGGTGCTCCTCTGTAACAATGGTTTTTTTTGACAGCAGTGGCTTCTTCCGTGGTGTCCTCCCACGAACACCATTCTTGTTTAGTGTTTTACGTATCGTAGACTCGTCAACAGAGACGTTAGCATGTTCCAGAGATTTCTGTAAGTCTTTAGCTGACACTAGAATTCTTCTTAACCTCATTGAGCATTCTGCACTGTGTTCTTGCAGTCAACTTTGCAGGTCGGCCACCCCTAGGGAGAGTAGCAACAGTGCTGAACTTTCTCCATTTATAGACAATTTGTCTTACCGTGGACTGATGAACATCAAGGCTTTTAGAGATACTTTTGTAACCCTTTCCAGCTTTATGCAAGTCAACAATTATTGTTCTTAGGTCTTCTGAGATCTCTTTTGTTCGAGGCATGGTTCACATCAGGCAATGCTTCTTGTGAATAGCAAACTCAAATTTTGTGAGCATTTTTTATTGGGCAAGGCAGCTTGAACCAACATCTCCAATCTTGTCTCATTGATTGGACTCCAGGTTAGCTGACTCCTGACTCCAATTAGCTTTTGGAAAAGTCATTAGCCTAGGGGTTCACATACTTTTTAGAACCTACACTGTGAATGTTTAAAAGATGTATTCAATATAGACAAGAAAAATAATGACAAATTATTGTAAGCAGACTGTCTGTCTATTGTTGTGACTAAGATGAAGGTCAGATCCAATTTTATGTCAAATTTATGCAGAAATCCAGGTAATTCCAAATGGTTCACATACTTTTTCTTGTCACGGTTGTCTTCGGTGAAAGAGGACCAAAATGCAGCAGGTACGTGTATGCTCATATTTAGATTTATTAACTTACAAAAAAAACAACTGAATACAAAATACCAAAACTACTAGAACTAACAAACGAACAACAAAACAGTCTGTCAAAGCATAGTGCTTACACAGAACAATCACCCACAAAACACAAACACAAACACACCCTCATTTATGAGACTCTCAATCAAAGGCAGATAGAAAACACCTGCCTTCAACTGAGAGTCCCAACACCAATTCACCAGACATAGAAACAGACATACTAGACTCCACATAGAACTACCTAGACATAAACCAAAACCCGGACATACTAAATCAAACACCCTTTACACAAACACACCACCCCGAACCACATAAAACAAATACCCTCTGTCACGCCCTGACCAAACTACAAAACAATTAACCTTATATACTGGCCAGGACGTGACAGTACCCCCCCCTTAAAGGTGCTACCCCAGAAGCACCTTAACACAAAAAAAATTACCCCCAAACAATACCCAAAAGAAAATTCCCCCTTACTAAAGGGAGGGAAGGGAGGGTGGCTGCCGTCAACGACGGCACTGTGCTACACCCCCCCCTCCCCAACCCACCTATCTTGGAGGCGGCTCAGGTTCTGGCCGTTCCAGGCAGTCTGGGTAGTCTGGAGGTTCGGGGCAGTCTGGGCAGTCTATCAGCTCTGGGCGGTCAGGGCAGTCTGTCAGCTCCGGCAGGTCAGGGCAGTCTGTCAGCTCCGGCAGGTCAGGGCAGTCTGTCAGCTCCGGCAGGTCAGGGCAGTCTGTCAGCTCCGGCAGGTCAGGGCAGTCTGTCAGCTCCGGCAGGTCAGGGCAGTCTGTCAGCTCCGGCAGGTCAGGGCAGTCTGTCAGCTCCGGCAGGTCAGGGCAGTCTGTCAGCTCCGGCAGGTCAGGGCAGTCTGTCAGCTCCGGCAGGTCAGGGCAGTCTGTCAGCTCCGGCAGGTCAGGGCAGACTGGCCACTCCGGCAGGTCAGGGCAGACTGGCCACTCCGGCAGTTCAGGGCAGTCTGGCCACTCCGGCAGTTCAGGGCAGTCTGGCCACTCCGGCAGTTCAGGGCAGTCTGGCCACTCCGGCAGTTCAGGGCAGTCTGGCCACTCCGGCAGTTCAGGGCAGTCTGGCCACTCCGGCAGTTCAGGGCAGTCTGGCCACTCCGGCAGTTCAGGGCAGTCTGGCCACTCCGGCAGTTCAGGGCAGTCTGGCCACTCCGGCAGTTCAGGGCAGTCTGGCCACTCCGGCAGTTCAGCGCAGTCTGGCCACTCCGGCAGTTCAGCGCAGTCTGGCCACTCCGGCAGTTCAGCGCAGTCTGACCACTCCGGCAGTTCAGCGCAGTCTGACCACTCCGGCGACTGTTGACTGACGGGCAGCTCCGACGACTGTTGACTGACGGGCAGCTCCGACGACTGTTGACTGACGGGCAGCTCCGACGACTGTTGACTGACGGGCAGCTCCGACGACTGTTGACTGACGGGCAGCTCCGACGACTGTTGACTGGCGGGCAGCTCCGACGACTGTTGACTGGCGGGCAGCTCCGACGACTGTTGACTGGCGGGCAGCTCCGACGACTGTTGACTGGCGGGCAGCTCCGACGACTGTTGACTGGCGGGCAGCTCCGACGACTGTTGACTCGCGAGGCTGGGTTTACGCACTTGCCGTTTAGTGCGGGGAGCGGGAACAGGACGAGTCGGACTGGGTGGACGCACTTCCGGGTCCGCACGAGAGACAGGAGCTGGAAACCCAGGGCTATGGAGGCGCACAGCCGGTCTAGATCTTACCTCCTGCACAACCCGCCTTGGCTCGATGGAACTAGTAGCCCTGCACGAGCGGAGTGCTCGTACAGGGCAGACTGGGCTGTGCAGGGGCTTGATGGTAGCCGTGCGTAGAGCGGGAGTTGGGTAGCCTGGTCCTCGGAGGCGTACCGGCGACCAGATGCGCTGCGCAGGCATCCTCCTACCAGGCTGGATGCCCGCTCTAGCACGGCACCTGCGAGGGGCTGGAATAACTCGCACCGGACTGTGCGTGCGTATGGGTGAGATATTGCGCTTCTCAGCGAAACATGGCGCTCCCCACCTCATACGCTCCTCCATATAACCACGGGTAGCTGGCTTCCGGCTCTTCTTACGCCTAGCCAAACTACCCGTGTGCCCCCCCCCAAAATTTTCTTGGGGGTGCCTCTCGTGCATCTCCTTCAGCGCGTCCACTCTGGCCTCGTACCACCGCCTCTCTGCCTTGGCTGCTTCTATTTCCCACTGCGGGCGGCAATACTCCCCAGCCTGATGCCAAGGTCCGGCCCCGTTCAGAACTTCTTCCCAAGTCCACTTCTCCCGCCAGTCCAACTCGAACGCCTTCTGCTCCTTCCTCTGCTGCTTGGTCCTTGAGTGGTGGGTGATTCTGTCACGGTTGTCTTCGGTGAAAGAGGACCAAAATGCAGCAGGTACGTGTATGCTCATATTTAGATTTATTAACTTACAAAAAAACAACTGAATACAAAATACCAAAACTACTAGAACTAACAAACGAACAACAAAACAGTCTGTCAAAGCATAGTGCTTACACAGAACAATCACCCACAAAACACAAACACAAACACACCCTCATTTATGAGACTCTCAATCAAAGGCAGATAGAAAACACCTGCCTTCAACTGAGAGTCCCAACACCAATTCACCAGACATAGAAACAGACATACTAGACTCCACATAGAACTACCTAGACATAAACCAAAACCCGGACATACTAAATCAAACACCCTTTACACAAACACACCACCCCGAACCACATAAAACAAATACCCTCTGTCACGCCCTGACCAAACTACAAAACAATTAACCTTATATACTGGCCAGGACGTGACATTTCTTGCCACTGTACATACACATACACTGCAGTTCAAAAGATTGGGGGTCACTTAGAAATGTCCTTGTTTTTGAAAGAATAGCACATTTTTTGTCCATTAAAATAACATCAAATTGATCAGAAATACAGTGTAGACATTGTTAATGTTGTAAATGACTATTGTAGCTGGAAATGGCAGATTTTTTTAATGGGAATATCTCCCTAGGCGTACAGAGGCCTATTATCAGCAACCATCACTCCTGTGTTCCAATGGCTCGTTGTGTTATCTAATCCAAGTTTATAATTTTAAAAGGCTAACTGATCATTCGAAAACCCTTTTGCAATTATGTTAGCACAGCTGAAAACTGTTGTCCTGATTAAAGAAGCTATAAAAAAACTGGCATTCTTTAGACTAGTTGAGTATCTGGAGCATCAGCATTTGTGGGTTCGATTACAGGCTCAAAATGGCCAGAAAAAAAGAACTTTCTTCTGACACTCATCAGTCTATTCTTGTTCTGAGAAATGAAGGCTATTCAATGCAAGAAATTGCCAAGAAGCTGAAGATCTCATACTACTCCCTTCACAGAACAGCGCAAACTGGCTCTAACCAGAATAGAAAGAGTGGGAGGCCCCGGTGCACAACTGAGCAAGTGGACAAGTACATTAGAGTGTCTAGTTTGACAAACAGATACCTCACAAGTCCTTAACTGGCAGCTTCACAAAACACCAGTCTCAATGTCAACGGTTAAGAGGCGACTCCGGGATGCTGGCCTTCTAGGCAGAGTTGCAAAGAAAAAGACATATCTCAGACTGGCCAATAGAAATAAAAGATTAAGATGGGCAAAAGAACACAGACACTGGACAGAGGAACTCTGCCTAGAAGGCCAGCATCCTGGAGTCGACTCTTCACAGTCATTAACAACATTAACAATGTCTACACTGTATTACTGATCAATTTGATGTTATTTTTAAAAAAATTGACTTTTTTTTTTGCTTATCTTTCAAAAACAAGGACATTTCTAAGTGACCCAAAACTTTTGAACTGCAGTGTATACATAAAAAAAAAGCATGGCTACCACAGCATTCTGCAGCGATACACCATCCCATCTGGTTTGCGCTTAGTGGGACTATCATTTGTTTTTCAACAGGACAATGACCCAACACACCTCCAGGCTGTGTAAGGGCTATTTGACCAAGAATGAGTGTGATGGAGTGCTGCATCAGTTGACCTGGCCTCCACAATCACCCGACCTCAACCCAATTGAGATGGTTTGGGATGAGTTTGACCGCAGAGTGAAGGAAAAGCAGCCAACAAGTGTTCAGCATATGTGGGAACTCCTTCAAGACTGTTGGAAAAGCATTCCAGGTGAAGCTGGTTGAAAGAATGTGTGCAAAGCTGTCATCAAGGCAAAGGGTGGCTACTTTAAAGAATCTAAAATCTAAAACACTTTTTTGGTTAGTACAATATTACGTGTCATTTCATAGTTTTGATGACGTCACTATTATTCTACAATGTAGAAAATAGTGAAAATAAAGAAAAACCCTTGAATGAGTAGGTAGCGGCAGCAGCGTAGCATAGTGGTTAGAGCGTTGGACTAGTAACCGAAAGGTTGCAAGATCGAATCCTTGAGCTGACAAGGTACAAATCTGTTGTTCTACCCCTGAACAAGGCAGTTAACCCACTGTTCCTAGGCCATCATTGAAAATAAGAATTTGTTCTTAACTGACTTGCCTAGTTAAATAACGGTAAAAAATAAAAGTCCAAACTTTTGACTGGTACTGTATGTGCACGTCTATTTGTTCATTTGTCTTGCACCAGTGGTAATTAATGTGTATATTCTTTTGTTTGTTCGGCTGGGTGTTGCTCTGATTCTTTCAGGGTCAATGTCATATATCTTAGCTTTTTTTCTTATAATGCAATCAATGAAGGTCTTTTCCCACCATCTATTGAAAGTCAAAACCAACCTATCTGGGACCGCTCTGAACTGTTCTGTCAAATCTAAGAATCAAGCCCATATTTCTTGGAGTCATGTTGTGCAATTCCTCACTCCAGTTTGTGTGTGCGCTCGCACCTAATATACAAAACATCTATTGAAATATGCATGAGACCCATGATGCCTGCACTAAAAATACACTCAAATAGGGAATACATTGACAGCTCTGTTATTGAGCTCTCCTTGAGATTCTTGTCACAGCAGCCACAGATCTCTCTCAAGACTCATGTATTATCAAAAACACACCATCTCTCTCCCTCTCCCCCTCTGTCTCTCTCTCTCTCTCTGTAATATATCTCTGTATCTATCTACAGTATCCATCTTCCATCTTTCTCTCTCGCTGTCTTTCACACCCTCTCCCCCCTCTCTCTTTCTCTGTAATATATCTCTTTATCCATCTACAGTGTCTTCCATCTTTCTTTCGTCTTTCTCACACACACTTGCTTATACTGTGCCAACACAAAATGATGCACACATTGGATGTGATTTACAATGTCTTTTATTCATACCTAAAAGACACCTTGCTACAGAATGGAGGGGATGTTTTAGGCACATTGAAGATTTGGAACACATAAAAAGGAGAGAAAAGATCAACCAAGCCAAGTCATTTCAACAATTTCCCCTATAATCTTAAATTAAGTTATTCTTTTACTGTCAATGGTGATCTAGAGGGCAGCGTTTATGCCACACTAGCCACTGTTCTACCATAAAGAATGATAAAATGACTGGAGAAACGGCCGCTAACGTACCTACCACTGGTCTCATTTTATGTGACATATCCCATTGGGCACAGATGTCAATTCACCATCTATTCCACGTTGGTTCAACATCATTTTGAAATTACGTGGAATCAACGTTGATTCAACCAGTGTCTGCCCAGTGGGCTATGAAATGGATGCAGATATCCTATCCTACTAACCTCTGGTTTCACTGGCTCTATTCAAACATGTTGTAGATGTTATAATGCTGTAAACAGTGGTGCTGTCCTTTCCAACCCGGGTTACCAACTGCTGAGTTACAGCTTAGACCCACAAGGCCAAATTGGTAGGCGTCAGCACCAGTTACACCTCTGTAATGGGGCCTTGAAATACGGCTCTGCAACTTTAATAAGTTCTAGCAGAGTCCAGGGCTGCAGGTTGCTTTCCCCAGGTGCTGCTCAGAGTTAGTGAACATTTATCACCGAAATATCTAACACCACTCCTGCTAAAGCAGACAAATGCCTTCCTGCTCTGGAATCCCTTCCGTAGTCATCAGAATCAGGCCAACAGATCCGCCTTTAATAGTTATCTATGGAGCCTTGCCTACGCGATGAACACCCACATTTATTTCACCGCTTTCACCGGCCCAGGGTAAGTGGATCAATTAGGGAAGACTACAAGTTCAGCATCTTTACACATAGTATCAATTGTTTAAGTTGAGCTACAGCGGCTCTCCAGATTATCTGGGATCTGTACCCCCCCCCCCCCCCCCAATCTAAAGCAATGCTCATTACAAAGGCTCTTCTGAAAAACACAACCTTGGCACATGCCTCCACACTAATGGCCCACAGATTGATTTTTAATTAGTAACACTTTTGGATGGTGGCCAATTCAAATGGATCCTATATGAATAACTAACCACCATTTTAGTTTTAGGTGTGCAGTAAAGGTCCTCTCTAAGTGGATGGTCTTAAGGCTGAACGTTGATTGGATTCTCACAGGACGATCTCACTGAAGTCCACGGCTCCTTCAACCTGTAACATGTTCAGCATGATCATATTTAGGATCTAGCCACAAACCTTTTACAATACTCAGTGACTTGTTGTGTTTGTTGAAATATTATTGTACAACAAATATATATATTGTTATAGCAATAACTATGCACCACACATGGCCGTAATAACAATCTGAAAGTTTGGAGAGTTCCACATGTCGATGATTATAGAAAGATGAGGTGGAAACTAAAGTGGGTCAGGTCAGATGAGTGTTGGGTTGGTGTGTATTTTAGAACAGGACATGAACTGTCATGCCACGTCAAACAGACAGGTCAGACGAGATCTCTTCAGTGGTAACCGTCGCCCAAGTGAGTCCACCAGGGAAGAAACCATATACTGTCCAACTGAGACTACTAAACTAGAACAGAGAACTATGGTGCAGAGAAGATGCACTACTGACGATTCAGCCTGGTCGCAAACCATACTGGCAGATTCACTGCACCAACTGTACCATTCAAAATGGAAATTATAATTTAGACAACATCAAGTTATATGTACTATATATGAATACACCTATGGGGTGTTCAGATATACATGTTGAATGTCAAAATGGTGCTAACATTTTAAGACCTGAGTGTTAAATGTATGCCCTTATGAAACGGTGTTGTTGAGACGCAGTTTCCAAAGGTCTCTTTGATCTCACCTACTGTATGTGTGACCAAGAGCTTTCTGGAGCATCATGAGAATGGTGTCAGAACGCAGTGAGTGAGATGGCAAGGACAGCCAGTCCTAAACGGTAATTTGATTTGAAGGCATGCTCGGTGTCAATCCGACACGTGTGTAAGTCAACCTGAAATAGTGTCCTTCCAATCGGACGCCTGATCTAAGAGTTCGCTTCATCCAGTGCCCTGTTAGGATGGGGAATGTCATGTAGAGCATAATAACCTGTTCCACTGCACACTCCAGCCCCACACAGGGCCAGCCCCAGTGCACAGTCCAGCCCCACACAGGGCCAGCCCCAGTGCACACTCCAGCCCCACACAGGGCCAGCCCCAGTGCACAGTCCAGACCTAGGCCAATATCAGACCTCTAATTATTGAATTAATAAGGGCATTCCATAGCGACTACGTGTGAGTTAAGTCATGGTCCAATGACTATCTTCTAGCAGCATGTGTCCCATGTCCAAAACCAGATCTATAATCGGTAGGCAGTTTCGATTGGATAAATCGCCGTTTGCGTCGCTGAGCAGTGAACAAGAAAATATTAAATCCAGTTTAAGATCCTACCCCCTTCCCTAAATCAAATATGGATGCCAACACATTCCCTCTGCTTCCTGTGTGGGGCAGCATGGTGCCCATATTACAAGGCTGATTAGCTAGACAAACAGGTGTGAACCACAGACGGGTGTGCTCGCAAAGTGAGAATACAAACAATGAAACCCATGTTAGGTTTTGATTTTGGGAGGAGGGTAGCATCAAAACATTTGATTACTTGTTCATTGCGCGGTGATGCAAACAGCGATTCTCCAATCAGAACGTCTAGCGATAATGGATGTAGCTTCTGAGACGGCACGGGACACATGCTACTAGCAGGTACTGTCATTGGACCATGACTTAACTCACCACATGTTCTGTCTAGTCAAAGCCGCTAGTGCCGTCACACAGAGGGAGACAGCAGCCGGTGACTATAACAACAAAATAAACAAACTCACGTTCACATATGCCAATTCATGGACCGTCTATATCCGGTTTGCATCCGGTTTATACAGACCAACATCACATGCACACTAGCTCTCAGTGTGCACAGGAAGCAGCACGAGCCGCGACGTCGTCACGTCATCCAAAAACATGGCAGACATTGGATGAATATAAAAAAATGTCCATAACTTCATTTGTGAGTGATGAATTTTTTTTTTGTAAAAACGGTCTCAGCAACAATCATTTGAATAATTCAATGGACATTTTGTGCACAAAGGTGATGACTAAAGTATTTTATTAGGAACTTTCTAATCTAATATGGACTGTAAAGAAATTGTCTTTCTGGGCCAGGCATCATTTAAAACTGCAGTACCGAAGCACAACTGTAGGAGCAGTTGAAACCGTGCTTCTAGATCGGAACCCTGGCCCAAGGGAAATAAAAGTATTATCTGAGTTTTTCGCACCGCCTGCTGTGTACTGGAGTCTTCCTTACTAGCTAACACCTGCCCACACTATCCTTAACAGAACTGCAGGCGGGAACGAAGGACACCATCTACTGGTGTTGCCCCCGCTAGTTACACCATCTACTGGTGTTGCCCCCGCTAGTTACTCCGGTACACAGCAGGCGGAAGGCAACATTGTGTGCTAGCTAGCAAGCTTGCTACTTAGCGACACAGTGTGCTAGCTAGCAAGCTAACTAGTTAGCACACAGTGTCGCCCCCGCCTCCAGCACACCGGAGTCCTCCGTAGGACTAGCACACAGTGTCCTTCGCTCCCGCCTGCCAAAAACCTGCCTTCGCAGTCGTTAACCGAACTGCAAGAAAACGGTCCCTGACAGGCGGGGGCAAAGGACACTGTCTACCGTTGTCTCCATCTTCTTCTGTTGGGCTTATCGCCGGTTGGCATCCAATGTTATGGTACCTACTGTACTGGAGCGCCCCCCACCTGTCCTAGCTTAAAGATGACTGGCCAATAGATGTATAAAGAGGGGTTCCTGCAGATGCAAGAATGCCCACATACAGGAATTTCAGGCCTGTACCCTTCTCAATTTCTCTGCCTCGGCTGAGAGGCTTCCATGGGTATGAGCACTGCCAACCATCCTGCCTGGATAGAAGTTCGCCCCTGCCAAAGCTTAATTGAAAATAAATAGGACCCCCTTCGCCACGTAATGTCTGAGCGCCCTAGACTTTGTCTTATTAAATCAGTCTTCTAGACCTACACTACCAGCTCACTGCATATTCTAACCCACACGACAGGGCCAGCCCCACTGCACACTACAGACGGTCAGTGCTATCCGGACTCCTTGGGACGTCCCACCCTAAACCCTAACCCTTAAACATTTTAAAATGTCAACTTCAATGGGTTAGAGACCCACTCCAGACGTACACAGGACCAGGCCCACTGCACACTGGAGACTATGACAATGCGACAAGATGGACATTTCCTTCCATATCACCCCAAACAAATGGACTGATTGTTTGGTATAAACATTGCTTGCTAAATTAACTATGCTATCTCTAGCCCCATCAAATGTTGTGCTCAATATAGAGAGAACACAAACACCAGACTGTGGTTACCATTAACGTTTATCTAGACATGTTTAGCTTTGTTTGGTACCATCAATGGGCATACTCATCGCGCCAGTCATGTGATGCTTAGCCACAGTTTACGGGCCTCTCGTTATTTGGTTTATCCTGGTTAGGGGGTGCACATTGTTTATAAGAAACTCAAACGTTTATGCAAATGGTCAGATATCATGAACGTGGCGTAAGTCACTGCAGAAAATGTGCTTTAAAACGACAACATTTTATCTATGCCACACTGCAAAAATGTGTAGAATTGTAGCACATTAAAAGGTGGAATCCACAGTAGGTGGAAACAGCACCACTGGCCACCCCACCACCGTTATCGTTTTTGTTGCCGAGCTAGTGCCGTCGTGCAGCATGGTAAAATACATTGCAGTACATATTGTGTTCTTCTAATCACGCGTGCAATGATGTCTGAGGAGAAAAAAAAGTGTTTGTTGACTGCAATAACTTTTGTTGTAATATCGCAAATGGGCGTGGCTCCGCCAAGAAGGTGGGGGGCCCCCCCAACCAAATCTTGCTTATAGGGCCCCCAAAAAGCTAGAAATGGCCCTGATCTTCTCATTCAGGGAGAGCTGCTTGTCTAGTTGACATGCGGTTATCATAATCCAGCCATTTACTCAGATGCGTGAGTTTATGGGCTTTTGGCCCTGCGTTTGAGGTGCTTTGCCTTTTTGCAAAGTTACCTCCACTCGAGGATAATGGTCAGTTTGTTATTTTGCTCAACAAATTTTCCATAATTTTTCCACATTTGCATATTTTGTAAATAAATCCTCTTAATCCGTTCATCACTTGCACTGTAAAATAAATCCTACCAATTCTTGTACCAGAACCCCTGACTCAGGTATCAACTGTTGCAACTCCACACCAACTAAAAAGACTGCCGGGTCCTCCATCTTAACACAGGTATTTGGTCAGTGGAATTACAGAAAGCCTAAAGCAGCAAGATTTTATTTTATCATTCATTAAAATAGATTTCATACAAATTAGGCTTTACCTTTGCATTTCTTTGTCTGGTGGAAGTGGACAGCGTTTCAACAAACAAAACTGTGTGCATGCATGTGTGTTTGTCTGTGTGTTTACTGTACACCGGCTATATGTGGATTATATGCATCCTGGGTGTGTAGAGGCCTCACACAGCATGGCACACACACAGATCCGACCCAGCATTCCACTCAACAGTCATTTATTGGTGTGATCCATCATTATCATGTTTTATTATAGCCAGCGTTGGAGATACAATTCACAATTCACAAATAGGCACACTCGGTTGAGATGACAGCCGGGGAGAGGGATGTCCTTTACCGTTGTCCTCTGCCAAGCACTTTCAGGGGAGCCTCCATGGCCCTGATCCCAGAGACCCAAAGAGCAGCCCAGGGCTAGGCATGGGGGGGCGGTTAGCAGGAACCAGCCCTGACAGCCCAGTACACTGTGGGCTTGGCCAATAGAACCCCATTATTGACCAGAGAAAGAGAGTCAAAGAGAAAGAGAGAACTGCTGCTCTCAGTGACAGCAATGTCACATGACTACCTTTGTATTCAGTGGCCATAACTCACTGCCTGAGCGTTGGGATTGATTCCAGGTCGGATGTTCCCTGGAGGATCCCTGGCACTCAACAGTTTGATCTGCAGATTAATGCAATAAGGATCCCCAGGCCAGGCCTTCGTCTCTGGCCAAACACTTACGCCTCCCAAATTTGTATCCAGCAAAAGGTTGAGTCCCATGTTTATTTGGGTAATGAATTGCAGTAATTAATGCACCTATTGATTCCTCCACAGAGTCTCCTACAAAGGCCAGTCAGATTTTTTATTTAGAGGGAGTGCACAGAGGGTGAGGGGAGGCCAGAAAAACCCAATACAGACAAGACAATTGCAATATGTGCTTGTAGAATGAGAGCGTAATTGTTCTATGAATCATATTTGAATATATTCAATTAAAATCTCACAAGTTGGAGGTGTTGGCTATTCCCTGCTTTTATTTCACTTCCCTTTCCCTTCCTGGTTGTAATAAAAATGCAAATAGTGAGGGCAACAGGGAGCCGGTAAGGACGTTTGGCTGAGGAGCGTTTGGTGTCACACTAATAACCACAATGCAATTTCCTCCAACAAACAGGCGAGTGTGCATTAGCATATAATCTTTTGGAATTACGAATGTGCTAATCTCTATCACCTTTCCTTGTAAAAGAGCTGCTGGAGACAGGCATTGGCTGAAAACGAGATGTGGCGGGAAACATTTACCTCAGGTACAGGAACACTTCTCCATTAGCCAGATAGGCATCAGCGATGCAATTATCATCCAACGATGATGAACTTGTATTGATTCAGTTGTGGATCATCATAACATATCCTTGTGTTGTATGTGTGTTACCCTTGGCTTGGGCCCTTAGCTCGTTATAAAAAGCACAAGGGCTCTCCTGATTGGTTGTTCTTCCCCGGGCTGTGGTTCTGTGCCGTAGTGCCCTATGTAAACACCTGGTCACAGCTGCTGTGACACAACTTACCAGGGTCTGGAGAACAATGAACACTGCCAGCCAGCTCGTTTATTATTATTTGTAGCCATTTATCTTAAGAATTGTTTGTGCCCCTTGCGAGTAATTATAGGAAAATTAGCTTTTGACCTTCGATTATTATTGGAAAAAACTTGAGTTTAGTTGTACTATGATCAATAGTTTTATATTGAGAACTATAGTTATTACAACAAAAAATGCCCGACACCCAAGAGGTGGGTGGGATTTGTCAGGATTATCTGACAGATCTCCATCTGAAGAGACGCAGGCATTCACTAAACAGATACGTTTCCTGGATGCAATGTGCTCTTTTAATTGTCCATTTGGTTTGCGCAAAATGGAAATTCGTCTTTGGCGCTCTGGCACACAAAAGAACGGCTCACCACGTAGATGTATAATCTCATATACAACTTT
Organism: Salmo trutta; assembly: GCF_901001165.1. Lineage (NCBI taxonomy): Eukaryota > Metazoa > Chordata > Actinopteri > Salmoniformes > Salmonidae > Salmo > Salmo trutta. Next base: position 15,402,079 of record NC_042980.1, read on the forward strand.
CACTTCATGTCTACAGTTGATAACTTGTGTTAGCCCCGATTTAGCCCTAAAGTCGGAGTTGTTGTAGTATAGGTGCAACTGAATCATTTTCTTTACCATTTCAGTTGATGTTATATACCTGTTTTTCAGTCAAGTTCTGTACACCATTTGAGTTTATAAGAGAAAATGTAACAGAAGTGATTACCAATCTCATTAATAACACACTTAACAACAGACTGAGCTGTTTGCCAACCAGGATTTAGTTTAAGTTTTTCCCACTACTTAGAACAATGATTATGAATAATGATTTGTTTTAACCTCCTAAATTTCTCAAGAACCTATGGCATGCCTTATTAAAGACAAAATAGGTAGAAGACTAATTAAGCTGACCAATAGAAATGACAGCACGCTCAACTGCCAGAGCTGAGCAAGAGCTTGAAAAATGGCTCCTCTGCAGTTTCAATTAATCAGGTGATTTTGCTTAATTTTGTTTGACGTTGGCAGAGGAAACGTCCTCTGGGAGTATCTGTCCTTTGACCACTAATGCTTTAGTAATTCTCCCATCAGTAAGAGCATGATTGAACCAAATCGTGTGTGTGTGTGTGTGTGTGTGTGTGTGTATATCGAAATTAGTATTGCATTCTCAGTTATCAATTACTCCTTGTTTTTTTCCCTGCACAAGTGAATGGGAGTTGATTGCAAAGCCCACACAACCAAGAGTGGAACCTGATTAACCTTTGGTTGACTTCAGCAGCAGCACGTGTGCATAGCAGCTTCCCTTCCTCTCCATCCGATATCCCCAGCCAGGAGATGTTTCAGCTCACCTCTGCTGCAGTGATTAATTAACAATAGAACCATTCAATGGCCCAGTAATTACCAAACACTTCGGACACGGCAACATTTTTCAGCTCTGTCATACAGGCTTGTCGGCGGCACCGGCTTTCACCTGGAATCCTCAGGCTCCTTGCTCTTCCTAACTTTGTTTTCTCTGACGCAGATTAGATCTGCCACCCCATTACAGATTCATTTTCCTAATTTTTCATGTCTGCGCCGCGCCCCATCTGCACAGGGCTGATAATTGTGGGGACCAGCCCTGGTGATTAACATCAGCAGAATTAATTACGCCCGCCATTAAGGCTCCAGGTTGCACACAATGATCAAGAGAAATTAACTTTCTCCCCAGCTCCTAAATCATCTCACCTTCAAGTGGAGTGATGGCACAGAGAAAGCCAAAGCCCTGGCCCCTGCTTGCCACCTTCTAAACCAAACAAGAGGCGCGCATCCCGTGCCCACCCACCCACCCGCCCGCCGCCCACTAAGGAGATTACAGCCAGGGCTGACGGGTATCAATTACACCACCTTATGTGGTGGGATGAGAGAGTGGTACCCTGGGCCCTGTGACTAATGGCCCTGGGTTGGAGCCACCCTGCCTGCAGATACCCTGCCTGCAGCTGGAGATCAGGGAGCTAGCTGCCACTCCGGGTAGGCAGGACCTACTGCCAGATGCTGGGGGCTGATTGGTGCACAATCCAACTTGTCAGTTCACTGGCCTGACATAGAGCTACAGTATATGGTTTATTACTCCAAAACAATGGATGATCTGGCTCTGTCAAGTCTATCTATCATACAGCAACGTTTTATCTGTGTGGGTCAAATGCAAAAGAAGACGTATGGTATAGTAGCTCTGAAAAGCAGCCGAACGTCTCGAGGTTTACCATTGTGTTTGTGTAGCTGTTCATACAGCGTGTGGTCTTAGCTGTGTTGCATTGATAGTGAGCTGTGTAACGTGTGTGAGCATACAGTGACGGGGCAGGCCGGCCCCTCAAAAAAGGAGAGTGATGTGTTTTTAAGCTACGCTAATGAAACAGGCCCCGTGCCCCGGCTGTACCGAGAACAGTGGTAATGTCAGGAGGAGATAAGCACATTGCGCCTGTAGCATATTGACTTGTCAAGGTTAAGCAGTGAGAACCAGCGGAGGAGTGGGAGGTGAAAACGCCCCATCCTTTCACTCTTTCCTTCGATTTCTGAGGAAGACGGCGGGGGGAGGGGGGGGGAAAGGGAGGCTGCCCTGCTCCAACCTTCAAACAAAACACAGTGCAGATCAATCAGGAGCCATAGAGAGAGAGAGAGTATAGACAACAGAACAGTCATGGGTTTGGCTTTCTCCTCTCATTTAGATTGGATTTGATTTAGCTCCACAGGATCTAATTATGCGCAGACCTAAATCCCTTTGGAGTTTTCTCCACCATATTGAGGATGTCATGATGTGAGAAATGGCTGTGAGATATTAAACAGACCTGTGTGTATGAGTGTTTTATGGATGCACATCACAGTGAGCAATAATGACAGTCATTGGCTATCCTATTTGAATGGTAATAAAAACTGTCTAAGCATCTGTGTGCTTATGTTTTAAGGCCTATGGAAATATAACGGCAGTACAAATACAATGTGCATAGGAATATTGGATTTAAATCACTGAGTAATATATATATTTTTTTCTCATGATAATTGGCATAGGTGTTCACCTTCATTGTAATTTGCAGGGATTAAGACAGTCAGCATATTTCCTTTGCCTAAAACGATGAGAGGTGCACTATCGCCACACCAGACCCCTGCTTCAGGAGGATTTAAAAAGGTTAAAAGACTAGTCAGCAATTACCCTCTGTTCATTTGAGGTAAGCTGTAAAACACAATCGCATTACAGCTGCAGACAAATGCCAGGCACTGCATCTACAAAGGAAGTGGCCATCGCTTACCTCTCACTGCACCAGCTGCCTTTTACTATCCTGCCTGGAAACAGCTCCTTTGGCAAAGGAGATCAGAGGAATGGGATTTATTGTCCGTTGTTTACTTGTTTCTCTGTGTGCGTGCGTGCAACAGAACTCTGTTCGTCAATCTGAGATAGTCCAGAGAGTGTCAGAGTGACATTTACTGCTCATATTGCAGGGAAACAGGTAAGCAGAGCACACCATCTACAAAGTAGTCCCCTTTGACTCCAGCACTCAACAAATCAGAGCTGATGGGCAGGCTGGAGAGGGGGCACTGACACAGAGCTCTTTAAGAGCCCTAGTGTGCCCCAGGAATGTGGTGGAGTAAGGCCAGGGAGGGCAGGGCAGAACAAGGCGCTGTCTGGGGTTCATCTGGGGCCCAACCCGATGTCTCTTCAGTCTCCTCTAAAACTACAGTATTCACTTTAGACTTTATAGAATGCTTTCAAATGATGAGCAATAGCCAAAAACGGACGAACTTCCAATTCTTTCAGGTTATCGATCTCCAACCCCTAAGAGTTAGGTTGGTGTGTGTGTGGGGGGGGGGGGGTTACCATCTCAATCGAAAATTAGTCCTGGGCGTTTAAGTCATTAGATAATACTTCCCGTATTAGTGGGGTAGGCAGACAGATTTACAGCACTCTGTGTGGCAGGCAAGCCAGGCGGCTTGCGGTAACACGGGGGATGTTAACTCCACTCATGAAAAAAAACAGAGGATGTCATCACTCTGCGCCACCGCTGGACGGTACGTGTCACACGTATCCGCCATAGGGTAGCTTCTGTCCAGCACAGTCCACAACATCCTCTAAATCTGTCATCGCAGCCCAGACCTGCGACCCAAAATTGGCCATGCCACCCTGCTTTAGGGAGAGGACATGTGGGGGGGGGGGGGGGGGGGGGGGGGGGGTGTTTTTGTGGGTGGACATGTGTGAGCATTTAGGCACCCGTGTGTAGGACTGTGGGAGACAGCGCTCGGGACACGGCCGCCGGTGCACATGGTCCGAGGTGTGGGCTTGGCGCTCATTACAGACCCGTTGCTGTACACTGACCAGATAAGCAGAGCAGGACAAGATGAGAGCACTGCTGCCTACACAGAACTGCAGCCAGCCAAAGAGACTGTCATACTGTAGAACTAAATTAAATCCCTTTCAAAAAAGGTCTTCATTTTTTACAATAAGCTTACATATACACTGTGTACAAAACATTAAAACACCTGCTCTTTCCAAGACAGACTGACCAGCTGAAAGCTATGATCCCTTATTGATGTGACTTGTTAAATCCACTTTAAAATTAGTGTCGATGAAGGGGTGGAAACAGGTTAAAGAAGGAATTTAATGCCTTGATACAGTTGAGACATAGATTGTGTATGTGTGCCATTCACAGGGTAAACGGGCAAGACAAAATATTTAAGTGCCTTTGAACAGGGTATGGTAGTAGGTGCCAGGCGCACCAGTTTGTGTCAAGAACTGCAACACTGCTGGGTTTTTCACACTAGAAATGGTCCACCATCCAAAGGACATCCAGCCAACTTGACAGCTGTGGGAAGCATTGGAGTCAACATAGGCCAGTATCCCTGTGGGGTTGGTGGAACTCAATATTAGGAAGGAGTTCTTAATGTTTTGTCCACTCACTGTATATCTATATTGAAAAATACAAATTAGTGAACGTTTGCTGTGTGGTGGAATTAGGGGAGATCAGTTGACATACAAAAATGAGAGAGTAATTTATTAGGTGCTGAGGATTGGATGTTACGTTAATTCTAACTATAAACAATTATTGCTGGAAAAGATGTATTACTGTGTTGTGTGCTACCAACAATGTCACTTTCATTTTATTGCATTTACACAGGCTTCTTTTGTTATATGGGGTACTTACTGTGTGTGTACATGTATGACTATAGATACTGTATATAGCACGTAAAAGTAACAAAATGTGTAATCAACAGATCCTTGCTTTTTTCCTTTCCATGCACTGACATCATTTTCTTAGATCTCTGTGTTTTGCCTGTAATGTCAATGTTTTGCCTGCATCGAGAGAGAGCACGAGAGAGAGAGCGAGAGAGAACGAGAGAGAGAGAGAGACCACAAGAGAGAGAGAGAGAGACCACGAGAGAGAGAGAAAGACCACGAGAGAGAGAGAGCACGAGAGAGATGTTTGATCTGCTTCGACATCATGCGTACGGCTCCCTCCTAGGACGTTTTGAAGTATTGCACTATTTGAAGAGTAGTTTATCCATTTACTCAAAAATTAATTAATTCTCAGTGACAGATATGAACTGTTTTGCAATAAAGTTCTTCCATGGTGAATTACCAAAAGGGGCAATGTTACTACAGCAACCTAATTTAGCTCAATAATTGTCATGTTTATAGCCTACAAAAAAGATTAATAAGAATGAGAGAGCATTTGATGCCAAAGACAAACCATGCAGACATTTTTTTTTTCACTGAACAAAAATATAAAAATGCAACACGCATGAGTTACAGTTCATATAAAGGAAATTAGTCAATTGAAATAAATTCATTAGGCCCTAATCTATGAGTACAGAAATTGCGGCGGGAAGTAGTTTGGGGCTGTTTTTTTGTTGTTGCCCGAGCAGCAGATGGCTATAGTCAGTGTGCTAATACAGGACTATTAAAAGGCCCAGTGCACTACTTTTATGAAAAAAATATTTGTATTGATATTTTTCAGTGGGTGCTACAGCACCCCTACTTCCTGCAGCTATGAATACGAATATGCATCTGTTACAGTGGAGGCTCATCCTCCTTAGTGAACTTCATAAAAATGTAAACAGTGAAACATTTTAAAAGTGATCATTTTTAGATAAATTATTTGGTGACGTGCATGTATTAAAATACTATTTTGCTTTGAAGGTCTACAGTAGTTTCAACAGCACTCTCTAGGGTAGCACCGTGGTGTAGCCAGAGGACAGCTAGTTTCCGTCCTCCTCTGGGTACATTGACTTCAATACAAAACCTAGGAGGCTCGTGGTTCTCACCCCATTCCATGGACTTACAAAAGTAATTATGACAACTTCCAGAGGATGTCCTCCAACGTATGAGAGCTCTTGCAGCATGAACTGACATGTCTACCCAATCAAAGGATCAGAGAATGAATCTAGTACTGAAAGCAATTGACTCAGAAAGACAACGGCTTTGAACAAATAAAATGGAGCGTTAGCTAAAGCATATTTTTGTAACTTTCACTTAATTAGCTAGCAAATGCAGCTAGCTAGTTTAGCCTCCTCAAACACCCAGCACAAACCGAGAAGGATGCTATATTAGCTAGCTGGATATACAACACTGAAACTCTTCCAAGTCAAGGTAAACTTTTGTTTTTATTAATTTATTGCAACCGGGGCCCACCAGTAAAACTGCTATACTCCTTGCTGCCTGTACACTGTACTGGATGATTGTAGCGGGTTTACTAACACGTTAGTTCTAGTAGCTATGTTGACTAGGACGTTATAATATGGTGACAATGATGTAGGCTGTGTGTAGCAGCTATGATATTTAGGTTTGGCTTGGAAAGCTTTTTTTGCCTGGTGACAGATCATAGATGTGTTGTGCACTGAGGTCCACAATCGAAGGGAAAAGGTGAGAGGAGAGCGTGTAGATGTGAGAAGGAATTCTACAATGATCACAGGGATCATACTGTATGTACGTGGCATCTATGAAAGTGAACTGTGTTTGTGATCAGGGGTGTACTCATTCCACCTATTCTGTTGAAAAAGGTATCTTAAAATGGAATGAAAAGGGGATAAACATACCTGAATTTGTCCAATAGAAACTGTTGAACTAATGATTATACCCTAGATCAGCTAGATGCAGGCAAGAGTGTGCAAGGCGGTATTGAATGTGTCAATGTCGGTCACCTTGATTACAAAAGTGTCTCGACCTGTGCACCTACGTTGGAAACCTTCAAATCATAGGCTAGGTTGTAGCAACCTCATGATGGGTATAGGGAAAATTTGAGTATCATGTAGTAAGTAGCCTGAACCTATCGATGTTACATTGAGATGAGTGAATGAGCGTCTTCCAATATGCTATAATAGAAATAAGGCCATGCTCATAAAAACAATAATCTCCTTCCCTCATCTTAAACGGCACCAACCGCCTCTGATCTGTTGGTCACATACCTACAAAAAAAAAAAGTAGGGCCGTGGAGCAGAAAACCAGTCAGTGTCTGGTGTCACCACCATTTGCCTCATGCAGGATAACACATCTCCTTCGCATAGAGTTGATCAGGCTGTTGATTGTGGCCTGTGGAATGTTGTCCCACTCCTCTTCAATGGCTGTGCGAAGTTGCTGGATATTGGGGATACAGTTTGTGCAGAAATGATTCGGTTGTGCAAACCCACAGTTTCAGCAGCTGTCCGTGTGGCTGGTCTCAGACGATCCCGCAGGTGAAGAAGCCGGATGTAGGATGTCCTGGCATGGTTACACGTGGTCTGCGGTTGTGAGGCCGGTTGGACGTACTGCCAAATTCTCTAAAACAACATTGGAGGCAGCTTATGGTAGAGAAATTAACATTAAATTCTCTGGCAACTGCGCTGGTGGACATTCCTTCAGTCAGCATGCCAATTGCACACTCCCTACAAAACTTGAGACATCTGTGGCATTGTGTTGTGTGACAAAACAGCACATTTTAAAGTTAACTTTTGTCCCCAGCACAAGGTGCACCTGTGTAATGATCATGCTGTTTAAAATCAGCCACTTGATGTCACACCTGTCAGGTGGATGGATTATCTTGGCAAAGGAGAAATGCTCACGAACAGGGGTGTAAACAAATTTGTGCACAAAGTTTGATAGAAATAAGCTTTTTCTGTGTATGGGAAATTTCTGGGATCTTATTTCAGCTCATGAAACATGGGAGCAACACTTTACATGTTAAGTTTCTATTTTTTTATAAAAATTGGACATACTGAAAATAAGATTAGACTTGGATGCTTTCAATGCACTATTTGCATAAATGAAGAAGAAAAAAGATTGTGCTGTCCAAAACATAGCTGCATATTTTATCCCTGTTAATTGAAAATATGTCTTCCTGGGGGAGAGAGATCAAAACGAGAGAACGTATTTTTCCCTTCCACTTCTCTGCACAGGTCATCGAACAAACACTTGCCCCACAATCCCCCTCCCTGATACATGTGTAAATATTATAATAGTGCCTTCCCTACTGAGATATTGACTTGTTTGGATTCTTATCTTTTATTATTGTTGCATTGTGGAGAAGGAACCTACATGGAACATTTCATTGGACAGCATATACACCATGTGTATCCTGTACATACGGCTTATAAAACTTCACTTGAAACATTAGGAAAATATATTTGGGGGGGGATGAATAACAGGTGGATTATGACATATTTACTACCCTCTAGGGACTTTGATGTCCATGTAGCATTCCTTTCTTGAATAGGATTTGAATAGATTATGCACTTGATAATTATGTAACAGACATGTTTATGACTGCTAGTGGACATTAGCTAAATAAAACCGGCGTACTAATAACAGATGTATAACACGATGCAATAGTTCACTTTCTCTGCATTGCTTAACCATTTCAGCGTCTGGAGAAAGAGCATGCAGGACTGGAATGTTGACTTTGGGACATATGCAACAGTAGCATTGTCGATAAGGCTACATTAGTGTGATATTCTTGCAGAGGAACCATAGAAATTGTGAATTAGAGCCAGCCGATGTTCTCATTTCAGCGCACAGAAACAATATGCATGAAAGATGGTTCACTGCTATTTCTGTAAACAAACAGTGCGTGTGGAGTGTGTGTGTGTGAAACGTCAATTTTGTGATGGCCAGGTGAGCAGGTCCTTATTCAGCTGGCCCATCCCGATGTAGATAGTGTTTATTCTATCCAAGTGGTGCCATTAGACATTGTGTCTGCTGATATTTGGCTGTTTCTTTTCATCCAATAAATTGTCCCTCTCCTCTCGTCATCAACAGTGCAATCATTCTCAGTGATGCTAGAGCACTGGGGAGGAAAGAAGAGGCCAGGCCCGCCAAGATGGATGTGTGTTATTGTTTGTGTGATGACAGTGGGTTTCAATCAGGTCCTCGGCACCCTAATCCCAGGTAGAGCTTTTGAGATGCTGAGTCAGGTCCTGCTTCATCGATCCATCACCCCAGGCTAGCGGTGGGCAGGTGTAGTCCCCATCTCCCCGGAGACACAGGAAACACCTGGCCTGCTCTCCTCGGGACTTCATCATCCCTCCGTCTCAGGCTGCTGGGAGCTCAACGTCGCCAAGCAGAAACTGTGAAAGCAGCACTTTTGTGCTCGTTTGTTGTCTGTACACAAGAATTAGGGAAGGTAGTGTGGCTCTCCCTCGCCTCCCACACCTGCTCCCCCACCCCTACCTCTCTCACCCAGGAAGAAAGGAAAGGAAATGCACTGAATGGACCGCACACACACAACTGCTTCAGAATTGCCTGAATCTGTGCAAGGCAGACCACATACATTTGTAGAATAAACCTCAATGACACCACACTGTAATTACCAATGCATTTCATCTTTATGACGTAACCCCCAATTTTTCAAAGTGAATGCTCTTTCAATACAGCTTTTAACACGTCATTACTTTGATAGTGTGGTAAGAGAATGAGCAGTGGTTATAATTACATTTGAGGCAAGGAACAGGCCAGTGAGGGGCGAGAGTGTTTCTCCTGCAGCAGGTAGTCAATTAGAGGCAGAGGGAGACTGTGCAGCAGCGCAGTCCTCACCTCTGTTGCTTCTCCACTGAGGTGCTGTAGATAAAGTTTTATTACAGGACACTATCTGCTTCTCTTCTCCTACATCAATAGACCAATCCATTCCAATATAATCACTTCTTCACCTTCTATTTCTCATTGAGACTAACAATAAAAGGTCATGGTTGCCACTTTAATCTAGCCAAGAAGGTGACCATTTTAAAGAAATAATGACTGCCTCTTTCTATTTTTTTATGTAGCTGGATTCCTCTGCTTTACACCCCCAAGAGTTATTACGTGTGTTGTCGCTGACAAACTAAAAGAGAAAGAACGACCCAAACTGTTTTATTACTCCCAGAGAGCTCTGTGAAGACAGCTGCTGTTATCTGTCAATATTTAGAAAGGAGAGAAATGTTCTTGAGTCCAGCCTTGGCCTGAAGCTCATTAAGAAGGCTTCACCAGCGCCATCTTGACTGTATCAATACACAATATGGCAGAGACCATGTATCAGTCTACACAGATCATTCCATACAGCAAATCAAATTGAGCAAATCGATTTCATATTCTAGGAACTCCCAAACATTGCTATTCCTTTATCAGTCCATACAGAAGGCCATTGCTTTATGAGGATGTTTAAGTAAATTGCCTTGTCTTCCAAATCCTCTGAGGCTTAATGTCCTAGTAAGACGGAAAGCAGGTTGAAGTAGATTAAGCAAGAAAACATCTTGCTTTGTTAGTTCCACAAAACACACAAAGTCGCTTTGTGGAAAATGAATATGAACATTGGATTTGCACATCGCAGACAATTCATTTCAATGCAGAAAACCTGAACCGCCGAAGTAAAAATAACATTCCGTAAATGATATACAGCCTGTTTGGAGCAAAAGGTGAAGGGAACCGGTATCATTGGCGGAGAGTAAAACTTCTGCTTTTCCCAGAGACAACTTGGAACAGTAAAGAGGACATATTGCACATTCAATAAAATGGTATTTTCAAAATACAGACGAGTGTGGAAGCAGTTTTTGGCATAGCAGGACACCGAACTCATTAGCCAAAAGAGAGGTTCCCTTTTGTTAAATATTTTATGCAGACCTATAAACATGGAGTGTACATGTGGAGCCCAATGGCTCTGGTAAAACCATTGATATGAGTCCATGTCTTTGGTGTTTGGCCTTGGAGGGGACACCCTGCCGAGCTGTTTATGAGCCTCTTGAACAACGAATGTACAGTGATCTGACATTCCATAAACTTTAGAAGGCATTTTATCGATGATTGATGTGATTGTCAACAAATCTGCATGGAAATTGTGGGGAATGCTGAATAGCCCTGGGCAGAAGAGGCTCTAGGCCTGGACTAAGTCATAAAATTGAGAGGTGTGAAAAGCCCCACAATTTCCCCTTATTAGAAACTATGAACTCTTTGCCTAAAGCAGATCTGATTATCTGAAGCTTGTCTGTCATCAGTAGCTCGCAGCCAGGGAGGTCTACAGTTTCGTTTGCAGATCACTCATATATTCACACGACACACAAAAACAATGCCACAAATGCTACCTTTAGTTCCCAATAAGTTGTAGTTACCCCATTAATTCTATTTTTATTTGGTGTGATTTACACCCATTTCCTCCATGCAATAGTACAGGAAACAGATGCTAGGAATTGTTCTTTTCCTAAATTCCTGGGAGAGAGATTCTGGTCAACACTGATGTGCGGGCTTGGCTTTGTACTCGCATGAGAAAGGGTGGTAGACAGTGACTAAATTGACTCCCTGGTTTCCCTGCTCCGATGCTCCATTTCCTCACAGTTTCCACTTGCGTATGTCCGTTTGCCCAAAGCCAGGTTGGCCATGCTTTATGGCAGGCTTCCCTCGCGGAACAACCGCTGCGTTTTCCCAGGACAAGGTCAAGACTCGCCCTCTGCTTCTGCTGCGACAGACAGGTGATGGGTGTGACGGCTGTTCCAATACAGAATATGAGCCGAATACAGATGCATGGAATAAAGTGGTCGACATACTCTGTTTAGACCCAGTTTTAGGGTAAATTATTAAAAAGGGAAATAATTAAACACCCCGGAATTTTCGTTGTGGGTGAATAAAACCACAGTTTGTAACAATTCCATTTAGTTTAATTACGAAATGTTCATTGAGTCAGGAAAAAAAATACTTACCTAAAAGGAAACATTAAGGACCTATTACTGTTTATGATGTCGAAGATTTTGAAAACAAACGATGGATTGTAGGCTATAGCTTCCAACCATGTATACAATAGGTCATGTGGCTCTTTTGGAATGTGATTAGGCTACAGCAGATATTTCATAGAATTGCTATTTGCGTATGAAAATCTTATGGGACGCTTTAAATCAATTGTTGTATTTTTGTTGGTGGCCCGCTTTTTGATGGTGTGCACAGTACGCATTTAGACTGTGGCATCAACCCAATGATAATACTCCAGCCACAAATCATTACTTTTCATGGGCAAGAGCGCCATCTAGAGGAGTTGACGTTTAAGGGAATGTTTTGACGTCGCCTGCCCTATATCTATGCAGAACCCTGCTGAAAATGACATACACTACTACCCGTTATTGTGGACCATCCAAAATGTACACAGTGATTTTGAAGCCAATTTGTTCACCAGTTTTAGTGATGGTTCAATCACGTATTAATGTTGTATTACTGTAAAAGCTGTTGGAATAATCATTGGACCAGTAGTGCCATCTACTGGTCCAATAAGCAATCAGGATCATTTACTGACCAAAATTATAGGTTATAATAATAATAATAATAATAATAATAATAATAATAATAAATGAATTCATTCCCCCCACATAGCTCAAATGAATGCTTAACATAAAATGTTTTTTTTTCTTTGATTCATACCAGAAATATGAATAAGAGCCCAAGTCTTCAAGGCCAATGTCTTTACCTCTTTTGGGGAGAAAAACACCAACATGACAGAATAGATTTGGTGGCGAAAGATTCTGCATCTCAACGGTTTAATTTGAAAGGAATTGACCAGTTGCATGAATGCTCTCCATCACCTCAAGATACAGTCGGCAGCAAGCTCCTCCATGAAGATTTACTGGATAGGAAGCTTTTGCTGACGGGGGCTGCTATTACCACAGATATATGGTAAAGCATCATTTGAGTTCTAAAATGGTTATAAAACTTGTATTAAATTGTCTTAAGTGCTCGCTTTAAAACCAAAGAGGTTGTCATTCACTTCTATTCCAGGAGCTGGTTACGTCATTAAGTTGTCAGCCAAAAAACATAATCTAGTGCAGGACTGGACAGTTGTAAGGCAGGTAGCCTAGAGGTTAGTGCATTGGGCCAGTAACAGAAAGGTTTCTGGATCGAATCCCAGAGCTGACAAGGTACAAATCTGTCATTCTGCCCCTGAACAAGGCAGTTAACCCACTGTTCCCCGGTAGGCCGTCATTGTAAATAAGAATTTGTTTAACTGACTTGCCTAGTTAAATAAAAAAAGGCAACTGTAATTTGTTTTTATGACAGACTATTTATCAGCAGGCTTTTATGCATTTGGTTAAAATCCTTTTAAAATTGCATTAATGAAATTCAAATGTGTCCTTTTGAACAGTGATGGGGTCAATTATATTTCAATTCCAGTCAATTCAGGAAGGAAACTGAAAATGCCAATTCTCTCCAATGTTTTTCATTGACTAGAATTGACTCTAAACCTGCTTCAAGTATTTTGATGCTCAGGCACTGCATCTCATATGTACGGCGTATTAACTACCCAACTCTGTGCAAAGAAGAGCATCGTCTTAATGTGGCATTTACTCTGCGAGTTTGGGCTGTGATAAACTATTAGTAACATACAATGTGGATTACCCTTGATGTTCGGCAACAAGATGAAAGATGACAAAAACACGTCGCTCCTAGAATGCTTTATAGAACCCCAGATTGGGAGAGAAAATATTCCCACCTGTAGCTGGTAATAATGTGTGGGTTGGGTCTGTAGTCTGTGATATATCTCAGTGTCAGGGGGCTGTCACCCCATGTTCAGAGAATAAGGGGTGTGATCAACAACCAAACAAACATGCTGTCCAGGGGTTGGGGCAAGGAGAAGTACACAGAGCATCAATCAAACTCCATCTGTGAGGAGCTGATACCGCAGCACACATGCCTCTACGCTCAGCTCTGCTCAGCTAACCTCCCTCAACACCCAGCCCGCTTCTGTTTTGTGCTATTTCAGTCCAAAATTTGTGATAGAAAAGAAAAATTAAGGAGCTTGCTGGTTCATACATTCCTATGCTTTGTCCAAAGCTTACTGTCAAGCGCAGAGGTGCCAATAATCCACCAACGTCAAATAGACAACGTTGGAAAATGCATATCTAGCATCAGGAGAAAACAAATTATTCCATTTGTGTTCTGATAATGGACACGTCACTCCGTTGAAGTAATGTTGAGCCCAGTGTAATGTCAACTCCTGTTCCAGGCCTCTAAAAGGCTTGTTGGGAGCGTTTCCTCCTTCAATTGGACCAGGGTATGACTGACTGCCTGGTTTTTGACAGCATGAATTTGACAAATCCCCTCACATCTGCTGCTCCTCTCAAACAGCAGCGGTTGGCATGGGCTTGGACTGGGCAGCAATACATTGTTTATAGCTGCTGGGCTATCCTTGGCTGTTCCCCCTGCACAACATTTTATCAGGCGTGAAAGTTTTCCTTCTTAGCTGGTGCTATGGGCAAATGAGAACCCCACAAAATTAAAATACTAATCAATGCCAATGTTACAGATTGTTCAAAATCAATATGGAGACAGAGGCCGTTTCCCATTTCGATGACATTCAGAATAAAACAAAATAATCATTGAGATCCATGGCCTCAATAAAGTATCCATTGTTGCGGTAGCATGCAGAGCATTTGCCAACTCCTACACCCAAAGGCGACAACTCCTGGTACCAAACAAATAAAATTGTATTTGTCACATGTGCCGAATACAACAGGTAGACCATACTGTGAAATGCTTATGGGTGGCACTTTTGATTCATTGTTCATCAGTCTTATTGCTTGGGAGTAGAAGCTATTAAGGAGCCTTTTGGAACTAGACTTGGCACTCCAGTACCACTTGCCACTGGAGTCTTTGACAATGTTTTGGGCCTTCCTCTGACACCGCCTAGTATATAGGTCCTGGATGGCAGGAAGCTTGGCTCCAGTGATGTACTGGGCTGTACGCACTACCCTCTGTAGCCCTTACAGTCAGATGCCGAGCAGTTGCCATACCAGGTGGTGATGCAACTGGTCAACTACTACTGTTCCTTAATTAAGGGAAAGCTCTGAAGCAGAAATAATGTTACCAGGCCTCAATCTCATTATCAGTTTAATTAAGAAATAAATGTGCTGGAACAAACACAGGTGATATGTAATCGCCAGTGTCAGAGTGAAGGGTGTAACACAGGACTTATTTCATTCATGGTTATTCATGGCTATATAATCCCCGTTTTCATCCATTGTAACAACTGTGTTAATAGAATGTTACACTTTAACAATACAATTCATCTCTGTAGTTGGAATGATCTTTTACTTAAAAAAGGTACAATAATACCACCTATAATATAACAGAACTGTAATAACCAAAACAAAAGACATACCACACTACATCTCTAAATAGGCAATAAATAGAAATGAAGGTTAATGACAGTGAAATATTGTCATTTTTATTGAGGCTGTATTTTTTCCTGGCACCCTGTAATGGTAATGCCAGACATTATTCCATCCAATAAAACAGTACATGGATACTAGTCCAGATCTGATTTTCAACAAGATTCTATATTTATGGTGAAGCAGCTGATGGCAATAGCATATTCAAGTTGTGCTGTCCAATGTCAACACTGACAGTGGTCAAATCCAAAACATTAACTTACGAATATTCAGATACATTTTAATGCAAGTGCAAATTGTGTAGGCTATTTTAAAGTGTTACAAATACTGAACAGTTGCATTTCCCTGCATTTTATTTTAATAAAACATATCTGTATGCATGAACTAGTAACATACATTTGCAACAAACAAGCTAAATTCCCCAAATATTTATTTTGCTTTGTAGTTATGGGAAAATATGGAAAAACCTGGTTAATGTCTATGGGAAAAACAATCAGCTGTGGCTATTCTGGTACATTGCCTTCAGTGTCCACTAGATAGCAGACAACGTCTTTGTTTCACTCCTACAGCTACATGGCACGTACACGGAGCGTGTATGATTAGCCTACAAAGTCATCACAAATGTTAAAGATTATACATAATAATAAAAAATATTATCTTTCATTTATATCATTGGACGTTTAAATAAAGGTATACTATGCATCTGAATAAATTGACTCTGAATGATTTATCTTAAATCAACTTGCTAGGCCTATCCGGTTTATTATGGTGAAACCACAAAAACGATCCTGGATCAGTTAACGACTGCACGGACCAGTTCAGACTTCCTATCACGTGGTGCAGTAGCTTCCTTTCTTCTCAGAACCAAGGAAAGAGAATACTTCGCAAAATGGAGGTGATAAATATGTTGATTGTTTATCAGTGTCTGCATACATTTGCGTTGCACGTAACAATGTAAAGTGTGTTATGAGCAAACAGGTCTTTGAAAATGATGCAGCGGCATAATGTGCACATGATTCTAACAGCATTTTTAGGAAGGCAACATTTAACGTTAGCTAGCTAACGTTAGCGCTGCTGCGTTTCTCAACATTTAGCTAGCAAAATTATCATGCCAGTCAGAGTTCTACGGTTACAATGTTGCAGTTATTTTGGTTTATAGAACGTCTCCACATTAACAAGTACTTGGATGTATCATTCATTGGGATACAAAGGCCTAAAATGTAGGTCAGGCCAAGCCTTAGCTACAGATTGTAACACCAGACAATGTGATGTAACCCCCAGAAATGGGTATCCAGTATACTGGGTGTTTCAGGTTAACGTTAGGTAGGTAACGTTACTGTTTGGTGTAGCACAGAGCATTTTCGACCAACCTTTGCGATTCGTCGAAACCGGGGTCTCATAAAATGTCATTGTCCAGTTGCAGGATGTCTGTTGGAATTTAGAAAATGCTCTGTTAAAATAAATAAAAAAATGTTTTGCGCCATAAAGGAATCCAACAATGTGAGGAGTGTGTACGCCGCCATCTTGTCTTTTTGTCTTGTCTTTTTTCTTGTCTTTTTCAAGTCTTCACTCATTGATTGAGGCAGGTGGATCCACCCCAAAGTGCCGCATGTCTTGACAGACACCTGTCTCGATCAACAAGAGAATACTTGAAATGGACAAGATGGCGGCGTACATGTGGTTTGATTACTTAATGGAGTCATTTTATTTTAATAATGGAGAATTTTCTAAATTCAAATGGACAAGGACATTTTATGAGACTCCAGTTTCCAAGAATCTAAGACCGTATTGCTAAGTTTGGTCAAATTATGTGCTACACCAAACGGTACCAAACCTGGTTAAATCACATCTGGTTTTACAGTCTAGCTAAAGCATAGCCTGTCCTACAGTTTAGGTCTATGTATCCCAATGAATGATACATTCAAACACTTGTTGAACTGTGGAGACATTCCATAATTCTACAAACCAAAATTACTGCAACATTGTAAACTAGAACTCTGACTAGCATGATGCAATTTCCTAGCCAAATGATCAGAAACACAGCTGTGCTAAAGTTAGCTAGTTAGCATTTTGTCACTGCAACATTTTCTAAGACCTGTTTGCTACATAATATTTTAAAATGGCAAAACTGTTTTCCCTAGAATGTCCAAGAGTCTTGGCTAATGAGAAAATCTTGATACATTTATATGTATCTGTAAAATGTTTGAAATAAGGTGGTATAGTCTGGTATTCATACAATTGCATTGTTATGTGACATGCATACTTGTTTTGAATCATTTTAACAGGGTCATGAAGCTAGGGAGCCTGAACAGCTCAGGAAGCTGTTCATTGGGGGCCTAAGTTTTGAAACCACTGAGGAAAGTTTAAGGATCCATTTTGAACAATGGGGAAACCTCACAGACAGTGTGGTATGTATCCATTTCACAAGTGTCTGGTATTTACAATGCATTTATATGAGGAGTAATGTGGGCTAATACGTTGGTTTCATGTAGGTAATGCGGGACCCAAACAACAAGCGCTCGAGAGGGTTCGGCTTTGTAACATACTCCTGTGTGGAGGAGGTGGATGCCTGCATGGCAGCTCGCCCTCATAAGGTGGACGGACGTGTTGTTGAACCTAAAAGGGCTGTATCGAGAGAGGTAAGCAAACTGCTTCACATTCATTTGCGATTGTCAAAATGTGAGAAGTGTGTGCTCACTGCTCAGCTTTTCTTCGGTCACAGGACTCTAATAGACCGGGTGCCCACCTGACGGTGAAGAAGATATTTGTTGGGGGGATCAAGGAGGACACACGGGAGGACCATATCAGGGAGTACTTTGAGACCTACGGGAGGATTGAGACCATTGACATTATGGAGGAACGCGCAACTGGGAAAAAGAGGGGCTTCTGCTTTGTCTCATTTGATGACAATGACACTGTGGATAAAATTGTTGGTACGTATGGGGTTGTTGCCGCTTTGAATTGCTCATTTTTAAATATCAGTAAACAATCCTTTGCTGAGGATTTGCCTTGTTTTCTTTTCAGCTCAGAAATACCACACAATAAACAGCCACAACTGCGAAGTCAGAAAAGCACTCCCAAAACAGGAAATGGAGGCGTCTAATCAGAGGAGTAAGCATAATAACCCATCTTTATTTGTCCAAATGTATGAATGTTTTAGTGGCACATATAGAACATACTTCAGTGTCAATATTGGCTCTTTTTTTTTTAGATAGGGGTGGTGGCTCTGGAAACTTCATGGGCAGAGGTGGCAACTCTGGTGGTGGCAACTTTGGGCAAGGTAAGTCCCTTTTCCATTTGATATGTGGATACGTTTGGAACCGTAATCGCACCAGCAATGTAAATGGAATTATCTTGTGTGTTACAGGAGGCTATGGTGGCGGAAGAGGAGGGGATGGATACAATGGATACGGTGGAGAGGGTCAGTATTTATGTAGCGGATCATCAGATAAGGAGCGGGAACTTGACGATGCATTTTTGAAAGAGAGCTTGTTCAAATCTGAGCGCTTTTCTGTCCAGGTGGAAACTACAGTGGGGGACCTGGCTACAGAGGTGGACGTGGTGGCGGGTATGGGGGAGGAAGTCCTGGGTATGGAAACCAGGGAGGAGGCTTTGGAGGAGGATATGATAACTACAATGACAGAGGCAACTTTAGAGGTACGAACACCTGTTTTAGCCTGTATATATTGTCATGTCACATGATCTGTTTGAATGAGCTGAACCCACAGTAATTGGATGTGACGACATTATTCTAAAAATCAATCCCTGTGACTCGTAGGGAACTTTGGTGGTGGAAGGGGTGGAAATTACAATGACTTTGGCAACTACGGAGGACCGCAATCTAGCTATGGTCCCATGAAGGGGAACAACTTTGGTGGCAGAAACTCTGGTGGTGGCCCCTATGGAGGTGAGTATTCTCTCGCTGAGCTGGATGAGGTGATGTGCTGTCTGATGTTGTGATGACACAACCCTCATCTGTCAATCATTTGTTTATTCCAGGTGGCTACGGCTCAGGCGGTGGAAGTGGGCATGGCTACGGCTCACAGCGATATTGATACTATGACGCTCGGGTAAGTTCCGTTTGAAAACACTGTGCATACCTGACTGTATAGTACAGTGTGAGCCCACCCAACACTAGAATAACTATTTGTTTTATCCTGTATCCATTCAACAGGCTTCAGTTCTTAGCAGGAGAGGAGATGAGCAAGGATTTGTCAGGAAAGCTGCAGGTTACTGTACTTTTAGGCAGTCGTCTGAAAGCATGTAGAGGAACAGAAGTCAGAAAGTTATTGCAGCTTTAACGGGAAACTAATCCTAAGAAAGACTGTACACACAAACTACAAAGTGCAAGGGTGTAGCTAGTACCTTATTTGTGGTAGATGTTCCCCCACTTTATAATTGTTCCTTTTGTGCATCTGAAGTGTATGTAATGTTGTGCCTGTGGAATCAGGAGTTTAAAAAAAATAAAAAAGTATTTCGAACTCCAGTCAGTTTTGAATAGTCCTACATTTATTTTGCTGTAGATTGATAGATTTTCTATGGTCTTCTCATCTTTGTCGTTTTTGAAGAACTTGGTCCTGTCAGAAGGGCTTATACGCATCAGGCCCTCAAATAAGCTAGAGCTTTCTTTTTTTTCTTTTGAAGTTAATATGATTGCAAGTCTTTGTATCAAGTGTATTATGATCTGTATTTCAAGAACCCCATGTATTTTATTAGTGACAAGTGGTTATAAGTAGTGCAGACAACAATTTTAAGGAAATGTGTTTTACACTACTTGTATGCAGTAAACAGAATTCTAGATTGTAAAAAATATTTTGACAAGTGGAAAAAAAGTTTAATAAAGTTGTGTAGTAAAGTCTTTTGAAGTATAGTGCATCATTGGCTCAGAGAGATTGAAGGATTTGATTCTTGTCATGTCTGTCATCACTAATCAAGTGTAGCAAATCAATATCCTCAGAAGTATGTTTTGTTTTCTCTGAACTTTGAAAGATTCATTTTTTTCCTGCCTGGATGGAAAGGGAGTCTTGGCTAGTCCTAGGGCGAGGGACACGCATCGCCTAGCCAGGATTGCACTAGTAGGATTGTTACAGCTACAAGCCACTTCAGTTGTGCCTCAGCGGGTCAGTATGGAAGATTGCAGTGTTTTTTCAGACAGGACCTCTTCAGTCCCAGCACAGTGGACAAGTCAGCATGTTGTGAGAGAAAAGAGAAGGCAGCACCGAGAGCCACACCCTTGGAGGAAAGCATATTCTAGCGAAAAAATAAACTAGAGTTCCTGGACACTTAGAGATCCTGTTGAGTCAGATATGGCAGTTTACCAGGAAGTTCTTACTAGCTTTCAGACCTTACAGGGAAAAGGGAAGTGAGTATTTCACAAGCAGTGGTAACATAAAGAAGATGCAGGTAAGAGTAACCACTTTGCTTGGTTTACAGATCGTGACAGAAGCATTACGACTACTCTTAAAGGCTGAAAATCTCTAATGACACGATTACATGGACATTTCTGGATGGGTAAGACTTAAGTAAATCTCAAAGTATACTGCAAGGTGTAAGGCTGCACACACCAACATTCAAATAGGGGTGAACAATTTCTGTTGAGTATGGAATCCCTTCTAAGAGTAAAATGGTACCATTCACTCCACTTAAGGTCATTTTTAAGGATCTCATGCATTTCTTGCACAGCTCACTGATCTCTGGGAGTCTGCAGAACATACTTTACATTCATGCAGGCTTACACTACAGGTATCTTGATATTTTGCGCTGCATCATTTTAAAGATTTTCTATACATCGCTTTGAAAGGTAACATTTAAAAAGTGTAACTTAATTAAGGATGATGATTTTTTTTCCCACCCCCCGGTCAGACAAGGTAGGTATATATTCCAGTTTGAATAAATTAATCCAAGTATGCATGTCTATTAGATGTGTTTCTTGAATAAAGACATTCTCCTAAAAGGAATTAGTGATATTTTATGTACTGTACCAGTCAAAGGTTTGGACACACCTACTCATTCCATGGTTTTTATTTATCTTTACTATTTTCTACGTTGTAGAATAATAGTGATGTCATCAAAACTATGGAATAATATAGTAACCAAAAAAGTGTTAGACAAATCAAAATATATTTTAGATTCATCAAAGTAGCCACCCTTTGCCTTGATAGCTTTGCACACTTGGCATTCAATCAACCAGCTTTCACCTGGGATGCTTTTCCAACAGTCTTGAAGGAGTTCCCACATATGCTGAGCACTTGTTGGCTGCTTTTCCTTTACTCTGTGGTCCATCTCAGTTGGGTTGAGGTCGGGGGATTGTGGAGGCCAGGTCATCTGATGCAGCACTCCATCACTCTCCTCCTTGGTCAAATAGCCCTTACACAGCCTGGAGGTGTGTTGGGTCATTGTCCTGTTGAAAAACAAATGATAGTCCCACTAAGTGCAAACAAGATGTGATGGTGTATCGCTGCACAATGCTGTAGTAGCCATGCTGGTTAAGTGTGCCTTGAATTCTAAATAAATCACCAGCAAAGCACCATCACACCGCCATTCTTCACGGTGGGAACCACACAAGTGGAGATCATCCGTTCACCTACTCTGCGTCTCACAAAGACACAGCGGTTGGAACCAAAAATTGCAAATTTGGACTCATCAGACTGTCCATTGCTCGTGTTTCTTGGCCCAAGCAAGTCTTGTTATGGATGTCCTTTCATAGTGGTTTCTTTGCAGCAATTTGACCATGAAGGTCTGAATCACGCAGTCTCTGAATAGTTGATGTTGATGTGTCTGTTACTTAAACTCTGAAGCATAAATTTGGGCTGCAATTTCTAAGGCTGGTAACTCTAAGGAACATATCCTCTGCAGTAGAGGTAACTCGGGGTCTTCCTTTCCTGTGGCGGTCCTCATGAGAGCTAGTTTCATTATAGCGCTTAATGGTTTTTGCGACTGCACTTGAAGAAACGTTCAAGTTCTTGAAATGTCCCGGATTCACAGACCATCATGTAAGTAATGAT
The DNA here is from genome assembly GCF_901001165.1 of Salmo trutta. Taxonomy (NCBI): domain Eukaryota; kingdom Metazoa; phylum Chordata; class Actinopteri; order Salmoniformes; family Salmonidae; genus Salmo; species Salmo trutta. Next base: position 15,424,146 of record NC_042980.1, read on the forward strand.
GGACTGATGTTTCTCTTTGCTTATTTGAGCTGTTCTTGCTATAATATGGACTTGGTCTTTTACCTAATAAGGCTATCTTCTGTATACCCCCCCACCTTGTCACAACGCAACTGATTTGGCTCAAACGCATTAAGGAAAGAAATTCCACAAATTAACTTTAGCAAGGCACACTTGTTAATTGAAATGCATTCCAGGTGACTACCTCATGAAGCTGGTTGAGAGAATGCCAAGGGTGTGTGAAGCTGTCATCAAGGCAAAGGGTGGCTACTTGGAAGAATCTCAAATATAAAATATATTTTGATTTGAGAACACTGTTTTGGTTACTACATGATTCCATAGGTGTTATTTCATAGTTTTGATGTCTTCACTATTATTCTACAATGTTGAAAGTATTAAAAATAAAGAAAAACCCTTGAATGAGGTATGTCCCAACTTTTGACTGGTACTGTATGAAAAGTGGTTGAGATTATCCATTTGTTGAGAAGAACGCTGTGAATACTCTATGTGAAGCAAACATGATCTCTTTGTTTTGTTAGCCTCAAAGCCTCCGAAAAGATTGGTTTGAGAGAGGGCGGAGAAAGAAGGCTTGGCGTTCAAAGGTAATGTATGTGGGTGAAAGGGCCTGGAACTGCAAATACTACAATGTGCAGTGCTATGCTTTTTTCCAACGTGTTTGTCCACTGGACCTCTTTGAAGTCGTCATGCATGGTTCACATGAAGTGTAGCTGAATAATGGCGGTAAACTGTTATAGACCTGAATAAATGCAGTTGGAACCAGAGCCATACAGTGCATTCATAAAGTATTCAGACCCCCAAAGTTTTTCCACATTTTGTTACGTGACAGCCTTACTCTAAAATTCATTAAATTGCCCCTCCCCCCCCCCCCGTAGGGATGGTATTGGCCAGGTGATGAGCGGTACCTGGTTTCCTCCAGATGTAACGCTTGACATTCAGGCCATCAGTTCAATCTTGGTTTCATCAGACCAAAGAATCTTGTTTCCATCGTCTGAGAGCCTTTAGGCGTCTTTTGGCAAACTCCAAGCAGGCTGTCGTGCCTTTTTACTGAGGAGTGGCTTCCGTCTGGCCACTCTACCATAAAGGCCTGACTGGTGGAGTGCTGCAGAGATAGTTGTCCTTCTGGAAGGTTCTCCCATTTCCACAGAGGAACTGTGGTGCTCTGACAGTCACAATTGCAGTCTTGGTCACCTCCCTGACCAAGGCCCTTCTCCCCCGATTGCTCAGTTTGACCGGGCATGCCAGCTCTAGGAAGTCTTGGTGGTTCCAAAATTCTTCCATTTAAGAATTATGGAGGCCACTGTGTTTTTGGGGATCTTCAATGATGCAGAAACGTTTTGGTACCCTTCCCCAGATCTGTGCCCAACATTATCCTGTCTCTGAGGCAATTCCTTCGATCTCATGGCTTGGTTTTTGCTCTGACGTGCACTGTCAACTGTGGGACCTTATATAGATAGGTGTGTGTCTTTGCAAATCATGTCCAATCAATTGAATTGACTCCAAGTTGTAGAAACATTTCAAGGATGATCAATGGAAACAGGATGCACCTGAGCTCAATTTCGAGTCTCATAGCAAAAGGTCTGAATACTTATGTAAATAAGGTATTTCTGTTTTTTTATACATTTCCAAACATTTCTAAAAACCTGTTTTCGCTTTGTCATTGTGGGGTTTTGTGTGTAGATTGCTGGGGGGGATAGAATAAGGCTGTAACGTAACAAAATGTGGAAAAGAGGAAGGGGTCTGAATACTTTCCGAATGCACTGTATATTTAGTTAGGCCTACTTTTATAATATTGTTCAAATTCTAGACATTCAGTTGTATGGTTGTTTAAATTCTCCCCAATGTTAATGGGGAGCTAGCATGGCTGTAATAGAATGTTGAAGTGTCATGTCTGGTTGGAACAATGTTTTATTTAAGTGTTTTGGCTTTCACAAAAGATTTTTATAGATTTTAAAAGATTCAGTTTATAATATTCAAAACTAAGTTTAATGTACATCATGGGCTTTCTGTTTTGTGGACAATAAACAAGGCTATTGAAAAAAAACAAAGGTCTAACATAGATCAACCCAATAGCTGTTTTGATTACATTGTGAATGGCATTTGGATCACTGCAAACCGTTTTGGTTTGTTCTGTTTCGAAAAACGCAGAGTTACGCAATCCCAGTCAGCAAAGCCTTTATGTTCATCTGGCATACTATCAAATCCAACTTTGTTTATATAGCAAAATTCTTACAAATGCTTTTCAAAGTGCTTAAATAAAATTAAAGGTGGAGAAAGCTCAAACGTTTCTATGCAAATATAAAATCAAGATAGACATTAAGAGTAAAATAGCAGTGGATATGAAATTTAATGCAGAAAAAGTGGGAAAAAAGTTCCTAATATTTAGTTTAGTTAATAGCACGGCTATTAAGACAAATCTTAAGAATCAACAGTTTTTGAGGCCCTAAGATCCGGCAGGCTATTCCAAAGGCCAGGACCGTAGTGGCTGAAGGCAGAAGGCAGTTTTGGTTCTCACATTTGGAATGACTAAAAGACTAAAAGCATATCAGACATGTATATCAGACATGTATTCGGGTGCATGCTTTATAAATCAATATAGATTGATATAAAACTTAGTATGTCAGTTGCAAGAGCAATTGACGAAATTTCATTGTTTATTTCATTTTATAAACTGGGTCATTCGAGCCCTGAATTGGCTGACAGCCGAGGTATATTAATTATTATTTTTTATTTAACCTTTATTTAACTAGGCAAGTCAATTAAGAACAATTTCTTATTTACAATGACAGCCTAGGAACTGCCTTGTTCAGGGGCAGAACGGCAGAGTTTTACCTTGTCAGCTTGGGGATTCGATCTAGCAACCTTCCGGTTACTGGCCCAACGCTCTAACCACTAGGCTACCTGCCGCCGCAAATGATATCAGACGGTAAACCACAGGTATGACAAAACATTTGTTTTTACTGCTCTAATTACATTGGTAACTAGTTTATAATTGCAATAAGGCACCTCGGGGGTTTGTGATATATGGCCAATATACCACGGCTGTGTCCAGGCACTCCGCGTTGCATCGTGCTATATATATATCACACCCCCTCTGGCCTTAAGCAGAAAAGGGTCAGAAGATACAAAATAAATGGAGCTGCAAATCAAAGAGTAAAGTTTATAAAACAGACTTTTAAGTAACAGTGATTGCAACAATACTAAAACAATACTAAAACATGATATATACAATTCACATTTTCATATCTCAATAGCAAATAATGTATACATGTATTTACAAGCAATATCAGTAAAACAATCTTAGAAGAAAATGGAGAACAGTACAAAAATATTATAAAGGCATTCAAGGAGAGTAGACAAGGACTATATAATAGTTCTGCTATTTTACTAACGCTTAAAGCCAAGCATCTACAACATTATTCTTTGCATAGAATTATTACTAATGCAGTACCAAGTAGTAAAGCAGAGAAGTGCTAGTTGTCATTTTTCTTGAAAAGCATTTTTTTAATGCGGGGGACGAGGAAGACTGTGCCATCGGTGGTCTGCTGGAGTGAGTACTCGGACGGGGAGTAGGGCTTCCCCTCCTCATCCCTCACTAGACTGAACACCTCCAGGTACAGGGTGTTAAGCTCTTGCTTCATCTGCCGCAAGCTGCTGTAATTCTTGGTCTTCTCTCTCTGCAGTCGCTCCTTTTCCTCCTTCAGTGAGTCCAGGTCGTACTCCAGCTCCACGATGTTCTCCATCTTGCGTTTGCGGCAGTTCTGGGCAGCCACCTTATTCTTGCCCCGCCGGCGGATGTCTCTGACCAGGGCCAGCTGGGCCTCGTTGAGCTGGTGTTTGGACATCATCTCGTTGAAGTCGTCCACAGGCAGGTTGATGATCATGTCCACAGTGAAGGGGATCTGGAGGGCCTTGGCACGCTGCTCGTCTCTGGAGAGACGCTTCTCGGAGCGTCTCCTCTTCTTGTCTTTGGTGAAGGGGGGATCGTTGTGGCCAGTCTCCTCATCTGGCTCGGTCTTGCCATGTTCGGGCTTTTTGTCCTGCTGCTGAGCTGACACAGAGAGAGAAGTCTGGAAACCATCAGGTTGGAAAGACAGTGAGAACATCTCGGAGTAGTCAGACTCTGCACTCTCAGGGTTACTGTCCATCTCCTCCATGTCTGAATCGCTGTAGCCACCAAAGGAGCCGTCCCCATACATCGATTTCTCAGGGGAGCTAGCATGTGGACTTGCCTCCACAGACACACCTGAATCCGAATCTGGAAATTCTGGCATTATCTCAGTTTTGTTGCCTCTGTCAAATGCTTCTCTAGGAGAAAGGTCATGTAATTCCATTGGTGTAAAAGTAGGGTTGTGTGATATCTCTGCCAAGGAGTTACCTCCATTTCCTTGGCCACAAGGCAGGGTGACACTGGTCACTTTTGTGTTGACAATGTCTGGGTAAAATACATCACAGAAAGTTGCTGCACTGAAGTTAGTATTTAGGTCTGGAGCCTTTAGGGTCATCTGATTGAGGTGGTCAAGAGGAGCCATGTTGGGAAAGCTCTCCTCAAAGCCGTTGATGAATTCAGGTGGGCAGACCTCTGCTGTGTTTGACGCCACCTCTGCCAGGTTGGGCAATGGGTAGAAGCTGTAGTTTGGATCCTGCACCTCAGGGGTGGTGTTAGTGGGCAGATATCCTCCTGTCTGATCCAGTGTGTCCTTCATTTGCATATTCAGGCATTGCTAGAAAACAAGATTCAGAAGAGTCAAAACAAATCCAGTAACCCATGCAGTTTATCAGACGTCAAGATGTAACATTATAGTCATATGCAGTACAGTACCATCACATGGACTAGCTGTTCAGCGTTTACTGAGACTTGGTTTCAAACCTTTGTATTTTATTTTCAATAGTAGGTGAAACTTTGCACAGGTTCAATATTCCAAATAAATTGCGAATCCTTAATTGACTAACATCTTAGCATGAAACTTTGTACTGTGTTTGTACTGTACGTAAAGTATTTTCTGGTTTGTTTCCATGCTACTACCTTCATCCACTGCTAAGCATTAGAGCGCTATTTAAGTGTTACCAAGGACACAAGCAGCTCTGAGGTAACAGTGCTCTGTGGAAACCTGATCACAGTGGATTTAGCTGTATTATCTGCTTCTGCTGTGTGTCCCATTCAAACACACAGGACAAAGGTGAGTAGGTTCTCTCATGCATGCATGGCTGCTGCAATCCATGCATTCTTTGGGTGTTTTTTTTTACACCACAGAGCATCGTGCCATTGAGGTGATAGAATCTGCCTATTGTACCTGCAGCTCAGGAAGGGACAAAAGCTCCATCCAGGCCTGCTCTAAATCTGGGGAGGTCCTCTGTGGGGGCTGGGAGGCAGGGAGGAGGGGTGGCTGGGTCAAAGCTGGCAGCTCACATGCCATCATGACATGGTTGCTGTTTGGGGCTGGAGCTACGGTGACGTCCAGACAGGCAGAAGCGGTCTACAATACAAAAAAGGGGGGGTGGAACACTGTAAAAGACCGGAACAGACATGATATTGTTTTTTGATTTGTTTGAGGGATATATATTTTTAATCTAATAGTGAATGTATTCTTACCGCCGTTGCCTCTACCAATGGGAAGGTCTCTGCCAGCAGCTGCATACATTCATCAAATGACAAGGCATCCCTGTCTACTGTGAAGCTGACATTCTGAAGGGAAAGATTCAAAGCATATGTAACCCCTCTTGCAAAAGAATAGGTAGCAATTTGAACAGAGTGCACTACCTAGACAAAGGTCTTCACAGATTAGTTTCTAAAGAGACAAATCCACCAATGCACAACTACAGAGCCACCTGTTTTTCCCTAATTACACTGGATGAGGTGGTTACCTAGCTACAGAGGAGCTGCACCCAACCCAGTGCAGGGAGGGGAGTGGCCAGCCTCTGACATGACTGACAGCTGTGTGTGTACTGTACCTGTGTGACTTGAGGAGGTGCGGCAGTGGTGGCAGACTGCGGTGACTGGCCGTTGGGTGCAAGGCGGGGCACGAACTCCCCTGTCTCCTCATCCAGCTGTAGCTGAGCCAGCAAGGCCTTCTCCTGCTCTCTCAGCAGCTGCTGCCTCTTCTCCTCCTCCTGCACCCGCTGCCGCTGCAACTCATGCTCCTTCTGACGGTGGCAGTAGTCAAACACCTCTCGCCCCGCGCCCAGGTCAATGTCCTGCCTCCACAGGATATCGATTAGGTCCATGTCCTGCCAAGAGACAACAGGTTAGATTGGAACTCACAAAGCACCATACACGAGGAGATTGTGCACTAGGAACAAGGAAATGTGTGCCTGCTGTGAAGTAGCATGGCTACTGGCTCTCGCTACAGTGCCACACCCCGTCCCTTCGGGTGTCTGTCCTTTGACGACTGGCTAGAATGTAATGAGGAAGAAGCCGTCTGAATAATAGATGAACTTCTCCATTTCCCCAGAGTTCAGTCCCCACCCACAGAGAATACGTGCCTCTTAGCTGCTTTCCAGGCAGAGGAGCAAAAAAATTAAAAGACAACAGGTCAAATGTAATATTGTTCCATCTCTGTCTGTTGTATCAGTAGCTTAGACCAAAAACGAATTAAACCAATGATCACTCTGAGGAGAAAAGTTCATTCATACAGCTTAAAATGTAATGTGGTTTACTTTTTACTTTATATACCACAATGCACCACAAGGTCACTACATTCACTACTGTATTTGGAGAACCATATTGTGTTGAGACCTGGCAATAGAGATTAGTACGGATATGTTCAGAGGAAGTGCTTACTATATTCCCCACTGGTGTATAGCACATTTTATAACAAGATAATTTGGTCCTCCACTTCTACCTCACTGTGGCTGATGTTTATTAGCTTCCTGCGTGTAGATTCAGGAATGTCCAGAGATAAACTGTGCTGGTCTCCCTTGGGCCTTTTAACATCCATTACACAAACCTTATTTACAGAAGGAAGTGTTTCACAAGGGCCTTGGGAGATTGCATAAACCGAACATTAGGTCACACTGAAAGCTCTGAGCATGTGACTATTTGTTTCTGGGCAATAAAGGCAAACTATACATTCAGAGAGACTTGGTCACATGAACAGATCAGAGAGAGACAGATCAGATGACTAACAAAGCAGAAGTTAGTGTAAAGAGGATGTGGTTTGGAGCTTGATGTTATTTGTTAACAACTGATAGATTTCAACTTAGGTAACTCTGTATTGTAAAAGGAATGAGCACAAGTAATTGCTTTGTAACTGTGTAGACCAAATCAAGTGTTAAACATGACCATTATAAGTTCAGCCCATGACCTCTTATTCAGAAATGGGTATAATAAACAATAAACATTGGCTTTCTGTTTGTGTGCATCAGATGTGCAGTGCTGCTGACTACTCTTTAACCCTATTTGCCTTGGTCATTACGTCAAAGCCAGCAATAGTCCATGACCACTAAAGCCCGTAACGTCAGAAGGTCTGGTTAGGGAAATAAGTCCCACTATTAATCTTGGTCAGAGGAGTGAGTACACACAACCATAAATTATGACTGGAGACGAGGAAGAATGGCCTAAACTGACCTAACAGCTGCTGGATGAAAGCAGCTTTTGTGGTCAGCCATGTTTTCTCCTTTCAAAAACAGCAGATTGAGTCCATGTGTCATCGCGTTAACCCACACAACCAACCACAACTATCAGTTGCAGTCTAGAAGAGTGAAGAAATCTTGAAGGAACAATGCCTTATTATTTTACAGACACTTTCATCATACAGGAGAGATGAATTCTGTCATAAAAAACAAATGAACTTCATCTAGTTTCACAATCACTTATTTCATAATCCCTTTTGAAGAAAATAAAATGACTGGAGCCACTTTAAGCTTTTCATGTTGTCAATGACACTTCAACTCCACTCATTCATGCAGAGAGGAGTGATCTGTGTACATTGACAAATTACTGATCCTCCCTCTCAAAAAAAGGATGATGTAACTATTGTGAACGGAAGATGTTGACTTCCATTGGGACCATTTTGGTAAATTGTTTGGATGAGCGACTTCACTTTTTAAACCGTAACTATTTTGTTATGAACTATCTTGGTGGAGTGAAGTATTTATCCACAAAATACTTGTGAAACATTCTGGTTAGTTCACTGATATTTTGCAATAGTACTTGAATGTAATAAGCTATGGGAACTGGGTTTGTAAAAACAAATGCTAATTTTCCTGGTTGATTCTGCAAGTTAGTGTAAATAAAAGCTCTTCCTTTTCCATTCTCAAACAACATCTCTTTGTTTGAATCCCAGACGTACTTTGAGTAGCTGATTTTTCATCTCAGAATGTGCAGCAACTCAAACAACAGAATAAAAACATATTAGGGGTATAGACACCACTTTTAACCAGCCGACCACCGATTCCAACAGTACAGGAATTAAGTGACAGTAAAACAACTGATTCGTGGACCTATATGCATAATTCCTTGATACCTAAAAAAAAAACTCATAAATGATTATAACAGTTGTATATTAACATACTTTGCCTTTGTCAAGGCAAATTGTTCAATACATAATCAGATGAGTTTGGAATTAGGATAACGCCTTTACTCCAACACCATCCTCGTTTTTTCTCAAAAAAAGAAACGCATCGGGTTACAATCCTACTGAACATTCCCCAACTCAGGGTTACTCTTTAATCTTGGGGAACCTGTTCATCAATTGATTACTAGATTAACGTGTTATTAACTGTTTGTAAACCAAGGCCAGCTGCAGAACTACAACCACTTCTGGGTTATTATAATAATGAATAGCCTACGCATTTCTTCATTTGACACAGTTGGCCATATGTACAGAGAAACTATGTACATAGAATATAAAATAAATTCCAAGATTAGCTGGTACAAAGAGATGTTGTTTGAGAATGGTACCGGAAGAGCTTTTATGTACACTAACTTGCAGAATGCACCAGGAAATTGAGCATTTATTTTTTACAAACCAAGTTCCCATAGATTATTACATTAAAGTGCAATTGTGCAATCAACTGTATATATGGAAAGGCAGGCCTATGGATGCCATCTACGGGAACACAGGATGGGGCTCTGGTGGCGCATTAGGAGATTCCGACGGCCAAGAAACAAACGCACCGACATAAAAATAAATGGGCTGTCTGGGGAAAACTTTCGTCATCTTGGCATATTTTTTACTTGACAATAATTGCATCATTACACATTTGGATTACGATATTAAGCGGATATTCAGCTGTTATTTGTCGCCCAATTTAGTTGTATGCACCGGGCAGACAACCATCCATGACTTCGCAGAAATCTCTATGAACAGACCTGTCGACTACAGCGCAGAGACGGAAATTGTAGCCTAGTGTTAGAAACGCGTCTACAAATGTCAAAACTACAGCACAACAAGCTCACATATGATTATGATAGGCTATAGGCTAAGAAAGCATATTTACGACACATTCGTTTCATTTAACTAATTACATAATATACGGATTATTATGGAAAATGCACATTGGGTTGAACATGGCAGTTGATTCATATCAGGTAACATGAGTGTAGGCCTTATTTCATTTCAATAGTTTGAACTATCCATTAAATAGTTTTTCGACTGTAGGCAAAGGGTAGTCTAACATTTGATCAACATATCAACCTTGAGATGTTTTACAAAGCCTACTGAGTTGAATATAGTAGCCAATAACAATAGAATATTTACCTGTTGACTAGGATTCATTTTATGCATCTCAGTTTCCATCATAGTGGATAGTTGGCTTGTCCCTTCGTAAAGAAAAACCCAATAGGCCTATATAAAATATATATTTGTAATCCTTTACAGAAATATAAAATGGTGGACTATCCGAAGGCGAGGAGTCCGGCCCAGCAATGTTTTGACTATGAAGGAAATAGTGCTTCTAATCTTGTGAAAGTTTACGGAAAACCCCAAGTAGTCTGATAGCCTTGCCCACAAGTTGCGTCAGCCAGTCAAGAGCTCCGAGAGAGCTGCGCTGGGATCGTCCCCCTCAACATCCTATTGGTTCGATAAGGCCGGTCTGTGGCTGTGCTCCGGACAGCCAATGTTACATTTGCTTCACGTTTATAAACAAGTCATTTGTTATTTAACCTAAACATTAAAAGTGTATTCAAGAAGTGTCCAGACACATTTACATAATATCTGACACCATGGATTAATGACACTAGAAGAGGTATTTTGATAACAGCATCTTGGTTGACTTATGAACTAATATAAGAATTACAGTTATTACAATGTTATTACAACAGTTTTTACAACTATTGTCAGCATTGTTCCAAAATGTAAGGCACATTTACCAATTGTATCTTCTTGACAGACTAAATACCCACATTTATTTCATGCAGAATGCTATAAAGCTGCAGTGAATAGACTTGCAAACTGCATTTATGTACAGGGTAGGACTATAGATGGCAATGGAAATCAAGTATGCAATGAAGAAAATAAGGATTAGAAACTGAAACTATAATAAGGAACAATTGTTAGTCAACATTGATATCTGTAGTTGGCTGCAGTAGGCCTAAATCTGCTCACAGCTAATCCAACTAGGAGAGAGATGGGAAGGCAACTCCTGAAAGTTGATCTATTAAATAGCGACCTCTTCTGGTTTAGATGACGCCTAAATATTTCATTCATTTGTACAGTAGCCTAACCTATACTACAGCAGGCCCCAGGCCCTCCCCTTGCACACTCAGCCACACCATTGACACAGTTGGCTTAGTATACGTTATTCAAATGTAAAACGGAGATGGTGCACAGTCATAGCCTCACATGTTTCCCTTTGCTTGAGATCCTGAAAAGACAGATTGTTGACTCAAGACCAGATGGTAGCCTCATCTGACGCTGCTCTATGTTCACGTCCGTGGGCGTGACGTAGCGTTTGGCCGGAGCAAGGAGTTTGGGTAGCCAGGCAAATGGTAGCCTACACACGGTTGCCTTTGAAATTGACGACCAGGGTTAGATACCCAATCTATTTAAAAAACCCTATGAAATATTATTTTTCATAAAAGTAGGCTATAGGCTACACAATAATTGATATTTTCAAAACAATCGGGAAATTTCACATTCTCCAATATAGCCTAGTTGTATGCACACACGTTGAAAAAAATATAGTATCATTATATTATTCTCCCCATCATCCATAACTTGATCTTTAGGTATAGGTCTTCATTATTTAAAGTAAATAAGGTATGCCTTTGCTGAAACATGTTGCTGGAATATTACATTAGTTACAATGAGATCCTTGACAGCGCCGATGCAGTTTAACATTCTGACACGAGTGCAATTATAAGCAGCGTTTGAAACGTCTTGTAATATGGTGGTCTTCATACCACGCTCTCTGACACGTATATGTAAAGAGCCTCACTATACCTCTAGCTATACCTGACCTATACAGTGCAGCCCACTGTCCCACTATCTGAATTCAAATGACACTATATGGATTTTTCTCCCAAGCGCGCCCACGAATACGCGTTCACGTTTGGCAGCTCCACGTCGACATTCTTCCAGCTGTGCACAGGGCTGAAAGAAGAAGAGGTAAAAGCGGCGTGAAGCCAGCTACACGAACACTGTATGTAGGCTCCAACGAGGGACGTCAACCGCGAAATTGAGAAGAAGAAAATCTCCTGGGTTTTTTACAGTTAGTCCTGCAACAATTGTATATAGCCCACAGTTTTTTTTGGTGCATTTAATGTTCTTTTTGCCCTCGTGCTGGATTGCAGCTGGCCCCCTTTAAAAGCTCTCACTTCTACCAGGTACAGTATGATCAGTTGCTTTTCTTGTTTCTTATTATAGTTTTCTCACATTTCGAATATGAAGCTATGGAATTTCACATCTGCTAATCGAATTCCAACATCTTTTAATTCACTGTTTGATTTTGCACTTTGTAACTTCATTACAATTAGCAACTCTCCAAACTTTATTTAATGTAAACTTGTATGCTAAACTGAAGTGGAATATGTGGAATGTTTGCCTTGTTTTATAGGTCGACCGTGTATTCTATATCATTTTAATTGTAAACTTCAGTCTGTGGCTTGTGAAAAACTCAACAAATAAGCTATACATTTGCATAATGAATGTGGGTGTATTACTCCAGGAGGGAAATATTCAGCATAAAGAAATACAGGATTCCAAATTTGGAACCTTTAGACACGTCATCTGTTCTACATATGGAGTGCCCTAATTGTTCACTTTACAACCTTGAAGATAGTCAAGGTTGAACTGCAAAGTAAACACAAAGAAAAGCTGGATTCCAGCATACTGTATAATATTGTATGATTTAATCATTTCTGTGGTGGTGGGTTGGTGGCAGAGTGTGAGAATCAAAGTTCCCAACAGCAGGCTTCTCATTCACTCTATTCTATGTTGTCTTAATAGGCCCAGAGAGTTACTGGCTTACTCTTCCAAGTTTCATTTAATGCACTTTTTTTCACCACTCAGCTGTGACTGATTCCATTTTTATCTCAAATCATGATGGATTTAACTTAGGTTAGGTCTCAATACTGTGTTGAGAGAGTCAGCTTAACCTCACAATTCCATATTTTCCAAACTATTGTGTTAAATATAAGTGTTCACCAAACAAGCACACCAATGGGAAATGTTGCTACAACATTTCACTCTCTTGTTATATGTTGCAGGTGAAGGAGTGGTGAAATGGGTTGGCACAAAGGAATATAGCCTACGATGTGGCACTCTGGCTTTCCAAGTAAAGTTCTGTGATACACTTCGACTCTAATTGTTTGCAGTCAGTGCATTACAGAACTTTGTTTTGGGAGTTAATGCTCCGGCCTGCGGGAAACAAACCTACCAGCTGGAGAGTGGAACCATTATTTCACATGCCACTTGCAGACTGCAAAAGGGAGAATAAAGTTTTTCTTTTGACAATGACTCATGAGTTTTCACCAACTTGTGTAGTATGTATCTGCTTATAAGTAAAGTCGCAGTTGGTCTATTGGTATCAGAGTGAAATGTCTTGAACTATTAAAGAAAAATGGACTCCCAGAAAGCCATGGTAGTGTCACATAATTTCCAATAGGACGACACAGTGGGCCATATGGAGACTCCAGTCATACCTCACTATCACTTGGTCATGTGACTCAATGGATGTGAGAAGGCAAGATAAACAACAGCAGTTGAAATGTTTAAACTTCCTTTTCACTGTCCTGGGTCATTCAATGTAGTGGTCAAACATCTCATAACCACATCAAACCCATAAACATGAATGTCTCAATTTTGGTACTTTTTTCTTGATCATTTTCTGTTGAGCATTGACATTGTGTCATGCGAATGCTGGATAATTGTCTTTTGTATCATTCATTGTTGGAATGTAAGTCTGAATAAAACTATTTCAGAGATGTACATTGAGTGGACAAAACATTATGAACACCTGCACTTTTTATGACAGACAGACCATGTGAATCCAGGTGAAAGCTATGATCCCTTACTGATGTCACATGTTGAATCCACTTAAATCAGTGTAGATGAAGGGCAGGAGACAGGTTAAAGATGGAGTTTTAAGCCTTGAGACAATTGAGACATGGATTGTGTATGTGTACCATCCAGAGGATGAATGGGCAAAACAAAATATTTAACTGCCTTTGAACGGGGTATGGTAGTAGGTGCCAGGTGCACCATTTTGAGTGTCAAGAACTGCAACGCTGCTGGGTTTTTCACTCAACAGTTTCCGTGTTTATCAAGAATGGTCCACCACCCAAAGGACATCCAGCAAACTTGACACAACTGTGGGAAGTATTGGAGTCAACATGGAAAGCTTTCGACATCTTGTAAAGTCCATGCTCGACGAATTGAGGCAGTTCTGGGGGGGGGGGGGTGGTAGTATGTATCACGGTTCTTTCAAATAAAATCAAAGCTTTCAATACATCAACAAATAGAAGACAGAGAAGAAAATATTAAAATACCTTAAAGTGCAATAAAATCAATGGCTCCTTCAAAGGGCACATATTTGTTAGTCTTAAAGACACATGCATAGATTTAAACACTACACCAACATGGCATATTTTGGTTCCCATTAAATTAGATCACTGTCGTAAAATAAAACCAATTTCTTTCTGTGTTTTTAAAGTTTATTCATGGTCTAATATTTAGCGAGCTGGGGTGTATTCAATACGTCTTGCAACGGAAACAGTTTACCGTTTATGAACCAAATGGAAGCGAATAGACAAAACAGGGAGTGACCTACTTAAATTTGTCCAATAAAAACTAATTTTTGTTGCAAAACGTTTTCAGTTTGGACTAAATGGTTCCTGTTGCAAAACTTTTTGCAACAGACAAAACATTTTGCAACAGAATCGGGGGTAATGAATACACCCCTGCATTCTGTGGTAAACTATAAAGTCAAATCTGTTAAACAGAAAGGCATACATTTTCCATTAATTAAAGGCTCACTCTGTAATTTCTGTATCCAGCAACAGTCTGACCCTGATGGGACTGGGGAAATGTAACTACAGTCAAATTCATACCAGACTATGAATTCAACTGACAGTCCAGATCAATATGATTCTTTTTAACATATTTTGATTGTCGGTATATGCTACAATACTTACCATGGAGTAATACATTGCAACCTGGGAGGAGTTTGAATGTATTATTCCAATACAATTTGTTGGAATGACCGTTGCACAGCATTAAATCACAGATTGTGCCTTTCAAAAACACATTATTCTACACAACAGTGACTGTAGCTTTATAAGTAGCAATTCCATTGGTTACAGTAACAGCATGAACTTTACAAAAATCATGTGATCAAAGGTCATGCAGTTTTGAGGAAGTCGCCATCAGTTGCTTCTCTCCAGCTGCACTATGCAGCTATCACCTGCATTGTGGGAGGCACTATTTGTCTACCAATCATTTGGGTGTTTTGTTTGACCCAAGTAAACGTGGCCAAATACCTGACTGAAACAGCAACCAACTTTGTGCAATTCTAAAGCTACAGGGGAAACAAATGAAAAGTGATATTTGACACCCCACTCTAACTAATGAATTGTACACACATTTTTCCAGTTGTGAGTGTGTGATATGGGGATATAGAAAAGTCTAGACAACAGACACTATTATAAACAATAGCAGCTATGTTGACACTGCATGTCGATCTGAGCCTTGCTATTGCAAAACCATTAAAGTGTCCGACTTGTGGCTGTTACAGATGCCCCTCCCCCGACTTCACTCTACAGTCGCCTTCGTTAGGCTTACCGCTCGAACACACCCATTCTTTCCCTGTGCTGACCTCTGACAGCTGCCTCTCCCTGCACAAACACGGAAGCAGCATGGCGTCAAACAGCAACAGCTCCGAGAGCCAACGAATTGCACAGCAAAGATTGAGGATAATTGCCGGGCATTTACAGAAACAGAAGGACGATGACTCGGGAATTATCGCAACTGAATGCAAAGCTGAAGCGAATAAAGGGACGGTGCCGAGAAAGAGGTAGGACTTGGCGGTGGTGATGCGATAGCAGTGGATGGAGGATGGCTATGCTGAAATGCTAGCTGGTAGCTAAAAGTGATTGTCATACAGTATGAAACAGCTGTCATGCATTTCCTTGTTATTAAAACACAGCATTGGTGTCTTTTACAAACGGAGATGACCCCCTTGGCATATTATTATTCTGACATATCTGATTTCATTTAACTAAGGAAATTAGCCAGCTATATGTGCGCCGACGTTAATGGTCCTCAAACAAAGTGTTCATTCATCGAATAAGTGGGTGCGGCGGGACTGCATTCTATCCAACTCTTTTTTTACATTTTTATTGTAGGCTGCTTAGAATGTGTTATAGGAATGTTTGATATTGAGTTGAGGTCAATCCTACATCATTTCCTGTACCATTTTGTCATAACTTGCCAACGTTATGTGACTACCACTAGCCACTCGCAGTGACAGTGGGCAGCTGGTGTTTATGTAAAACTACAAGATCAGCTTGCCAACATTTCAAACTATTTCAAGGTAGTCTATTCCATTTCACGTCTAACATTGTTAGCTATAGCTTAATAGGCTCCTGGCATTGTTTTGATACTGACACTTCTGAACAACTAGGGAAATCTCAGCTCTGTTTGACTGACATGACCGGAATTAGACGCTACATTCTTGGACAGAAAAAAAGTGGTCATTATAATGGTGAAAGTTATATATGTTGTCTTATCTATTTTTATCTAGAGGTTGTTTTTAGAGATTTTGTTGGGATTTCGGTGTGGGACACCCTCTCTCAGTCAAAATATTTGACAGAAGTCAGAATGAGATAAAGTTCACCAGGAAAACTTTCCGTCTAAAACTTGGATCTGATTGGCCAAGACCTGTGGTGGTCTGACTCTCAATTCCTTATGAGGCGAGTGGGCTGTTCAGCTTTCACAATCATGCTGTAGTGACATCTAGTGTCAGATATGTTTAAGCAACAAGGATGACTAGAGGACACTTTCATATTTATACAGAACAAAAATATAAACTCAACATGTAAAGTGTTGGTACCATGTTTCATGAGCTGAAATAAAAGATCCCAGAAATGTTCCATATGCACAAAAACCTTATTTCTCTCAAATTCTTTGAACAAATTTTGTTAGTGAGCATTTCTCCTTTGCCAAGGGTGCTGAGGAGTATTTCTGTCTGTAATAAAGCCCTTTTGACGGGAAAAAACTCATTCTAATTGGCTGGACCTGACTCTACAATGGGTGGGCCTGTGGCTGCACCCCTGCCCAGTCATGTGAAATCCATAGATTAGGGCCTAATGCATTTATTTCAATTGACTGATTTCCTTCTATGAACTGTAACTCAGTCAAATCTTTGAAATTGTTCCATTTTATATTTTTTGTTCAGTTTAAATTTCTAAGGCTGGGTTCACACAGGCAGCCCAATTCTGACCTTTTTTCTAGAGGTCGACCGATTATGATTTTTCAACGCCAATACCGATTATTGGAGGACCCCAAAAAAATATTTATTTGTAATAATGACAATTACAACAATACTGAATGAACACTTATTTTAACTTAATATAATACGTAAATAAAATCAATTTAGCCTCAAATAAATAATGAAACATGTTCAATTTGGTTTAAATAATGCAAAAACAAAGTGTTGGAGAAGAAAGTAAAAGTGCAATATGTGCCATGTAAAAAAAGCTAACGTTTAAGTTCCTTGCTCAGAACATGAGAACATATGAAAGCTGGTGGTTCCTTTTAACATGAATCTTCAATATTCCCAGGTAAGAAGTTTTAGTTTGTAGTTATTATAGGAATTATAGGACTATTTCTCTCTATACGATTTGTATTGCATATACCTTTGACTATTGGATGTTCTTATAGGCACTTTAGTATTGCCAGTGTAACAGTATAGCTTCCGTCCCTCTCCTCGCTCCTACCTGGGCTCGAACCAGGAACACATCGACAACAGCCACCCTCGAAGCAGCGTTACCCATGTAGAGCAAGGGGAAAAACTACTCCAAGTCTCAGAGCGAGTGACGTTTGAAACGCTATTAGCGCGCACCCGGCTAACTAGCTAGCCATTTCACATCGGTTACACCAGCCTAATCTTGGGAGTTGACAGGCTTGAAGTCATAAACAGCGCAATGCATTGCGAAGGGCTGCTGGCAAATGCACGAAAGTGCTGTTTGAATGAACGCTTACAAGCCTGCTGCTGCCTACCATCGCTCAGTCATACTGCTCTATCAAATCATAGACTTAATTATAACATAATAACACACAGAAATACGAGCCTTAGGTCATTAATATGGTCGAATCCGGAAACTATCATCTCGAAAACAAAACGTTTTTCCTGTCAGTGAAATACGGAACCGTTACGTATTTTATCTAACGGGTGGCATCTCTAAGTCTAAATATTCCTGTTACATTGAAAGTTGTGCAATGTTATGTCATAATTACCTAAAATTCTGGCAAATTAGTTCGCAACGAGCCAGGCGGCCCAAACTGTTGCATATACTAACCTGGATTTCTTTTAGCTAAATACGCAGGTTTAAAAATATATCCTTCTGTGTATTGATTTTAAGAAAGGCATTGATGTTTATGGTTAGGTACAGTCGTGCAACGATTGTGCTTTTTTCGCAAATGCGCTTTTGTTAAATCATCCCCCGTTTGGCGAAGTTGGCTGTCTTTGTTAGGAAGAAGTAGTCTTTACAGTTCGCAACGAGCCAGGCAGCCCAAACTGATGCATATACCCTGACTCTGTTTGCAAGAGAAGTGACACATTTTCCCTAGTTAAAATAAATTCATGTTAGCAGGCTATATTAACTAAATATGCAGGTTTAAAAATATATACTTGTGTATTGATTTTAAGAAAGGCATTGATGTTTATGGTTGGAGCAACGTGTACCTAAGCGATTATATGCAACGCAGGACAGGCTAGATAAACTAGTAATATCATCAACCATGTGTAGTTAACTAGTGATTATGATTGATTGATTGTTTTTTATAAGTTTAATGCTAGCTAGCAACTTACCTTGGCTTCTTACTGCATTCGCGTAACAGGCAGGCTCCTCGTGGAGTGCAATGTAAAGCAGGTGGTTAGAGCGTTGGACTAGTTAACCGTAAGGTTGCAAGATTGAATCCCCGAGCTGACAAGGTAAAAATCTGTCATTCTGCCCCCTTCAACCCACCGTTCCTAAGCCGCCATTGAAAATAAGAATGTGTTCTTAACTGACTTGCCTGGTTAAATAAAGGTAAAAAAAAAAAATGTTTTTGCCAAATCCGCGTCCAAAAATACCGATTTCCGATTGTTATGAAAACTTGAAATCGGCCCTAATTAATCGGCCATTCCGATTAATCGGTCGACCTCTACTTTTTCCCACTAGCCTATTTGATTTTTTGACCAATCATGTCAGATATTTTCACATCAGATCTTTTTCAGAGCTGATCTGATTGATCGAAAGAAAAAAAATCTAAATTGGGTTGCCTGTCGAAACGCAGCCAAACAGACTGTTTTGTAAGAACCCGCCTATGTAACAATTTGTGCAATAGGGGAAGATTTCCAATGTGAGGAAATGCTCCTATGTTTCTACCACAATAATTTAAACTATTTGTTTTTGCATTATGTATGGCCCTTCATTATGTCATTGGAACATATTTGATTGATATTAGTTATCCTATAGGAAGTGTTTGAGGCAGAGAAGTGCTGATGTTTTTTTCAGATCAACCCTAACTGTAGGCCAGGTCAGTTATGCTACTGTTTTTGCATGGTGAGTTTGTCCCTCGGGAGTCAGATTTTCAGGTTTGGTGGAATCTCTCTCTCTATTACCCAATGGATGGTCATTTTAGTGCTGGTTTATGGACACTATTGTTTGAACTATGACAATAAATAAGACATAAGCTATGCCTATTTCCCTCGTTTGAGTGCCCCCCTTCCACCATTATCCAAATTAGAAATAATATTGTGGACCAGTTGCATTATTATTAGTACACATAAATGTAACCTCAATAAATTTCCATACATTTTCTGAAATTGCACTTGGGTCGTTCCATGTCATTTCAGCAAGTAATGACACCCACCATCTCAGATTGTTTTGAAATGGTTTCTGCAGTTAGAAACATATAAAGATAAGCATTCCTGTAACATTATTATGTTGAAATATAATTTGACCTCTGGTAAATTTAAGCTAGATGGCCCTTTTTTAATTTATAGGATTCAGACAATATGCAATAAATATGGCTGTATACGGCCATATCGTAGGAATTGAGTGGGAGTGGATGTATGCCGTTTTACAGGCTCCTAACCAATTGTTCTATTTTGTGTTTTTTCCGCATTGTTTGTAACTTAGTTTGTACATAAGGTTGATACTACCGTCTCTTATGACCGAAAAGAGCTTCTATTAGAACAGCGGTTACTCACCTTGAACTGGACGAAGACTTTTTCTTTAATGAGTCAGACTCAAAGGATATAATGTTGCTCCCAGATAAGGCCCAAATCCCCGTCATTCACATAAAGAAAAGAAGGAAATACAGGGGGCGGAGATCAAGGTGCGTTGTTTGAATTCGTTGGCACGTGGGTAACCCGCCTCTACCATCCGTTCTATTAGCCAACGTGCATTCACTGGAGAATAAACTGGATGAGCTCGGTTCGAGACAATCCTACCAACGACACGGATTATATACAGTTGGCTGAGTTTTCTGTGCATCGACAGAACAGCTACATCCGGTAAGACGAGGGATGGGGGTGGGGGTGTGGGTGTGTATCTATTTGTCAATAATAGATGGTGCGTGATGTCTAATATTAAGGTATTCTCGAGGTATTGCTTGCCTGAAGTAGAGTAGCTCATGATAAGCTGCAGACCACACTATCTACCAAGAGAGATCTCATCTATATTTTTCGTAGCCATCTATTTACCACTACAAACCGACGCTGGCACTAAGACCGCACTCAACAAGCTGTATAAGGCCATAAGTAAACAAGAAAATGCTCATCTAGAAGTGGCGCTCCTAGTGGCCAGGGAATTTAATGCAGGCAAACTTAAATCCGTTTTTCCTAATTTCTACCAGAATGTCACGTGCAACCAGGGGGGGAAAAACTCTAGACTACCTTTACTCCACACACAGAGACGTGTACGAAGCTCTCCCTCGCCCTCCATTTGGAAAATCTTGACGATAACTCTATCCTCCTGATTACAAGCAGGAAGTACAACTGACTAGCTCAATACAGAAGTGGTCAGATGATGTAGATGCTATGCTACAGGACTGTTTTGCTAGCACAGACTGGAATAGGTTCTGGGATTCATACAAATGCCATTGAGGAGTATACCACCTCAGTCACCTGCTTCATCAATAAGTGCATCAATGACATTGTCCCCACAGTGACTGTACGTACATATCCCAACTAGAAGCCATGGATTACTGGTGACATCCACACCAAGCTAAAGGCTAGAGCTGCCGCTTTTAAGGAGCGGGACACTAATCCGGACGCTTATAAGAAATAACGCTATGCCCTCAGATGAACAATCAAACAGGTAAAGTGTCAATACAGGACTGAGATTGAATCCTACCACACCGGCTCTGACACTCGTAGGATGTGGCAGGGCTTGCAAACTATTACAGACTACAAAGAGAAACCCAGCTGTGAGCTGCTCAGTGATCACGCTCTCCTTAGCCGATGTGAGCAAGACCTTTAAACAGGTCAACATTCACATAGCCGCGGGGCCAGACGGATTACCAGGATGTGTACTCAGAGCATGCACGGACCAACTGGCAAGTGTAATTTTCAACCTCTCCCTGATCGAATTTGTAATACCTACATGTTTCAAGCAGACCACCATAGTCCCTGTGACAAGAAAACAAAGGTAACCTGCCTAAATGACTACCGCCCCATAGCACTCACGTCAGTAGCCATGAAGTGCTTTGAAAGTCTGGTCATGGCTCACAACACTATCATCCCGGAAACCCTAGACCCACTCCAATTCACATACCACCCCAACAGATCCACAGATGGCACAATCTCAATTGCACTCCACACTGCCCTTTCCCACCTGGACAAAAGGAACACCTATGTGAGAATGCTGTTCATTCACTACAGCTCAGCATTCAACACCATAATGCCCACAAAGCTCATCACTAAACTAAGGACCCTGGAACTAAACACCTCCCTCTGTAACTGGATCATGGGACGCCCCCAGGTATTGTTGCGTACCCTTACCACATCTGCCACACTGATCCTCAACACAGGGGCCCCTCAGGAGTGTGTGCTTAGTCCCCTCCTGTACACCCTGTTCACCCACGACTGCGTGGCCAAGCACGGCTCCAACACCATCATTAAGTTTGCTGATGACACAACAGTGGTAGGCCTAATCACGGACAACAATGAGACCGCCTATAGGGAGGAGGTCAGAGACCTGGCAGTGTGCTGCCAGGATAACAACCTCTCCCTCAACATGAGCAAGACAAAGATGATCATGGACAACAACAAACTCATGGTCCAAACACACCAAGAAAGTCCTGAAGAGGGCCACGACAACGCCTTTTCCCCCTCAAGAGACTGAAAAGATTTGGCATGGGTCCCCAGATCTTTAAAAAGTTCTACAGCTGCACCATCGAGAGCATCCTGCCCGGTTGCATCACCGTCTGGTATGGCAACTGCTCGGCATCCGACCTTAAGGCACTACAGAGGGTAGTGCGTACAGCCCAGTACATCACTGGGGCCAAGCTTCCTGCCATTCAGGACCTATATACTAGGCGGTGTCAAAGGAAGACCCAAAAAATTGTTAGACTCCAGTCCCCCAAGTCACTGTTCTCTCTGCTACTGCACGGCAAGCGGTACCAGAGTGCCAAGTCTAGGTCCAAAAAGCTCATTATCAGCTTCTACCCCCAAGCCTGTATATTGCCTCATTATTATTATTTTGTTACTTTATTTTTGTATTTTTAAAAAAAAAACCTATGAAAATATTTATTAAATTAACGAGACTGAGAATTTTCAACAAATAGCAGAAACAGCACCACCTTGTGGTCATAACCTAGTAATATCAACCAAACAACTTAAATAAAGAACAAATTCAGAACAGGGCAAAATAACCATCACCAAATTCACTGAGAATCCATTACATGGTGTGAAGAAACAATACTCCTAGCTGCAGCTTCATAGTACTTGTCAGACATAGAGAACTGATACTGTATACTGGCCTTTGGGGTGGGCTTGGTTTGTGTGGTCCGTGGGTGTCGTTTGACTTCACATCTTAATCATTGTTAAGAGGTTTGGTCCAAACTGGATATTGGTTACTATATTTATAGAATTTTATATGAATCCTATAAATTGAAATTGCCAATTTGGGTGCAATCAATTAGCGTAGTTCCTTAGAGTTCAAATAGTTTTTCAACAAAACAATGTTGCAGGAATGCAATCTGAGATGGTGGGTGTCATTTCTCTTTCTTGTGCTTTTTGAGGTGGAACGACCCACTTTTCACTGGAGTGTAGGAATGTTGGACACTTCAAAGCGGGGCTACTGGTTTTTGTACTGCTGGAATGTCATTCTGGAGTTGACTTACAACCTATACCTTTAGGCACGTTGTTTCAAAAGGCGTTTTAAGACCAGTCCTTTTAAATAACAGTCAGACCTTTTTGTCTCTTTCTGTTGCAATAACTTGAGTGCGGACACAAAACGAAGCTACCAATTTAATAAGGTGTTGAGCCTAATATTTTCAGTGATCAGCATTTTCTTATGCCGTGTGCAATATTTATTACAGTACTTTCAAAAGATTCCCCCAGCTCTCTTAGGATTAATGTTAGCTAAGGGACAGAGACCAGACCACTGTTGCTTCCATTTAATTGCACAATAAATTCATTAACCTCTGGACAGCCGTATTCGGCTGCTTGTTGATGCGCGGAGTTGTGTCATCGTCCAGTGTGATGACAGGAGATCACACAGGCTGGCATGGAGAGTATGTCTGTCTCATTTCTCAGGCTCCTCATCATTTACACCGCCTGGCTGTTTTGGCAGGCATTCATCACGGTTTTACTCCACTACGTTAGCATCCCATCACGTGTACCAACGTGATTCACGGGTCCCTTCTAGGAGTAGTGGGCCTATTTAATCTGTCTGCTGGGGGAAATCTTGAATCATGTCGTATTATAACTTAGTGATTTCTGAAAAGCGTTCCCTTAGGATGAGCATAGTGATTTAACACAGATGAAGAAGCACATTACTGAACTGTCAGAGCTCAATTATGTTGTAGATATTGAGATACAATTCTGCCTGACGTTTGAGTTCAGTGCTCAACCCTGTTTCTTGTGTCCTCTTCCGTGATTATCATTAGGCCTATGCCGACAATGTTCCTTCCTTGGAATATCATTTTAGGAGAATATCCGGTTGTTGGACACACATTTTCTTGGTAATGCCCTTCTAAGATATGCTTCTCCATGGAGTAGTACTTAACGACCTGAGATCTAAGCCACACCCTGTCTGGTTGCTGTTGATGATAGTGATTGAGATGAATAGGTTTTCTTCCCCAAATTTACTTTGCCACCGGCTTTTCACTGTTACCCCTATATGCATTTAGTAGTGGTGCACCACCGCTGCTAAATTATGGCTGTCACCCACCCACCCACCGCTAACTCTGCCACCGCTGCTGATAAAACAAATCCTAGGGGGAAACACTGCCTGTGGTTGGCTGTGTGCAGTACACATGGGAAGGTCATCTGTCAGGGGTTACGCCTAGGTGTGACTGCAGCCTCCCGTACTGCAAATATGCTTACTGATAGGCATGTGGAAAGCCCATTGAATAACTGATAGCAAAACGAGAGAACTACAACATTTTCCCATTGCAACAGTTTGATAAGTGGCAAATAAACCACTTTTTCAACTACTACTGTTTGCAACAGGATGTCGCGTATGGACTTTCTGACGTTTTCATGAGGTGCAAGGCCATGGCCTTCTAAAAGTGCTTCCTTGTATTGTCTTCCTGCCTTGAGATGTTTGTCCTGTGTCCTCCTTTGACCTCAGACAGCATTAGTACAGTATTAGCTGCTGCTACTATAACAATGAAACTTACTTCAACTGTTTGTTTCCCAAGGCAGGAGATTATGAAGTGGAATGGCTGGGGGTACAGTGACTCCAAATTCCTCTTCAATAAGAAGGGTCAAGCAGAATTCACAGGCAAAAGGTACAGTATACGGTCCCAACATTTTCAACCAATTATTTTTATTCTCATGAAGAACATTATGTATTATGATCTGTAAATACGAATGTATCCATTATTCAGTGATAGAATTCTCAATCTGGATTGTACACATTCTCAATCTGGATTGTACACATTCTCAATCTGGATTGTACACATTCTCAATCTGGATTGCGCTCTCCACTCCTACATACCACCTACAGTTAAAGTCAGAAGTTTACATACATTTAGGATGGAGTCATTAAAACTTGTTTTTCTACCACTCCACAAATTTCTTGTTAACAAACTATAGTTTTGGCAAGTCGGTTAGGACATCTACTTTGTGCATGACACAAGTAATTTTCCAACAATTGTTTACAGACAGATTATTTCACTGTATCACAATTCCAGTGGGTCAGAAGTTTACATTCACTAAGTTGACTGTGCCTTTAAACAAGACCTCAGGAAAAAAAATAGTAGACCTCCACAAGTCTGGTTCATCCTTGGGATCAATTTCCAAATGCCTGAAGGTACCATGTTCATCTGTACAAACAATAGTACGCAAGTATAAACACCATGGGACCACGCAGCCGTCATACCGCTCAGGAAGGAGACACGTTCTGTCTCCTAGAGATGGACATACTTTGGTGCGAAAAGTGCAAATCAATCCCAGAACAACAGCAAAGGACCTTGTGAAGATGCTGGAGGAAACAGGAACAAAAGTATCTATATCCACAGTAAAACGAGTCCAATATCGGCAAAACCTGAAAGGCCGCTCAGCAAGGAAGAAGCCACTGCTCCAAAACTGCCATAAAAAAGCCAGACTACGGTTTGCAACTGCACATGGGGACAAAGATCGTACTTTTTGGAGAAATGTCCTCTGGTCTGTTGAAACAAAAATAGAACTGTTTGGCCATAATGACCATCGTTATGTTTAGAGGAAAAGGGGGGATGCTTGCAAGCTGAAGAACACCATCGCAACCGTGAAGTAAATAAATAAAGTGGTGATCCTAACTGGCCTAAGACAAGGAATTTTTACTAGGATTAAATATCAGAAATTGTGAAAAACTGAGTTTAAATGTATTTGGCTAAGGTGTATGTAAACTTCCGACTTCAACTGTAAAACCTCCCCCTCTTGGGTCGTCACTAGTTGCCACAAATTCATAAACCCTGCCTATTTCTACAATTTCTCTTCTGAAAATGTGATTTTTAACCCTAACATTAACCACACTGCTAACCTTATGCCTAACCTTAAATTAAGACCCAAAAGTGCATTTGTGTGGTCATGAATTTTTACGATATAGACAAGTTTGATTTTGTGGCTGTGCTATCTAGTGGAAACCCCCTCGCCATCCTAATTTAGAGTGGGGCGCTAGTGCCATCTTGTGGTTGGTATCTGTATCCTGCAGATCTTCCCTCAATTCAGTCCCAGACATAAGAGGTGAATTAGTGTGATTATCGGTGGTTTGAAATTCCCCATTGGAAACTCAGATCATTACCTTGCATGGAATGTTTATACTTCTTCCCATTGACCGTAGATAGGCTAACTGGGATTTTTTTTGTTCTGTGTATGCCAACAGTTCTCGTGGTTGAATGTGTGCAATATAACATTTGAAGAAATATGCTGAGTGCTGTCGGAAATGATTACTTTGAATCTCAGTGGATGTAGAGAAGCCTTTGATCGCCACTCTGTCTCCTGTGACTGAGGATGTGTTCAGTACACACCGACAGCAGAATGGATCGCTCTTTTCTTTGGCAGTTTTACACCTTTTATCTATCGCATTATAGAGGCAGAGATGGGCCTTATTGTTTTGTACTCGTGATGTATAGTTTTAAGAACAAAGCCTTGCCTGTCAGACTCTCAAATCAAAGGGATCTTGTGGACTGCGTTCTGTACTCTGCTGTACTCTGCTGTACTCTGCTGTACTGTATGTGAAGCTGTGTTTGTGTAAGGGGGGGGGGGGAATTATACAGGATGCTGTGCAGGAAATGGTTCCCCTGTTATTCTAGGTTCTAAATTGTGTCAACTACCTCTTTCCATTCTGTGCCTTCTCTTTTGAATTATTTCTGGGTGCTACATATGCGTGGCAGGGTGGAAGAAATGAGAGTCAAAAGAGAGATTTCTCCTCTCCTCCTCCAGAGAGAATTCTCCTCGGTGACAGAGGCTTTTTCATTAAGGAGTGTGTTTTCACGGTCTGCTGGACAAAGGCAGACTACAGTCCCCTGATGTGCTGGCCTCTGCTGTGCCAGCGGTTGAATTATGCAGCGGCTGGCGTGACAGGGACGGCACGGACAGCGCTGTCATTGGTCTCGCCTAATAACTTCATTCGGCTCCAACCACCACACACTGACGTCACGTCAATGACGGTCGGACAGGGTTTTCTGTGTGTATTTCACCAGTTCCCAGCATGACACCTAGGTCTGAGGGGTTATGTTTACAGATTGGGTCAGAGGTCAATTGCGGGGTAACTTCCTTTCTTCTAAGCCTGTGTGTTTCTGTTCATTGCAGGTATAGGCTAAGCGGGATGGTCCTGCCCAGTTTGCAGGACTGGTTTGAAAACACCTTTGGCGCCAGTGTGAACCATAAAAGCCCCGCGACAGTAAGTGTCGTTGTTTTCAACCCTCGTCACCTGTTGGTTTAAATTCCAATGACCGCAGCAGTCCGTTAATGGCTCCTCCTCCCATGTCTTTGTCCCAGCCCACTCTGAATGCCAGCGCTGTGCCACCGGCCAGTCTGAACGAGGCGTTCGTTGAGGACCTGAAGACCACGGGCGTCCCCTTCTCCCATGAGGCTGAGGACAGAGTGTTCCGTGCCCACGGTGAGGCATGCTGGGAAGGCTGTGCTCCTCCGGGGTGACGGGAGTAGTCTGGAGGGGTCTCACACAGACACTGAATGTTGAGATCATAACGTCACATTTGGTTTTTATGTAGGACAAAAGCAGCCTGAATCAGACGAAGCTGTCAATATCACACTAATTATACTGATCCTACAACCATAATTGCTTTTTTCCGTAGTATACTAAGTATATAACATGTTTTTTTCTCTCTTATGTTAACAGGTCATTGCTTACATGAAATATTTGCTCTCAGAGAAGGGAAGAAATTTGAGCGTGTTCCGGACATGGTGGTGTGGCCAAGTGAGTTTTTGCGACACTACTATTGTCAACGGTCCTTGTTTTCGTTCTTCTTCTTTCCCTCCCACATTGCATTGCTTCTTTCCATCCTGGCTTAGATGATTTAAAGGGTTAATCTCTGCAGAGGCGTAGGGATATTAATATGTATGAGCGGAGGCTTAAGAAGCGTCAGGGGGAGGGCGTTTGATATCCAATACACCACGGCCGGGCCCAGCACAGTACCCGCATGAATTACGCCACTGAGATTGGTTCACTGCAGGTATGGCCGGCACTATTTTATAATGTAAATGAGTGTTGACTTATGGCTGCAACTTGATTAGCCCGGCTCCCAAATGGCCAGCAAATCACAAAGCTCCTGTAGCAGCATTCAAATTGGAACATCCCCTGAATTTTAAACTCTCCAAATCCACACAAAATTGCACTCCCTCTAGCCTCAGTGATGTAAAACATGAATTCCAGTGTAGTTACTTTAGTATGGTTGTATATTTAAGTGGAACGTTGTTAGTCTTGTGAACTCTTATACCCACACCAAAGCCCTTTGTTTAATTGGGCGGCAGAGTGTGTCGGAACGGAGACATTTCTCATTGGCCAGCGAGGGAGGGCTTGAGCCCAGTGAAGCTGATCCATATAGGTGGATTTTTCTGCTCTGTCTCCTCACCCTCAGTCGCTCAGCCAGGGGACCAGTGGGATTGGACGTGGGATTGGCCGGAGCACCTTGTACGCATTGATCCCCCACACCCCACCCCAGAGACCCGGGCTTCATGCTCTCTGGCTCCATCTCAGGAATGCCCCTAGCCAAATCAGAGACATCTTTCCCCGGAAGCCCCCCCCCCTCCCTATCCCTGTCTCTCCCTGTCTCTCTGCTCTAATAGCCCAGGGCTTATGTGAATGTTTATTGTTTTCCAGAGGCTGATGGTTTATGTGGCATTTCTTAGTCCCTTTGCCACATGAGTACTCTTGTTATCGCCCTAACACTAATTTATGGCTGCGTGTTATATAATGACATGGGATAAAATGTCCATCCAAATATTGTTTTGGTGTTCTTTGCCTCCGCAGACTGCCACAACGACGTGGTGAAAGTTGTGGAGCTGGCATGCAAGCACAATGTTTGTTTGATACCATACGGCGGTGAGTATTTTAAAATATTTGTGAACTCAATAGTAAAATTCATTCTAATTATATCTGCTTTTTTTATCTTTCCCATATGTAATAACTGATTTTTAGAGCAGATTGATTATGATACAGTTATGCCATGCCTTCAACCATATGACCTGAACAGGAAAAGGTCTGCTCCGGCCCCTAACCCCTCTCCTGTCCTCCTCCAGGAGGGACCAGTGTGACCAGTGCTCTAGAGTGCCCCCCGG
This sequence comes from Salmo trutta, assembly GCF_901001165.1. Classification (NCBI taxonomy): domain Eukaryota; kingdom Metazoa; phylum Chordata; class Actinopteri; order Salmoniformes; family Salmonidae; genus Salmo; species Salmo trutta. The sequence continues at coordinate 15,453,261 of NC_042980.1, forward strand.
AGGAGACTCGCTGCATCGTCTCTCTGGATACTTCACAGATGGTGGGGAATCAGAGCTCCATACAGCAGCAATCTGCTCAGCTCAGCATTTTGTCTCAACACAACTTACAGTTTTACTCTTTTTATATGACAGTATAATGTCTTGCATAGTAAGATCAACCGACTATTTATTTTAGTAGGGACAGTAAGCCAGGGTTTCTTTCTTTTGGATGTTAGAAGCTCCTACTGCTGTGAATGTTGGAGTCTAGAACTAACTGTAGGTGTGCAGACAGGAAAGGTAGCAGTCAGCAGAGGATGTTCCTATATCCACATCAAAGCTCATTCAGACTTCCAGCCGAGACTCACTCTCTCATTATCGAACTTTGGGAGAATCCTGTAGCAATAATTTGCCAAGCTATTCTCAGAGAAATTACTGTTAGTGAGGGATACCCAGTAGGAAACAGCATTTAATAGCAGTACTGTATCATGGCGCTGTTGGACAACTCTCTGCCCAGGTGATATATTGGCAGTCTGGACAGCGCTAGTCCAGCAGTCACTGAGGGGGTGACGTAAATACTAGTGGCCAGCGCGCTGGGTCAAGGGTCACGGGGCGTTGCGGGTCTGAGGGGAGGCACATGAAAGGCTGTGTATGACAGCAGCAGACACTTTTACTACCTCTGGAGAATGATTGATGGCACTGGGAGGGGAGCTCAAGCTGGGCAAGGAGGTTCCTGGAGAGGCTGAAACGAGAGGGGGATTTGCTGGATTGAATGTTTTAAAAGGAGGTTAACCTTTTGGAATCTGTCTGACTGATGCTGTCTCCTCCCCACGGGCTAGTCCTCTGGTCATGCCAGCCACATGTGTGCTTCACCTCGCTGTTGGGAATTGCTACTGAAATACTCCCCCCGTGTCTTCAACAAGCGACAAGAGGTTGGCGGTTATTGCCTTTCTCATTGGTAGATGTTGTGGTCACCACAGAATCTGTCTTCTCCTCACAGTCGTTACAAAATGCTGCACGCCGACCTGTTTGGGCTTTAGAAGTAAGACATCGACAAGTGGAATGTATTTTAAGGCAATGATTCAATGGGTGAAGGCAGACTTGGGAGTACAGTGAGGACAGCCATGAGTATTTGCTGTCAATGCAACTGCATTTGAATGAAAATCCTCTCTCTAACCTGTATCAGATACAGAGCCTGCTTTTCCTTTGGGCTCAACTCATAAGGCATTGAACCAAGAGCTTATTTTGGTTGTTCTAGTGGTATAAGCAGTGACATTTTCTGACCTCCTGAGTTTTTGTCTTTGCATCTGCAGAACCGCATTTTGTGGATCGACGAGAAGAATTTAGTCGCCCACGTTGAAGCTGGCATCATCGGTCAGGATTTGGAGAGATTAGTAAGTGTTTTGCCTTTCTCAGAGCTCAAGTTTCTAAACCATTTCATACCCAATCATTTCCCATGAAAGGCTCATGTCACTAAGATGGTAAGACGGCCACGAAATAAACTCCCAATAAACTCACCTGTAGGAAGCCATGCCTCTTCACCCTGGGTTAGTTGTTTACTGGGAGTACAGAGAGACCATGCCTCTTCACCCTGGGTTAGTTGTTTACTGGGAGTACAGAGAGACCATGCCTCTTCACCCTGGGTTAGTTGTTTACTGGGAGTACAGAGAGACCATGCCTCTTCACCCTGGGTTAGTTGTTTACTGGGAGTACAGAGAGACCATGCCTCTTCACCCTGGGTTAGTTGTTTACTGGGAGTACAGAGAGACCAGGCCTCTTCACCCTGGGTTAGTTGTTTACTGGGAGTACAGAGAGACCAGGCCTCTTCACCCTGGGTTAGTTGTTTACTGGGAGTACAGAGAGACCATGCCTCTTCACCCTGGGTTAGTTGTTTACTGGGAGTACAGAGAGACCATGCCTCTTCACCCTGGGTTAGTTGTTTACTGGGAGTACAGAGAGACCATGCCTCTTCACCCTGGGTTAGTTGTTTACTGGGAGTACAGAGAGACCAGGCCTCTTCACCCTGGGTTAGTTGTTTACTGGGAGTACAGAGAGACCATGCCTCTTCACCCTGGGTTAGTTGTTTACTGGGAGTACAGAGAGACCATGCCTCTTCACCCTGGGTTAGTTGTTTACTGGGAGTACAGAGAGACCAGGCCTCTTCACCCTGGGTTAGTTGTTTACTGGGAGTACAGAGAGACCATGCTAGGCAGGTCTGAATGGGAGAAGAAGGGGTAACTATGTTCCACAGCGGAGCAGTGAAGGGCAGAGGCTCGGGCGATGAGCAGATGGCACCATGAAGCTAATTCAGAAGAAAAACAATTGGAGAAGGAGCCAGTGTTTGATGTGGAGGAATGCGTGTGCTGCATGTCAAACAGGCGCCACTTTTGCATATAGAGAGAGGCCATTTTGACTGAGCAGATGGCTCAGTATTGAAAGCTGCCTGTCGGGGAGAGCAGTGCCATAAAACACACAGGGCCCGACTCTCCTCACGTCACCCGGAAGAGAGGAGCCATTAGAGCAGACCAGGGGCATGCCTGCCTGCCGCAGGGGTGCAGCACTCAGACAGGGCTCTACAGCTTTATTACCTCAAATATCTTTCATTGTGCTCCTAAATGGCTTTGTGTGAGCACACGTGCTCCTTTAAAAAAAAAGGTCATCGTAGAGCCTTGTCAGACCAGGGGCCCCAGCCCACCATCCAAAACTATCTTTTTACTACTTTTCTTTATTTTTCTGCTCCTCCACTTTATTTTGGTCGGTTTATTTTAGACCGTTGTAAAAATGTATGTCACCAAGCCAAGAATTTGAACACAAAAAGCCCCATAACGATCCCACGATTTGAATCCAACAACGGAAGAGGAGTTTGTTTGTTTCATGCTGTTTTGGTTTCATAACCAAATCCTTGTGGTTTTAGTGGTTTGAGTTTGTTTAACCAGCTACGGTATGTGCTCCTATGAATCCGGATGAGTGTACCTCTCTGTTGTGTTTCCTCCGCAGCTCAACGAGAGCGGCTACTGTACGGGGCATGAGCCCGACTCCATGGAGTTCAGTTCTCTAGGAGGCTGGGTGGCCACGAGGGCATCGGGCATGAAGAAGAACGTATACGGCAACATTGAGGACCTGGTACGTGCCCGCCCTCTTCTCTCTAACGAGCTCTGATCTTACTAGGAGACTGAACAGGCGGCAGGTTTTAAAGCGAGAGGCACTAATTAGCGACTTGCACGGGAAGTTGCTGGTGCGGGCCATCAAAAACCATCTTTATAGGAACCATTCTATTTGTTTTTCCTGGGAAGAAGCCTGCTTGCTTTGGTTAAGGTCTGTCAATGGTTGACAGAATGTAGCCTTGAATATGACCTCAGCAGCCCAGGTAGCTCTTGGTTTTTAACATTTTAACCTGGATATTCCACTCCTCTCTGTGGCTATTAAAGTCAAACGTAGTGACTTGAGCTGCCATCTTGTTTGTCCTGTGTGCAGGTGATCCACATAAAGGTGGTGACCCCTCGAGGGGTGATAGAGAAGAGCTGCCAGGGGCCACGCATGTCCACTGGGCCAGACATCCACCACTTCATCCTGGGCTCAGAAGGTAAGACTCGCCTCTCCTCTCGTGGCGCATGACTGCAACATGGTAAAAGTTCACCGTGTGTGTGTGTGTGTGTGTGTGTGTGTGTGTGTGTGTGTGTGTGTGTATAATGTGATGGGGGTGTAGTAGTAACGCGGTACTTCTCACATAGCGGCTCAGGTTAACCTGAACCACAGCGGGAGAAGAGATCTAGCCATGAGAGAGGGCTATTGGTTTCGGGGCCTCTGGGCTTCATGCCTGCCCCCACCCCTTCTGCCCCCCTGTCCTTGTGAGAGAGCCCAGTGAGAATAGTGCCATATGCCAGCCCCCCCCCCACACACACTCACACATAAAGAGGAGGTGCAGGGACTCCTGGCACTGCAGTGTTCAACAGCTGTGGGTACACACGCCCAACAAAGCACTGCAAGCTGCTCACTGACTACACACTGGGGCTGGGCAGACATCTCCATTTGTACTCATTAGAATGTTTTTTTGGGATACTTAACGCACATCTGCGAATGAAAGCCTAACAACATGTATTTAATTTAGTCCAATCATCTCTTTTTAAATTACCTTCAATTCAGGGACGCAGAGTTTGAAATAACGACTATCGGGATTGTTGAAAGGGGAGAATGTGTTGGCTCGGATGTGCCTCGTCTAAATGGTATTAGGCTTGAGTTTTGGGTCCTTTTTTTTGTTGTTGTTGATCCTGCTGCCTTCTGTGAAGCCAGCCCCTGTTAGGTAGGAGAGGAGACAGGACCACCTTGTCCCCAGTCTCAGACACCGTGTGGGCTCCTGGCTGGGCGGCCGGCTCTGCTGCTGGAGCTGAGAGGGAGAGAGAGGTCATACCTCTGCTTGGTCTCATTACAATATCTCCCCTTGCACACCCATCCCACATGCTGACACCTGGTCACACAACAGAGCCCCGAGCACTGGAATCCAAACACTGCTCTGCATGTTAAGTGGCCAGGCGTCCATTTCATTAAAAATGACTAAGAACCCTCTTCCTCTTCTCATTCCACACACAGTATCTTGCCTCTCGCTAATCTCCCTGACCTTGAAGTGGCCTGAATACCAAAGTATTTCCCTCTGTCCTTCTCTAAGCAGCGTAAAAAGAGATTGATTGGAATAATCAATAATAATCAGCTTTCTGTTTCTAAGCCATTGCCAACGTTATGCAGGTGTGTGAAGCAGACCAGCACTAATCTCATGTTGTGTGGAATTAATGTGATGTGAAACTGCCTCCTTTGACTCCTAACGAGTGGCCTCCGGTTTCAGCTGCATGGCATCTCCCGCGTCAGGCTTGTTCACTGCCGCTTTTGACAGGAAGTGCTTTTTTCCCCTCACTGTGGGATAACAGAACGTAGGAACTGGATACTGCATGTCGCTGACTCCTCTGTTGGAAGGGACATCTCCTCTAAACAACCCTGGTTATAGCAAGGTTAGAGAGGGCATGTTTACAGAGAGGATTGCCGTAAAAATGGCTCCTGCTGTCCCACTCGCATGCGATAGTCTTCCCCGCTGCACTCAGTGTGTTAGTTGACCTTGCTGAGCGCGTTCTGCTGGTCCAACCCTGCCTCCTCTTTCTCTCGCTCTCTCTGTCTCGCGCGCTCTCTTTCTCTCGCTCTCTCTCTCGCGCGCTCTCTTTCTCTCGCTCTCTCTGTCTCGCGCGCTCTCTTTCTCTCGCTCTCTCTGTCTCGCGCGCTCTCTTTCTCTCGCTCTCTCTGTCTCGCGCGCTCTCTTTCTCTCGCTCTCTCTGTCTCGCGCGCTCTCTTTCTCTCGCTCTCTCTGTCTCGCGCGCTCTCTTTCTCTCGCTCTCTCTGTCTCGCGCGCTCTCTTTCTCTCGCTCTCTCTGTCTCGCGCGCTCTCTTTCTCTCGCTCTCTCTGTCTCGCGCGCTCTCTTTCTCTCGCTCTCTCTGTCTCGCGCGCTCTCTTTCTCTCGCTCTCTCTGTCTCGCGCGCTCTCTTTCTCTCGCTCTCTCTGTCTCGCGCGCTCTCTTTCTCTCGCTCTCTCTGTCTCGCGTGCTCTCTCTGGGGCTCGCTCTCTCTGTCTCTCTCTCTCTCTGGGGCTCGCTCTCTCTGTTTCTCTCTCTCTGGGGCTCGCTCTCTCTGTCTCTCTCTCTCTGGGGCTCGCTCTCTCTGTCTCTCTCTCTGGGGCTCGCTCTCTCTGTCTCGCGTTCTCTCTCTGGGGCTCGCTCTCTCTGTCTCACGTTCTCTCTCTGGGGCTCGCTCTCTCTGTCTCGCGTGCTCTCTCTGTCTCGCGTGCTCTCTCTGGGGCTCTCTCTGTCTCGCGTGCTCTCTCTGGGGCTCTCTCTCTCTCTGGGGCTCTCTCTCTCTGGGGCTCTCTCTCTCTGGGGCTCTCTCTCTCTGGGGCTCTCTCTCTCTGGGGCTCTCTCTCTCTGGGGCTCGCTCTCTCTGGGGCTCGCTCTCTCTGTCTCTCGCTCTCTCTCTGGGGCTCTCTCTCTCTGGGGCTCGCTCTCTCTGGGGCTCGCTCTCTCTGTCTCTCTCTCTCTCTGTCTCTCTCTCTCTCTGGGGCTCTCTCTCTCTGGGGCTCTCTCTCTCTGGGGCTCTCTCTCTCTGGGGCTCTCTCTCTCTGGGGCTCTCTCTCTCTGGGGCTCTCTCTCTCTGGGGCTCGCTCTCTCTGGGGCTCGCTCTCTCTGGGGCTCGCTCTCTCTCTGGGGCTCTCTCTCTCTGGGGCTCGCTCTCTCTGTCTCTCTCTCTCTCTCTCTGGGGCTCGCTCTCTCTCTCTCTCTGTCTCTCTCTCTCTGGGGCTCGCTCTCTCTCTCTCTCTGTCTCTCTCTCTCTGGGGCACGCTCTCTCTCTCTCTCTGTCTCTCTCTCTCTGGGGCACGCTCTCTCTCTCTCTCTGTCTCTCTCTCTCTCTCTCTCTCTGGGGCACGCTCTCTCTGTCTCTCTCTCTGGGGCTCTCTCTCTCTCTGGGGCACGCTCTCTCTGTCTCTCTCTCTGGGGCTCTCTCTCTCTCTCTCTCTCTCTGGGGCTCTCTCTCTCTCTCTCTCTCTGGGGCTCTCTCTCTCTCTCTCTGGGGCTCGCTCGCTCTCTCTCTGGGGCTCGCTCGCTCTCTCTCTGGGGCTCGCTCGCTCTCTCTCTGGGGCTCGCTCGCTCTCTCTCTGGGGCTCGCTCGCTCTCTGTCTGGCTCGCTCGCTCTCTGTCTGGCTCGCTCGCTCTCTGTCTGGCTCGCTCGCTCTCTGTCTGGCTCGCTCGCTCTCTGTCTGGCTCGCTCGCTCTCTGTCTGGCTCGCTCGCTCGCTCTCTGTCTGGCTCGCTCGCTCGCTCTCTGTCTGTCTGTCTGTCTGGCTCGCTCGCTCGCTCTCTGTCTGTCTGGCTCGCTCGCTCGCTCGCTCGCTCTCTGTCTGTCTGGCTCGCTCGCTCGCTCTCTGTCTGTCTGGCTCGCTCGCTCGCTCTCTGTCTGTCTGGCTCGCTCGCTCGCTCTCTGTCTGGCTCGCTCGCTCGCTCGCTCTCTGTCTGTCTGGCTCGCTCGCTCGCTCTGTCTGTCTGGCTCGCTCGCTCGCTCTCTGGCTCGCTCGCTCGCTCTCTGTCTGTCTGGCTCGCTCGCTCGCTCTCTGTCTGTCTGGCTCGCTCGCTCGCTCTCTGTCTGGCTCGCTCGCTCTCTGGCTGGCTCGCTCGCTCTCTGTCTGGCTCGCTCGCTCTCTGTCTGGCTCGCTCGCTCTCTGTCTGGCTCGCTCGCTCTCTGTCTGGCTCGCTCGCTCTCTGTCTGGCTCGCTCGCTCTCTGTCTGGCTCGCTCTCTCTCTGTCTGGCTCGCTCGCTCGCTCTCTGTCTGGCTCGCTCGCTCGCTCTCTGTCTGTCTGGCTCGCTCGCTCGCTCTCTGTCTGTCTCGCTCGCTCGCTCGCTCTCTGTCTGGCTCGCTCGCTCGCTCGCTCTCTGTCTGGCTCGCTCGCTCGCTCTCTGTCTGGCTCGCTCGCTCGCTCTCTGTCTGGCTCGCTCGCTCTCTGCCTGGCTCGCTCGCTCGCTCTCTGTCTGTCTGTCTGGCTCGCTCTCTGTCTGTCTGTCTGGCTCGCTCTCTGTCTGTCTGTCTGGCTCGCTCTCTGTCTGTCTGTCTGGCTCGCTCTCTGTCTGGCTCGCTCGCTCTCTGTCTGGCTCGCTCGCTCGCTCTCTGTCTGGTTCGCTCGCTCTCTGTCTGGCTCGCTCGCTCGCTCTCTGTCTGGCTCGCTCGCTCTCTGTCTGGCTCGCTCGCTCTCTGTCTGGCTCGCTCGCTCTCTGTCTGGCTCGCTCGCTCTCTGTCTGGCTCGCTCGCTCTCTGTCTGGCTCGCTCGCTCGCTCTCTGTCTGGCTCGCTCGCTCGCTCTCTGTCTGGCTCGCTCGCTCGCACTCTGTCTGGCTCGCTCGCTCGCACTCTGTCTGGCTCGCTCGCTCGCTCTCTGTCTGGCTCGCTCGCTCTCTGTCTGGCTCGCTCGCTCTCTGTCTGGCTCGCTCGCTCTCTGTCTGGCTCGCTCGCTCGCTCTCTGTCTGGCTCGCTCGCTCGCTCTCTGTCTGGCTCGCTCGCTCGCTCTCTGTCTGGCTCGCTCGCTCGCTCTCTGTCTGGCTCGCTCGCTCGCTCGCTGTCTGGCTCGCTCGCTCGCTCTGTCTGGCTCGCTCCGTCTCTGGCTCGCTCCGTCTCTCGCTCGCTCCGTCTCTCGCTCGCTCCGTCTCTCGCTCGTTCCGTCTCTCGCTCCCTCGCTCCGTCTCTCGCTCCCTCGCTCCGTCTCTCGCTCCCTCGCTCCGTCTCTCGCTCCCTCGCTCCGTCTCTCGCTCCCTCGCTCCGTCTCTCGCTCCCTCGCTCCGTCTCTCGCTCCCTCGCTCCGTCTCTCGCTCCCTCGCTCCGTCTCTCGCTCCCTCGCTCCGTCTCTCGCTCCCTCGCTCCGTCTCTCGCTCCCTCGCTCCGTCTCTCGCTCCCTCGCTCCGTCTCTCGCTCCCTCGCTCCGTCTCTCGCCTCTCGCTCCGTCTCTCGCCTCTCGCTCCGTCTCTCGCCTCTCGCTCTCTCGCTCGCTCCGTCTCTCGCCTCTCTCTCGCTCGCTCCGTCTCTCGCCTCTCGCTCTCTCGCTCGCTCCGCCTCTCGCTCGCTCCGCCTCTCGCTCTCTCGCTCGCTCCGCCTCTCGCTCTCTCGCTCGCTCCGCCTCTCGCTCTCTCGCTCGCTCCGTCTCTCGCTCTCTCGCTCGCTCCGTCTCTCGCTCTCTCCCTCGCTCCGTTTCTCGCTCTCTCTCTCGCTCGCTCCGTCTCTCTCTCGCTCGCTCCGTCTCTCTCTCGCTCGCTCCGTCTCTCGCTCCGTCTCTCTCTCTCGCTCGCTCCGTCTCTCTCTCTCGCTCGCTCCGTCTCTCTCTCTCGCTCGCTCCGTCTCTCTCTCTCGCTCGCTCCGTCTCTCTCGCTCGCTCGCTCCGTCTCTCTCTCTCGCTCGCTCCGTCTCTCCGTCTCTCGCTCGCTCCGTCTCTCCGTCTCTCGCTCGCTCCGTCTCTCCGTCTCTCGCTCGCTCCGTCTCTCCGTCTCTCGCTCGCTCCGTCTCTCGTTCCCGCTCGCTCTCTCGTCTCTGTGCTGTGGGTTCTACCACTCCTCCACCAGAGTGTGGGTGTGACGATGCCCCTGAGAGGAGGCCCAGGGTATGTGCCGAGGGGTGATGATGGAGTCACGTTCTCGGTTGGGCCACTAGAGAGCAGCATGTGGCATGTAGTGTCACATTAAAGGGCTCATTAACGGCCCTGGCATGCACAGGACAGCCCCTAATGGATCTGGCTGTACAGACTACATGTCATCTCTTATTGTGTGAATTCAGAGCCCAGAATAGACCAAGACAATCTATGGTTCAACTTGACCTGACAGTATGTAATTATTGTGAATATTTTCTCAAATATGCCAACGTTCATAAACACTCATTAAGCCGTTATCAAGACATCTGTGTTTTTTGTATGGAAATAGAAATTAAAGACAATATATTAAATGAAAAATCACGTTTTGATTTCCTCCCGCAGAATTATTAACTGGTGCCTCTGAGGTTATCACTATTTACGGTGTGATCTCATTAAGATAAAGTCTTTGTTACAATCCTTTCCACCGTTCAGGTTTTATAGAGCCAGTTACTGCATCTATACTCTCCATGGGATTTGTAAACAGAGCTAAGCAAAACAGGATTCCTTTATTGGTGTGTTTACCGCGTAGTTTGACCCATTAGTTGTCCTTAGTTTGCCATTTGGGAGTCCGTTCATGTCAATAACATGCATCTGCATTCAAATTGTCATCCTTTTTCTTCAACCTCTTGTTAGTTTTTCTGAAACACGGGAAATGGCGTTGTCTGTTTTGATAGAGAACATTCCTTAAGGGACGAGTGCGTCCCAAATGGCACCCTATTCCTTCAATAGTGCACTACTTTTTTTTACCAGAGCCCTATGGGCACTGATAAGAAATAGTGCTCTATAAAGGGAATAGGGGTCCATTTTGGACATAGACATTCTTGCGGCAGGGGAAATTCTACGTGGAACATGACACGTAAAGCTACAGACAGTGGATACTTTGTGGGGTCAGAGGTTAGCTGGGAACCCTGTGCGACATGTCATGGGCTCCTGGTGTTGGCCTTCCTTTGATATGGACCCGTTTTATTTCCTCGATAAATCTCATCGGTCTCCTGTGAGCAGCATGAAACCAGATCACAGAGGTGAAAGGTGACACACAGGTCACCACCAGTGATGTGGTGGTAAAGAAACTAGGTCGGTAAACGCTTGCGCGGAAACGGCGGTTTACATGTGGTTACCCCAAATCAAATCAAATGTATTTATATAGCCCTTCGTATATCAGCTGAAATCTCAAAGTGCTGTACAGAAACCCAGCCTAAAACCCCAAACAGCAAGCAATGCATGTGAAAGAAGCACGGTGGCTAGGAAAAACTCCCTAGGAAAAACTCCCTAGAAAGGCCAAAAACCTAGGAAGAAACCTAGAGGAACCAGGCTATGAGGGGTGGCCAGTCCTCTTCTGGCTGTGCCGGGTGGATATTATAACAGAACATGGTCAAGATGTTAAAATGTTCATAAATGACCAGCATGGTCAAATAATAATAATCATTGTAGTTGTCGAGGGTGCAACAAGCATGTCCGGTGAACAGGTCAGGGTTCCGTAGCCGCAGGCAGAACAGTTGAAACTGGAGCAGCAGCATGGCCAGGTGGACTGGGGACAGCAAGGAGTCATCATGCCAGGTAGTCCCGAGGCATGGTCCTAGGGCTCAGGTCCTCCGAGAGAAAGAGAGAATTAGAGAGAGCATATTTAAATTCACACAGGACACCGGATAAGACAAGAGAATACTCCAGATGTAACAGACTGACCCTAGCCCCCCGGCACATAAACTACTGCAGCATAAATACTGGAGGCTGAGACAGGAGGGATCAGAAGACACTGTGGCCCCATCCGATGATACCCCCGGACAGGGCCAAACAGGCAGGATGGAACCCTACACATGTGGAACCCTACACATGTGGTTACCACTACACCACTGTTCATCAACAACCCACTTATTAAATCCGGCATTAACGCTTCAATTATCAAGCAAACCTAACTCCAACCAATGTCAGGCTATTGTCTTGAAATCATTAGTGTGAGAACCTCGGTTTCTATAGTATGTTCCCATGTGTTTCCCCCTAGGAACTCTTGGCGTGGTTACCGAGGTAACGATGAAGATCCGGCCAATCCCAGAGTACCAGAAGTACGGCTCGGTGGTCTTCCCAAACTTTGAGGCGGGAGTGGCCTGCTTACGAGAGGTAGCCAAGCAGGTAAAGACCATTACCATCTTGTGTTGAGCGTTTGTACAATGTACCTATAGGTTACATTATAATAACAGTGAGAACAGTAGCTAAACTATGCAGGTATTGAACAGTGCAGATCAATGCTATATTGTAGTGTACAAAGTGGTCAGTTAATGATTGGCAGATCTCCAATTCTGGGAAGGAATTAATTTGAATGATAATGAAGACCATAATAAGGAATAAGCTACCTCTTTTCACTCTTCCTGGGTAGTGCTGATGCAACCGTTATTGATGACTACAAGCATATGATTTGTGCAGCTCCGTTGGTTACAGAAATGAGTTGAGTCGGTACACTAGTATAGCACACAATTAAGGTATCGACCGTTGAGCCGTGGCTTTTCATGGACGTATCCACACACTACCACGAATGTCTTCTCATGTCTACAGGTTGTGTAATATGGTGTAACAAATGTTATTTCAAAGTCATTTGAAAGGTTTTTCTCTAAATTACAAAATGTAATGCAGGTTCAACTTACACTAGGAAAATGACTAGAATAATGTGTGGGATGGGGAAATGTTTACAAAATAAAATTAAACACGCTCCTAAATTATACTTTTTTTATTTTTATTTTTTTCCTCCAAGAGGTGTGCACCTGCATCTATCCGGCTCATGGATAACGAACAGTTTCAGTTCGGTAAGTCAACATCATTCAAAACCCTGCCATTTCATCTCTGCAAAGGAACCTACATTGAGTGTATAAAACATTAGAACACCTTAATATTGAGTTGACCCCAATGCTTCTCACCGTTGTGTTAAGTTGGACGGATGTCCTTTGGGTGGTGGACCATTCTCAATAACCACAGGAAACTGTTGAGCGTGAAAAACCCAGCAGCGTTGGAGTTCTTGCCTCAAACCGGTGCGCCTGGCACCTACTACCACACCCCGTTCAAAGGCACTTCAATATTTTTTTGTCTTGCCCATTCACCCTCTGAATGGTACACATACACAATCCACGTCTCAATTGTCTCAAGGCTTAACAATTCCTTCTTTTAACCTGTGTCCTCCACTTCATCTACACTGATTGAAGTGGATTTAACAGCAATAAGCGATCATAGCGTTCACCTGGCCAGTTGGTCATGGAAAGACCTCATAATGTTTTGTACACTCAGTGTGTCTTTGTTTAACACGGGAGCTCAAAGTGAAGAAGTAGTCCATGCTCTCTGGCTCCACACGCTGCCTGTGCTGTGTGGCTGACCTGGTTTCCATTTCCCAAGTTATTCCCTCTAGTTCCCTCCACAGTTCACCCTCCTCTGTAGCCTTTCTCAGACAAGGCTGGAATCTGAGGAACATGCTAGTACCTTCTAGTGATTGGGGGGATCGATATACATATAGGGATATTATTGTTCATGATATATTGCATCGTTTTGACAATAAAGCAATATTATTTTTGCGCTAGTTGGCTGTACCTGCACCAAAACTCCAGTATTTTTCCTTCATAGCTTGTTCTCCTTCATAGCTTGTTCTCCATCTTTTTAAATAGGGAGACAGTTTGATTTCCATGACTGATCAAAACTCATTTTCTCAAGGCTCTCTCTGTCCCTCTGCAGCAGACATATGGTGAGGAATATGTTTGGAACATCGATCGCAATAAAATCACAGTATCGAATCGCAATGCATGTAGAATCACAATATATATCGTATCGGCATCTAAGTATCGTGATAATATCATATCGTGAGGTCCCTGGCAATTCCCAGCTTGAGTACCTTCATATGCCACGTCTTTCTGCTCAATCATTGTATTTTGGAAAATAGTCTAATTCCTTGAATCTGACATTCTTTTTAATTGCCATTTGGCCTGGTTTTGTGTGAGCCTTTTTCCTCCCCAACTGTAATCCATTTGAGAAAAGAATAAAGCATTGACAACGTTTCTTCATGTCTGCTTTTGCCTCTCTTTGCTGCGTTGCATTAAGTTAAATGTAGCGTTATTTTAGCAGAGTATCTAGCTGCACACACACACACACACACGACTCGTGGATTGAAGCCCAATGAAAAATGACCTTGGCAACAATTAAGCAGTTGTTATATTGAAGTTTTACATTCCACCAGAACTCAAGAAAAATATTGTATCAGGCGTTGGTGCCAGACATCTTTGTAAAGTTCTTCAGTCTCCTGGGATCTCATTAGTCTCCCTATATTCCCACTTTTCACCGAGTGAGCACTTCTTAGCATTAAGCAGGCAAGATGAAGCGACCAGGTTTCCCACTAATAACTGAACCTCAGTCTGGACTGATAGGATACCTTCTTGGACTTATTAGTGCCTTCCCAGCAAACCGGGAACATTCCCTGGATATTAGCGAACATTCTCATTAAGTTGTAGTTAGGATTTTATCTAACATTACCATGATAACATTCAAATGTTTTTGGTTAAAAAAAAAATACAAATGTATTTTAATGTTTTAAATGAAATATTCTTGGAATGTTCTAGCATCCACTAAAATGTTGTGCACAACATCTGTAACAACCACCACATAACATTCCCCACAGGTCCCGTGTGGCTCAGTTGGTAGAGCATGGTGTTTGCAACGCCAGGGTTGTGGGTTCGATTCCCACGGGGGACCAGTACGGATGAAAAAAATAATGAAATGTATGCATTCACTACTGTAAGTCGCTCTGGATAAGAGCGTCTGGTAAAATGACTAAAATGTAAAATGTTAAATGTTTTTTATTAGGTTTACAGGTAATGTAACAGAATGTGTTCTGTGAATGTTCTTGCAACATCAGGCAAATGTTTTATACAAACACTGTATAATCATCAGCATATCTGGACAGTTTTGGTGTTATTAGAACTTTTGGGGCAATCTAATGAATGTTCTGGGAATGTTCGCAGAACCAATTTTTGTTTGCTGGGTTGCCTTCCCTTTTAATCACCCTGGCTGCTGAGTGAAGGGATCTGATGTATTCAATGGGCCTGCTCATTTCCGAATTGTACAAAGTAAAATATAAAATATAGTGGCCACTTATCTCAATACGCTAGTAAGATGAAAATGGCAAGTGGTGTGTTAGCCGTTGACATGCATTAAATGCAAATGAACAAAAGGCAGACTGGGGGAAATGACACACTGTATGTATAAAACCCCTCCTCTCTGGTCGTTGAGTATTTAATTAATGAGCGTGATGGCTGCGGGAGACCTAAAGACCCACAATCAAATTTGGAATGGAAACAATTGGGACACTAAGTGATGAAGAGACTGAGACGGAGGGGAAAGGAATGAAGTGTTCAGTCTCCACAGAGTCACCCAGGACTCTACCCCACTGTGATTGATAACCATCCCATCGGCTCCAGACCCTCATTTTAGCTTGTCCACAGGCGCTTTGTGTGTCCGATCACGAATAAATCAAAACGTGCGGTGGCTGAGGAAGACGGATATGGCCGTGTCAAGCCCACTTCCCCTCGGAAACCCACTGATTTATTGTCCCTGTCGCAGGCACTTGTAAAGTTATTCAAATGTTACCATTTATTTTCCTCCTTTTGTTTCCACACCCAAATAAATGTGACTTAGTTGCCATGTTAGTCCTGGAGGAAACAGGCAGGAGATGGGTGGGCTAAGTGTGACCAAATGTGTGAATAAACGATATCGGTAGTTCCTTTAAACTGTATTGTCCAAAAAGAGAAAAGACAGAGGTCCACTTGGCTATTGAGTTAAGGGACTTGGCCCTTCTGTTTCTACAGGTCATGCCCTGAAACCTCAAGTGTCGTCCATTTTCACAAATTTTGTGGAAGGGTTAAAGAAATTCTACATCACCAAGGTAATTCTTAATGATTTGGCAGAAATACTACTCCTCATTTCTCTCTTGTATGTCATCTGTGCTTTCTGGAAAGGGCTAAACAAATTTTACTTCCCTGTTTTTCCCAGTTCAAAGGTTTTGACCCCCACCAGTTGGTTGTTGCCACCCTGCTGTTCGAAGGGGACCGTGAGAGGGTCTTGCAGCACGAAAAACAAGTTTACGACATTGCTGCAACATTTGGGTAAGTAGCCCCCATTTCCTTCTTTCAGGTCAGTAGATGTTACCCAACATGCATCCTAAATTTGTGAGGGTTAAATTCCCCCCTTTTATTCTGGGAGACTGTCTTCAGCGCACAGGTTACATACACATGATGGTACCTGGTACACTCCTCACTATGAGAAATCTGCCTCAGGCCTTGCTTGGAGGCATTCCATTGCCGTAGTGGAAGAGCTTGGCCCCTCAGGCTGGAGGTGGTGTGTTTGAACCAATCTAAGACCAAGTATAAAGAGCAGTGTGATGGATCACCTGTGGCTGTCCTCCTGTCAGACATACTTTGGTGATGGGGGATGGGGGGGGGGGGGCCTCGCTATTCTGATTGATTGTGAGGCAGATCAATAGAGGCCCTGGTGGAAATAAGTGATCTGTCAGCCTGAAAGGGATGCTATCTCTCTCCATTCTGTATATCTGCTCCTTAACTACAACAGTAACAAACCTGGGTTCCTCATAGTTCCCCTACATGTTCAATTCAACTACACTCATGGAATTCTGGAAACATTCCTTCACTCTTCTAACCCTGTATACAACTGAAAGGCCTAAAATAATTTATTATATATACAAAAGTGTGTTGTCGTGTGTAGTGGCATAGAGGTCAGCGAGTAGGGACTTGGTGATGAAGCTGTGCTGTAAGGCCCATGTCTGAGGTGCCTGAGGGCCTCCGCTGGGCTGGGGGTCCCACCCTGCCCGGAACCACACTGTTCCACACCATTAGAGGAATCAGAACATACTGTAGCAAATAACTCACTTCTTTATCCCCCTGAACACACCTCATCCGCTCTGCACCTAGTCATCATAAACAAACCCTTCATAAAAACACTGGCCCCGTTATTGTCTTGGTGACCCTATGGATTGTGTATTAGTGTTGCTCCTTGGCCCAGTGCACAGCTTCCAGTCCATTCCTCAGGTCACTGGCTTTGTGTCCTCAGGTAATATCCTGACCAATTCACAAGTTTAATCATTGAAAAGGCCTCACCTACCAGGCGGTGTGTTGTGTTTTTAGTTTTTCCATCATTTCATTACTTGTCGAGAGCCTGTGATCGATTGGGTGGGTCTGTAAGGGATAGTGTCTTCTGGTTTTAAGGAATTAGGGGAGAAAAGTACAGGTAAATCAATTTAGTGATTTCTTAATGAGTGCGTCCTGATTTTAATTTGGGTTGTTGGTTGAAAATGTTATTACCCGCGGCGGGTGATGGATGTGTGGTTGACCCGCAGGGAGCCACAGAGCGGCAATCATTGATTTGAACATTGTGGCAGTGACGGGTACTGACTGGCATCACAGGCAGCTGTGGTCAGGGAGAGATGACAGGGCCAGAAAGGAACCTGTTAAATATTAACTTATCTTTTTCCAGGGGCCTGGCAGCTGGAGAGGACAATGGACAGAGAGGCTACATTCTGACCTTCGTCATCGCTTACCTCCGGGTGGGTCACTTCTTCTCCTCTATTCTGCCACGCTCTCCCAGTGTCCAGAGACAGCTCGGGGAGGGAGGGGGCACTGCTCACAGGGGCAGATAGAGACCTCTGTCAGCTGATAGGATAGAAGGAACATGCACACAAAGGCTGCAGAATGTGACCTCTGAGATATCTGGCCTCTCTGTTCAGTCAGGGATGTCATGTTGTCATTGGAGGAATCTTGGCATGAGCAAATGACAGTGAAAAGCGCAGATCATTGCCTTATGCAAGTTGTGAAACGCTAGCAATGTTGTGTGCCTCTTTATTTGACTTCCAATAATAGTTATTTTATTTGATCAGGTATTGTCCCCTTCTCAAATCCAAGCCACGTACTGTTATGTTTTACATGAGTATTTTTCTTGCGGTTTATTAACAGGACTTGGGGATGGACTACTACGTGGTCGCGGAATCATTTGAGACGTCGGTGCCTTGGGACAGGTAAAGACAAAGATGGCAACATGTTTAACCTCTGTCTCTGAACTGGTGTGACAATTCCACATCGCTCTCTTCCCACACAGTCAGTTTGAAGAGCCCCAAAGACAAGTAGCTCAACCCCCACTCCCTCTCTGACATTCACCTTCATGCCTGCCTTCTCCCTCCATTAACTGTCTGTGCGTGGGAGGGAAGACTGCCTCTTCAGCCCCAGTCTGACTCTGTGCAGGGGGGAGCGAGAGGGAAAGAGAGAGATGGCCAGTGTGATACATTCATGTGTGCTGCTGGGTGTGAGATTGAACATGAATTTCCAACATACAGTGTTGGAAATTCAGTGTAAAAAAAACCGTTCCATTATGAAACCACACAGTTCTTCCCACACAGGAACAAAAATGACGGACTCCCTTGCACCTTAAAGCGATATCTCAGGAGAGTACACCCCCCCCACCCCCTCTTTGTTACAGACACACGGGCAGACACACACACACGAACACCAACACACACGCGTGCTCAGCACCCCACTGTGTAGACTGCCTGATGGGGGTTAGCAGGCGAGCATATGTTCAGGGCTCATTACCCCTCTTCCTCCTCCATCTCTCCACACTAGGCTGCACATGCCTGGGAGTGATGGCCATTAGAGAACAGAGTGAGCCAGTCTCTCCCAGCTACAAATACCTAGCACTGCAGTCTCCATAATGGCGTGAGGTTCTCCATTTTGTCTGTCTCTCTGTCTGTGTACCCCACAGTTCAGGGCCAGAGGCCTTCTCTTCACATAACTCCCGACAGCTCAGCTCCACCTGTCGTACTAGGTTAAATCACGGGGCTGTGCACCCTATTCCCTATATAGTGCATTACTGGGTCTCAGACTGGGCTTTCATCATGTCCTAACATTCTGCTAGTCTTCAGGAGAACATGCTAGTCTTTATCTTTCTTCCTCCTGTTGTCTTTCTCCAGGGTGTTGGACCTTTGCCGGAATGTCAAAGAGCGTATTAACCGAGAGTGTAAAGAGCGAGGGGTCCAGTTTCAACCCTTGACCTCATGCAGGTACGTTTAGGAAGAGACCTTTCAGCCTTTCAGCCGTGATTTGATTGGATTTTGATTTGATTTGGTCTTGGTTCCGAGCGACAACACACTTGCTGACATCTCTATCTCCCTAATTCAACTTGTGTACATATTTGACTGGTGTGGTTGATCATATCCTATGATTATATCTTCTAAAACGTGTTCCCTGCTATGAGTGAGCCAGTAGTGTATGTGCGCGCAGGCAAGAGAGGAGTCCTGTGTGACCTTCCCTGTGTGACCTGGCCACACACGCACAGACCGCCTGCTCCTTGCTCACTGTGGACAGATTAGGGCCCAACTTGATTAGGCTTCAGCCATTTATTTCCCGCCTGCAGTCTGTCACATGATTGATTTGCCCATTTAACCTCTAGAAGCCAGCACACCCTCCGAGCGATGGGCCACGTCACAGGAACAACAGCTCTTGCCACAACTCCTCAAAGGAGACAGGGGCTAGAGAAAAACAACACAGAGAGGAGACGGCCTAGAGAAAAACAACACAGAGAGGAGACTGGATCTAGAGAAAAACAACACAGAGAGGAGACTGGGGCTAGAGAAAAACAACACAGAGAGGAGACGGCCTAGAGAAAAACAACACAGAGAGGAGACTGGATCTAGAGAAAAACAACACAGAGAGGAGACTGGATCTAGAGAAAAACAACACAGAGAGGAGACTGGATCTAGAGAAAAACAACACAGAGAGGAGACTGGGGCTAGAGAAAAACAACACAGAGAGGAGACTGGATCTAGAGAAAAACAACACAGAGAGGAGACTGGGGCTAGAGGAAAAACAACACAGAGAGGAGACTGGATCTAGAGAAAAACAACACAGAGAGGAGACTGGGGCTAGAGAAAATCAACACAGAGAGGAGACTGGATCTAGAGAAAAACAACACAGAAAGGAGACGGCCTAGAGAAAAACAACACAGAGAGGAGACTGGATCTAGAGAAAAACAACACAGAGAGGAGACGGCCTAGAGAAAAACAACACAGAGAGGAGACTGGGGCTAGAGAAAAACAACACAGAGAGGAGACGGGATCTAGAGAAAAACAACACAGTAAAGAGACGGGGGCTAGGGAGAAACAACACAGTAAAGAGACGGGGGCTAGGGAGAAACAACACAGTAAAGAGACGGGGGCTAGGGAGAAACAACACAGTAAAGAGACGGGGGCTAGGGAGAAACAACACAGTAAAGAGACGGGGGCTAGGGAGAAACAACACAGTAAAGAGACGGGGGCTAGGGAGAAACAACACAGTAAAGAGACGGGGGCTAGGGAGAAACAACACAGTAAAGAGACGGGGGCTAGGGAGAAACAACACAGTAAAGAGACGGGGGCTAGGGAGAAACAACACAGTAAAGAGACGGGGGCTAGGGAGAAACAACACAGTAAAGAGACGGGGGCTAGGGAGAAACAACACAGTAAAGAGACGGGGGCTAGGGAGAAACAACACAGTAAAGAGACGGGGGCTAGGGAGAAACAACACAGTAAAGAGACTCTTGTACTGGTGTTTCCTTTCCCTGAGGCACATTGTTACATTGATAAGGGTTTAGTTTAATTTTCAATGCAGATATTTTTGCCCTGGTTAGAGAGTTAAAGTAAATATGCACATGCCTTCTCAGATGGTTACTATCCAATAAATGCTTAATGATAAGGGAATCAAGCATCATTTTATCATATTAGCCCTGCGCTTCTTAAAAGGAAGCACATAAAGTTTTCAAATAGTATTCATCTTTTGAACTGTGCAAAATGTCTGTCATTATTATAATTTCGTGTTGCGTATTCATGTGAAAGCACAATCTTTTAGCCAGTTGCGGACAGCCAGTGTTGAAGCATATTGTGTCCTGAACCATTGTAAATGTAGCTCAGATAATCCAATCAAAGTGTGCTGATGGCCATTCAATGTCCTGATAATGGGATGTTATTAAAGGTGACTGATCCAGCGCATCTCCCCCGCGTCTCAGAAAACACGAGGGAGAATTGGGGTCAGAGGTTCACGAGGAAACGCCAGCCTCTCGGCTCCATCTGTCTGCTCTCCGATTCCAATGAGAGAGAGAGAGGGAAAAAAAACAACAGCATTTATTGTTACAAAATGGATTTTGGTGCTACTAAACAATGCTCTCTTTGGATTCATGTGGAGATAAATTACAGTGGGACAAGTGTGGACGAAAGCATTTAAGAACATAACCCAGCCTTTATTCTCTGTTGTGAACGTTATCGTGTTGAAACCCTTTCCTCTTGCCTTGCAGAGTGACTCAGACCTATGACGCTGGCGCGTGTATTTACTTCTACTTTGCCTTCAACTACAGAGGACTGGCAGATCCAGTACACACATACGAACAAGTGGAGGTAAATCTACGGCACACTATGTATATGTACTAGCTACCCACTCACAGACATGCATCATTTCTGACCTGAACCTCTAACCGTTACCACTCAGGAGGATGTATACCGCCATAGTTAAGGGTGATGATAGTCATTGTGGAAATAATGAGTTCATTGATTGATGCATTGATTGACGTGTGTCGTCTTGTCCGTTCCTAGCACGCTGCTCGAGAGGAGATCCTAGCCAATGGAGGAAGCCTCTCGCACCACCATGGAGGTACAGTCAAGTGAACATCCCTACATCTAGAAGGAGCCCTACGTCTAACCATTTCAGCACGCTTTGGCACCGTTTCTTCGGCTCAAAACCCGACAAATTCGGAATACTGACCCGCCTCCTCACTTAAACCACTGCCCTGCCACCCATCTCTTTAAAGTCACGTTAGGGTGGTCTGACAGGCTCTTTCGGTATGCTGCTCTATGTAAGACAGCAGGTACAGTCTTTTGAAAACCTCTGTTTTGGCTAGGAGGAGACCTTTCGTTGCTTCCTTGGCGCGTCCAAACTTTCCCACCGTGCAGACAAGTGAGTCTGCCATGGCTCTTTGTTCATTTCAACACAGGCCAAATGAAACGTGAGCAGGGGAGCGAGGGGGGGAAAAACGACTCTGTGGTGCCCTATCAGGGCTAACCAAAATGGCTACCTTACCTTATCTATATTGCCATCCGCCTGGCTGTTTTCATACATCACTTCAGGCTATTCATCATGCCTGTCAAAAACAGCATGCAGTGAATCAGCTGCGATATTAAATCACAATTTCTCCTGAAGGCGGGGAAGGTTAAAAATTAAAAGATTGCTAATACTAGAAGGCAATGGGCCAGGGTAAATGATGCCGGTGTTATCACCCGGTATTTACTGACCTCCAATCGGTGGGCCAGCCGGCCACCCGGGGCTGAGCAGGGGGGCTGAGCAGGGGGGTGTGGGGCCAGGGGGGGAGAGAGGGGATATTGATGCAGCTTCTCGGTGCGAGGCCCACTCTGTAATTGTGATTAATAACAGCTGGGTCTGCTATCTGAGCGAGGACAGGCCGGTTTGTCTGCCCACAATCACCGCGTGACAAATGGAGCTAGTTTCACTGGGTTTTGTGTATCAAACAAAACAGATGTAGTCTGGGAGGACGAGGTGGGAGGCCACCGCAGGAAATATACATTTTTCTAACCTGTGTTTACACCAGGTCAGGGTGCGTGGCTGTGCGTGCGTGTAGTGGCTCTGGGTGAGTGTTTTGTTTGTTGGTGTGTGTGTGTAACCCTCTATCTCCACTTCTCCACTATCCATCCCTGCAGCTCAATACACTCTTGCTACAACACAACTACATTTTTACACAAATGTATGTGGACTGGATTTGACGGGTCGGTTTAAGTACATTTTAGAAGTAGTCACATACCATCCATTCATGACAAAATATTCTATTGTTTTGTTGTTCTATCCCCAATGTTTAGCTCTAAGGTGGTCACTGTTGCGTCCGAGTAGAACGTAAAAGGAAACGTAATGTTTTAGCAGGAACAGAGCTGTTGGCACACCAGTCAGGTTGAGGGTCATCCGTCACAGTGTAAACACAGAAACAGCCCTGGTCCTTCAGACAAGTCCACTCACTCCACTGGACTTGTCCCTGTTCATATCAGAGAGACACAGGCCCACTACACTACCCTCTCTTTCATGTCCTGGTCTCCATTTGTCAAAACAGGCCAGTACACACAGAGAGATTGAGTGGCAAGGCTCTCAGCTCAGTCCTATACTCCACATGGGAAGTGCTCCAGAAGAGCAGGAAGGCAGCTCCTCCTGACCGTGTGACTCTATAGAATGTCGGCCTAAATGCCGCCGGTCAACTGCACTACTACACAGGTCACCGAGTAGCGCAGCTGGAAACCAAGAAAAATGAGTTGAATTAGCTTATTTTCCGTTCATTAGCCGTAGCTCTCGTTGTTGGGCCGTCTCCCAGAGGTACACAGAAATATCCGCTGTTTCTAGACCTCAGTGTTTCTCTTTCTCATTCATTTCCAAAAGAAGTGCCTGCCTGCCTGCTCCTCTTTGCATGTCTCAGCTGTATGGCTAAACCCAGGGTAGATTGATTGCAATAGCAGGCGAAAAGGAGGGAAAATGACAAGATAGATGTGTAAATTATCACTGTGATGGAGGCAATGATGCAGTCCCAGCACCTTCTGTTTTCTCTCCTTCCTGAGTGGAGGGAGGGATGGAGGTGGGACGAGGGAGGGGAGAAGGAGGGAGGAGGAGGAGAGCAGGCCACTTTGTTAGTTATTGGGTAGCAGCGGATTGGGTGACTGACTGGTCCCACTGTCACCATCTGGGTGTGCGTGGCGTGGCCCCCCTGTTTGTCTTGTCAGGAGACGGCCCTCTGTGGCCCCATGGCTGATTTCCATCTGTATCCCCTGGCTGCTCCGCCTCGGCGTCACTGATAGCATGGCGCCCTCCCATCTCCCCAAGCCTCCCCCATGCTCCAGGTCTCAGTCACCCCCACACCCCTCACCCCCTTTCCCTCAACTCCCCCCATTTAACATGGGAGGCTGGGCTGCCTCTCTTCAATGTCAGTGACGTAGAGACAGGGTGGGGCAGTTCAGTTATGGGGGAAGGGATGGTATGTGAGCGCCCCTTTTCTATCTTGCTTTGTTAAATTTGTTTGGTGTGCTCTTATCTAATCTCTGATGGTTATATCTGCGCATTACCTGCAGGAGCTTGAGCTCCCAAAGCATGTACTCATTTCAATGGCACCTGTTTAAGATCATTCCATTCTCAGGGCTGTTTTTAGACTAGTGGGAAAAAAGATAGCTGCGTGTGCTTTTCCAAGAAAGTGCGACCTTACGCTTGATGTTTACCCAGAACAAACTGACTGCCTGGTTCCCCCTCTTCAAAGACACAATGTCGCTTTCAGATTGACTCTGATCTCGGCACAGGTTCCTCAACTTTTTGCTTTGTTATTTACTTTCTAAATGAATTGTGTGTTATCAGACAAAAGGAGTGAGGTTGCTGTGACCTGTTGTCACAATTGAGGACATGTGGGAGTTTGTCATTCTAAAACTGATAGTGGATTGAACGCTTCTGTAGCAGTTTCAATGTGGAGGCAGTCCCATGAATGCTCCGGGTTTCCAGCCATGCTCTGGTCAGTGTTAGGACCTTGGTGTTGACTGTGTGCCAGGGACCAGTGAGAACCTGTCCCTCTCCCAGGGGCTCCAGACTCCCTGCTGAGGTCCTGCTGCTGAGGTCCTGGCAGGACTGAGGGGGCTCTGGAGTGTGTCTGTCTGGCCAGCTGGCAGAGCGCTGGTCTCGGCTCTCTGGCCAGGCCTGGCCCACGCTGTGCCAGCTCCTCAACAGGCCCCTCCCTCACAGTGGGCCTGCGGCCAGAGCCATGACAGAGGACCATTGTGTCCCCACGCCACCGGCACAGTCAGTGGCCAGGGTCAGAAGGATGGCGGTGTGTGTGTGTGGAGCGGGTGAGCGTGGCACGCTGGGACTTCAGGGCTGTGCTGGTCAGCCTGAGGAGAACACCCACCCCACACACCGTGGTGGCGTGTGTGGGGGGAGGAGGAGAATGATAAGGTAGTGGAAGCCTGCTCAGGGAATGCGGGAGGGAGAGGCAGAGCAGGGCGTGCATGCGGCGGCCAGCCGGCACCTCCTCAGGGAACACACAGGGCCTAATGAGTTTGATAGGCTGCTGGGCTCCATAAATCACGCCATGCAAAACATTTCTCCTCTCTGAATAAAAGCATTTATCACCTTCTGTTTATTCACTCACTCTCACAAGATTGATTGGCTCCCAGCAGCCTGCTGCGCAATCAGGCGTGCCGATTTCTCCTTTCTTTGTGTTTATTTTTTTCTTCTCTCCCTCTCTCCAGTTGGGAAACTTCGGAAGGAGTGGATGAAGGAGAGCATCTCCAGCTTGGGTGTCGGGATGCTCCAGTCCGTCAAGGATTATGTGGACCCAGATAACATTTTCGGCAACCGAAACCTCCTCTAATTTACTCCTTGCTTTGTTTTCCACCTTTTATCTTCACACTTTTTCTAACAGCATCTCGTGCAATTGGCTTTAACAGTTACTAAAATGTGAAATTGACATGAAAAGAAATATAAACTTTTTTTCCCCCCTCCTTCTGTATGACTTGAGTTGAGCTGTCATCGTCAGACGTGGTTGCATTCCTAGGGTGCGTGTCTGGTTCTTGAGGAAAGCAATACGCTGGTCACCTTTCACTTTCCTCGCGTTACATTCTGTTGCACGCGGTAACAATAATCATCTATGATTCATTTTTGAAGATCATTGCAACAAGGCCTCAGTCCTTTCCAGTGTGTGTATCATACTAACTATAGTACTGTAAATGTGTACTGTTGCTCGTTTCAGTCACGTGTACAACACGCCATAGGGAATGGTCTTTCATACTGTACACGATGCGAGCTAACTTTTGTGATGCCATGTTTGCCATGTATTAATTCATGAATAGTTTCCTACGATTTATGCCATCTTCACTAACTTAATTTGTATTTGTACACATTGTTTATTCACCTGTGTTTGGCACTACTTTAGCAGTAAGTTTGAGATGAACGCGCTCTCTAAATCCCTGTGCCTTTCTGAAGACGTCTCCCTTTCCTCCTCATATACTCCAGGCGCAAAGGTTACCGACTGGAAGCTTGACTGGTTTGTCTTTTTTATGGCATCCCGTTTCTTCCCTAATAATGACCATGCCCTTCATTACAGATTTCTCTGTTTCCAATTGGTCTTTGTTTCTCAACTCAAGCACTCATGCCTTTTAGTGATTACTTAGAATGATGAATTATTGCCACAGGAGATGTGTATTTTGTTTGGATCTAAACATGTACCTAACCTAGGAGTATTTACATTATGCTTCAGTGGTGCCTACTGAAAATTGACCTCAGGGTTCAAATGTCCCTACCCTAAAACCTTAACTATTATGTCAAACTGTCATTGAAGAAACTATGACAAGGTTAGATGATGCATCTAACAACTCATATCATTGTTCTTTTTGTGTTGATTTTTCTGAATTAGATTTTAACCTTGCATGGTCTTTGCTTGTCATATAGACAGTTCAGTTTGTGGACAAAGCCAATATACTTGGATCGTACATGCTAGTGTGTACTTTAGTGTTAACAGGTTAGAGACAACTGAATCCCAATGCCCATGTTTGTACCAAAGACTTTTCACACAACCCTCTCACCATGCAAACACATACTGGATGTATATGTTTGTACATGTTGTATAGTTAAATACATTTAGTATACATTAACATTTATATATCCTGATGATACTTTTTTTAATTATTCATATATGCAAATACCCAGACACCATCTCTAGAAATATCCAAAAATGTATAACTGTTACTGTAAGTATTACATGTACAGTACTTATTTCTGTTCATATCAGAGAACTTCATTAAAATGTCATTACAATTGTCACTACTTCAAAATAAGTTGCTTGTATTTAGATGTATTTACCCACAAATACAACAGAATTCATTGCTAGTCTGGTGAGCGTCCCAGTATTGTGGTTTTGTTGGAAAGGATACATTTGAGTCAAACAAAATTGTACCTTTGTCACTTACCTATTATTGTGTAGCTAAGTTGGCCTTTCTTTTGGAGGCATGTGTTGATGTTGTGGCCAATCCTGAACTCGCAGACATGAATTCTACTGTGCGGTGCTAGAGAAGGATACATGAAATGTTGTGCGACCATTTTCCTGTCACTACTACTGTATGACTTTGTTCCTCCTGTTCCCAAGCTAGCCTCACAGCTTTCCCACAGTGCATTGTGTCACCCCATGCCACCTTCCTGCCCAAGTGTCTCATCTCCAGCTCCAATGAACATTTTGCCTCAATGAAACGTCAATGAAGGAAATGGTGGGGCCTCAGCCAGTATTTTCTGATCAGTTTCATGCTTTTACTTCTTGTGATGGTATCGAAAGATAACTTTAATGAGAGCTTGAAATTTGAATGTTTGTTATTTTCCACTTGATAGTATTAACATTCAAGTACATTTTGTTAATGCTGTTTGTGCAATAAATTCACATAAAACAAGCAGTTGTCTTGTAGATTGACACATCAGTTTTCATTCAGTTTAATGGAAATACTGTATTCAATTGACAGGAAATGTCACTGCCTGTCTCTCACATACAGGTGATGTCAGAACACACATTCTCACTCTCACTCACACACTCTCTCACAGAGCAAAGGGCCCGGTCCTCAAAAAGATACAGACATTGTTCGGCCGCCCACTCGCCCTCTTAAGACACGCAATTGACTATACCTTCTTCAAGCTCAAGGTAATCCAGAACGGAGGAGTTGCTGTAACACACATCCTTTCTGTGCTTCCAGTCAAAGGTATCTCCAGCAGCTCCCCTGAGATTCATCCTCCCACTCACCCACCCACACACTGCTGCTGACGTCAACATGAACACAGCATTTATCTGGGGAACAGCTATGTAGCAATCCCAATCTTTCAGAGAGATTGTAATTACAAATGATAATCCATGTTGATTTATATGCCACCACCATCACCCTGATTTTACACTGAGTGTACAAAACATTAGGAACACCTTTCCATGACCGACTGACCAGGTGAAACCAGGTCAAAGCTATGATCCCTTATATCACTTGTTAAATCCACTTCAGTCATTGTACTTGTCCATCATCAAGGGGAGGAGACTGGTTGAAGAAGGATTTTTAATCCTTGAGACATGGATTGTGTATGTGTGCCATTCAGAGGGTGAATGAACAAGACAAAAGATTGAAGTGCCTTTGAACAGGGTATGGTAGTAGGTGCCTGGTGCACCGGTTTGAGTGTGTCAAAAACTGCAACGCTGCTGGGTTTTTCACACAACAGTTTCCCGTGTGTATCAAGAACGGTCCAACACCCAAAGGACATCCAGTCAACTTGACCAACTGTGGGATTCATTGGAGTCAACATGGGAAAACACTTTGTAGAGTCCATGTCCAGATGAATTGAGGCTGTCCTGAGGGCAAACGGGGTGCAACTCAATATTAGGAAGGTGTTACTAATACACACTTACTTTGGAATGTATGCCACCAGGTATGAATATTTCTCAGTTATTTCTACAGTAGGTCTTGTGCGGACACATTTCCAACTTAGTCCTGATTTGAATCACTGCTCAGCAGGTAATCAGACACTCGATAAGGAGATAGTGCTGGAATTCTCCAATACGACTGTTCAGATTGCATCCATCCTCTTTATTCCTATATACCCATTTGTCCACATGGGGTCAGTATGGTAACAGGAAACAATTGTGCATGTGTACTCTTCACTAGAGAATGGGATCTCTTACACAGCCTTACAAAATAATGAAGGCACAGACAACTAGCAGCACATTTTTATTTCAACTTAACAAAAACATTGCACATTTTCCAGTAACATGCCTGTATAGGTCCATCAAGTTCACCTCGCTTAATGAGAAAAGAGTAGTAACCAATGACGTATATAAACCCTGAATTGCAATGCTATGTATTGGCCAATGAGAGGCTTGAAGCCGCTGGTCGGCCATATTGGCACTCCCCAGTGGGAGCAGTCCTCCATAGGAATGAATGGAATTCTACAGTATTTCAATGAAATGTTTCAAGGACAGTATTTCAATTCAAAATGTTTCAAGGACAAAATTACATGTATTTGAATATTTTCTTTGTACTTAAAAATGATACTTTAAGGAAAATGTTTTTATGTTTTATTTACTTAAAATGTGCACGTTTAGCTGACATAATATACTTTAAAAGTATGCATTAAGGTGTCTGTAATATAATAAACTTGTCTAAATCAAAGGTAAACATTAATAAATGCATTTCCATACAATCCAAAATGTATTTTACATCGGTGGGGGAGTGCCAAGATGGAGGTGAGTTGGCTTCAAAACAGTGCCCCCTGTCAGTCTTCTAGTGTATATATAAACCATTGGTAGTAACAGAGGGAAAATATGAAGAAATACAATAAGCTGTTTCCAAATGCTAAAGAAGACAGTACCAAGTAAAAATTGGCCACATTTGAAACCAAATGTAATAAAAATATTACAGCAATGTTAATACTTCACCAAACATGATGCAATTGTATAATCCATGCAATTAAATTAAATAGTCATATGCATATTAATAATAAAGTTCAAAATACGAGGTATTTGTTGGCTCACATTTTTGTTTGCTACATCCATAGCAGTTTGATTTCAATACTGTAGTCACACCTCATGCAATTCAATTTCCCATTGTCAATTTGTTTCAACCCAAATACAGTAGCACAAAGATCCATGCCACACAATGCACACAGCTACATTTTTAAACTCCAATTAACAAAGCTACAACAATTCATACCCCAAATAAAACGTCAACATGGAACCTAATGCAGCTACCGCATGGACACGTTCTGTTCTAAAGGGATCCAAAAGTGTTCATAGTTTAGGACAATTGTACGTTTAGATTTTTTGTCTGAATAGCTAGTTCTGTTATGTACTGACATGATATTCTGAGGTACACTAGTAAGGAATGAGCTGCCATTACACTATTTGTGTGACATTCCCGATGCACCTTTCCCTCAGCTGAAATAGCTTCAGCAGAATATATAGCCATTCTCTGTTGAATCAACCTGCAGCGGCCATCTAAAGGCCATAGACTAAAAACAAGCACATCGTTGAAATTAGTAAACCAATGGGATGGGAGCCTAATTGTAAACTGGCAAATTATTCATAAAATGTGAAATGATCAGAACAATTTTGCAAAGGCACATTTGTCTATGTGTGTGATTGATCCCTTTTCCTATCATGTGGCTTATAAAACAACTCTTCTGGTTCAGTAATACTTCTAATGTAACGTTACATATATGAAATACTCTCTAACTGAGACAGGGGATCAGGACCAAACGAAGAACGGTCAAATAGAATCTCTCAAACTATAGAAGAATCTCAGTGTGTGAAGACGCCATGCATTTTTCATAAGGAGTTTCAAACAAGGCACAAGGAGCGGAGTGGAGCGAACGATTTGCATTGCAAGCATAGCCACGGGCCCTGCTGGTTCCCAACATCTTGACCCTCAACACTAGCTAACTCCAGGACTCCGAATCAGCCAAGCATCCAAATCAACAACTGCACTTGCATGTACCATCTCTTCAAATGTCATATGTACAAAATAAAAAAAAGAGTAACCACCCTCCCCAAGAACAATATTCTAGCAACAGATATCGAAAGCAACGTAAGGGATGACATAATGACGGTACAGAAAAACAACAGTTAGGTCCTCTCTACATACTCTCCATGCACCTTGTAGTGAGGTTGCAGCTTTCTCCTAAACCGGCCTTATCACTGGTTGCCATTCTGACACAGAGGTCTGAAGTTTCCTCACACTTGCAATGGTCAGAGGAATAACTAGCTGCGCTGCTCTGACTAACATGTCAGACACAGCTCTCTCTGTTTCCCACACAGGAAGTAGCTGTGGAAGGAGCAGGAAACACCTTGACCGTGGCGACAGTCTAAAGCCCATCTCTAGTGGCAAAAGCAAGCAGAGCCCAAGAATCTCTGCACTGCACTGCACTGCCTATTCTGCAGGCTGCATTAAAGAGTAAAGAAGCTAAGAGGCGGAGGAAATATTGCCTGGAGAGGTCAGCAGGAGCTAGCTTGCCGGTTTGGGAGGGTCACCTGCACAGCAAGGTGTGTTGCAAGGTGTGTCGCCCAAAGAACGAGTTCTTGTTTCTGTGGTGTCACTGCTGCAATGGCTTGTGGGTTTGGACTCACTCTGGCTGCGTTGTCTCTCTTTGTTCAGCTCCTCCCACTTGGCCCTGTTAGCCTGGATCAAGTCAACCATTGGCTGGAGCTTGGGGTTTATTTTCACCAATGTCTGGAGAGAGGGAGAAGAGAGAGAGAGGGAGAAGAGAGAGAGAGGGAGAAGAGAGAGAGAGACAGGGTGTTATAAAGTGAGATAAATGAAGACCATCTTTCACTTAGTACATTATTCATCATACAAAAAATATGCATCTGACTGCTAAGCTACCTGCCACCCCGATATGTACAGTAGGCTACAGTAGAGCACATTGCCATGCAGTACAGTTTAGTGCAGTAGAGTACAGTAGGGTACAGTACAGTAACATACAGAACATTATACTGTACTCAACTGAACTCTACTTGTTACTAAACGTATGTGTACTGTGTGCTCTGCTTTACTGTAATGTACTGTCCTCTACTGCAGTGGTTCCCAAACTTTTTATAGTCCCGTACCCCTTCAAACATTCAACCTCCAGCTGCATACCCCCTCTAGCACCAGGGTCAGCGCACTCTCAAATGTTGTTTTTTGCCATCATTGTAAGCCTGCCACACACACACTATACAATACACTCATTCTTATGTTTAATAAATGTCAGTTTTTGTCACAACCCGTCTCGTGGGAAGTGACAAAGAACTCTTATAGGACCCAGGGCACAAATAATAATATAATAATAATAAATCATTTTGCTCTATTTAACCATCTTACATATAAAACCTTATTTGTTCATTGAAAATTGTGAATAACCACAGGTTAATGAGAAGAGTGTGCTTGAAAGGATGCACATAACTCTGCAATGTTGGGTTGTATTGGAGAGTCTCAGTCTTAAATCATTTTCCACACACAGTCTGTGCCTGTATTTAGTTTTCATGCTAGTGAGGGCCGAGAATCCACTCTCACATAGGTACGTGGTTGCAAAGGGCATCAGTGTCTTAACAGCGTGATTTGCCAAGGCAAGAAACTCTGAGCGCAGGCCAATCCAGAAATCTGTCAGTGGCTTCTGATTAAATTCAATTTTCACAGAACCGCTTGTTGCAATATCGATGAGGCTCTCTTGTTCAGATATCGGTAAGTGGACTGGAGGCAGGGCATGAAAGGGATAACGAATCCAGTTGTTTGTGTCATCCGTTTCAGGAAAGTACCTGCGTAATTGCGCACCCAGCTCACTCAGGTGCTTCGCTAGATCACATTTGACATTGTCCGTAAGCTTGAGTTCATTTACACACAAAAATCATACAATGATGGAAAGACCTGTGTGTTGTCCTTGTTAATGCAGACAGAGAAGAGCTCCAACTCCTTAATCATAGTCTCAATTTTGTCCCGCACATTGAATATAGTTGCGGAAAGTCCCTGTAATCCTAGATTCAGATCATTCAGGCGAGAAAAAACATCACCCAGATAGGCCAGTCGTGTGAGAAACTCGTCATCATGCAAGCGGTCAGACAAGTGAAAATGATGGTCAGTAAAAAAAACTTTAAGCTGGTCTAGACCGGACATCTGTGGACGGACCAAATTTCAGCATCTTTTCTACGTCCATGGATGTCAGCGTTGGACGGTGCTCACTGGGTTAATATGAAGAAAAAATGACTTACTGGACTGTAATTAGTTACTAGTGTCATTCTTGCTGTGGAATTGTAAACGACAATTCAGTCACTGTGACACATTGCCTTTCATACAGCCTTTAATGAATTACCTCAGAGACGTGGGGGGGTTCTCTTCTCTTTACACTGCATTTAGCCTCCTTTGAATGTTATCTAAATCACTTGGCTTTCCATTGCACACTAATTAACCCATGTTTCATATGAAAACACAAACACTTTCTACAACAGACACAAAACACAAAGCCGCCATTTAGGAAGAGATACTGTACACGTTGCCACGACAACAGGGGACCATTTAATTTATGCTATCAATTCAATTCACATAACTTTTATATCCGGATAGGGAACTTTATATGTGGTGATGGGCTGGGGCATGCAAGACACATAGCAACATAGGACACAATATACGGTATCAATATATATGAGCGGAATAACTCACAATGTTATAAAACGCTACAAGAATTGTCTATGAGTATGTGCTCAGTATCTCATCATCCCCACCAGTGTGCAGTTATGGCTGGCCCATGGAGCGTCTCCATACATGTTTTATGAGTCAAATCAGTACAATCTCATGCCAGAAAATGATCTACGGAACCGCCTGTTGCCTGAAACTGTCACACCTGAAACTGTCAAACCTGTTACAACAGCTCAGGGGATTTGAAAAGCATGTGTATTCAGAGGGTGCACTCACTAACTCACACAACAATTGAGGTGGTACACTGAAGTTATGTTTTCTAATTGGGTGCAGTTCAGAAGTCAAGACTACATTTACATGATCAAAAGATTCCACATGGCCTCTCATTCATATGCTATGCATAATCATTTCCAGAGAGGGCTTTTAGTTTGCACTTCTAACTAGAACCTAGTGACCGTATGTCCACAACATTCCATAGTGAATATGAAATATTCCAAATGGTGCGTTTCCACTGCGAATTCTGGAGAGCTCCAAGCACATTGATTCATACAGCTCTACCATTACCAGACCACCAGGGTACGTCCCAAATGGTACCTTATTCCCGATTTAGTGCACTACTTTTTGACCAAAGTCATATGGAATAGGGTGCCATTTGGGACTCAAGCCAGAAAACACTACACAGGACCAGCTCCCTTCGAGTCGCCATGGCAGGTTGTTGTTAGAGCACTCGGTCTCCACATCCACAGATGGTGAGGGTTCAGTAAAGACTGACTCCTGTTAGGGAGTTGCCATAACACCATGTGTGTGGTGCTGTAATAGCGACACGTTCCTTGGACGGACAAACCCACTCTGTGATCAACTTAATCTCTCTGAGTTGTACAGCTGGAGAATAGAGGAGGATTTCCAACTAGGATCCTGCCAATTTCTCTGTTCTCTTTCCTCCTTCCTTCTAAAAACCCCTCTATCTTGTTCCCGGCATCAGTATTCCAGTGCAGTAGACGGAACGAGTGGGGATAAAGACGGAGAGCCTTGGTTATCTGGTGGGCTTTGAAGACGGGAGGTTACATAACGCAGGATTAATATTCCACACAGTAGCACGAGGAGAAGGAGATCAGTGAGATGCTCTTCCTCCCACAGACACAAACCCCTGGCGCCTCTGAACTTCCTCCTGCTCCCCTCTCTCTCTCTCTCCTCTAATTGGTGGCGGTATGGTCGTGAGCTGTATATCTGCATTCTCTAAACATTAGCATGTGCAGGCCACTGTGTGAGTCTGCGTCTAAAGACACACAGAAAGCAAATCCCTTTGTTCTAATAATGTAGAGTTTTCAAAGCCATATGGGAAAAACGGCAGTCTACCATCACTTTTAACACAAGTTGCTCCTGAATTAATCCAACGTTTGAAAGCATATTTGTCCTAATATTACAATATAGTAGGCCTACGTTTGTCAATCAAAATATATGTGTATGTGAAAACATATTTACAGTTTTTTAATCTGGCAGTGTTTACCTGCCAAAAATCATGTCTGCAACTGTATATACTGTATGGCATTCCCTGTATTTATCACTTGTTTGCCCTGTGCTCTCGGCCTCTAACTCTCCTTGTCTTTATCAGTGGCCTTGATCTTCCCTGGAAGTCAGTCATCCAGTCTTCCTCAGTCTCCCACACACACTCACTGCCGCAGACGTCATGACCTGGCTCATCCGCACCCACCCACCCACGCACGCATGCACACAATGAGAGCACAGAGCTGACTCTCCCTATTCATTCCCTCTTTCAGTGCTGTGCAGTTGAGGCACACTATACCTGCATTAAAGGGAGTTAAGCATGTCATATACTGTATCATCATCCCTAACGTCAATGCTTCCCTCATTCATTAGTTTGCTTTGCATTCTCAAGATCCGGAAACGAGGTCTCATTCTAGTGCAGTATTCTCAAATAGATAGTACACGTCCTTGGAGTTATTTCAGAGATAAAAAAAATACCTTGTTTTTCTAAGAGGTATCTCTAAAGGGAAAGAATGTTTACTGCAGTGACATTTCCACTGCTGGCGTCATTAGAGACAATGGCAGGCGAAGGACGGCCTCCTCTGTAGAGGGGGCTATTCGGCTAGTGGTGCTTGGTGGTAGTGAGAGCAGTAGATTGAGTCCCTTAGGGTTTGGGGAGGCTGTGGATGCATTACGGAGGATTACCTCATAAAGCGGAGCACAGATCCCATCGATCCACTCCAGCTGCAGCCCCGGCAACTCGTCCTTCCGGTTTCGATCAAAAATGGCCTGGAACACAAACACACGCTTAAGCCTCATGATTCCTTCACCGTCTGTTCCACTTCCTTCCTACACACACAGTAGCCCTGGATCATGATTCTCAGTTCCATTACATTACACATAAGAGCCCAGATACTCGGTCTGAACATTAACACGCACCGCTTGCGGTACGCTTTTGGATGCATAAGGACTTTATCTTTCATATCAGCAAGAAATCATTTCCTAAAAAGAAAAGGTTAAATTGATACACCTTTATAGGGTTAGTGTTCCCAAACGGCCATATCTTCATGTTACAGCGAGTGTTTCCGGAAGAGAGATAGAAGATCGAGGGACCACCTGTCCTAACTAGCTATCTAGCATGCTCCAGTAAATGTATATTTTGGATTTGTGAATTTATTTTAATGTGATATAAAAGTAAAGGGCTTTATGTTTATAGAACCGTATTGCAATTGAGAATCGATTCACGTTTAGACTTACATCAGCATGCTTGCACTCAGAAGAGAGGGGTGGATATATTTAAGGTATGTCCTTAAAAACATGATCCAAAATGCTAATTTCAGGCAGCGCTGACAGGGATATTTAAGACCAACCAAAAGCTGGTTTTAGCGGTAACGCAGTTGGTTATGGCATGAATTTTGACAGCGGAAACGCAGCCTATCCAGCCGTGACACACAATGCCCATATGCACATGGGACAAGATGTGCTTTTGGTGCCTGTATGCTGTATATTTTATTAAAAACCAAGCATACCCTCCTCTTAATGAGAGGGGGAGGGTATGCTGGGGGGCTCCCGAGTGGCGCAGTGGTATAAGACACTGCATCTCAGTGCAAGAGGTGTCATTGCAGTACTGCAGTGGTTCAAATCCAGGCTGTATCACATCCGGCCGTGATTGGGAGTCCCATTGGGCGGTGCACAATAGGCCCAGCGTCGTCCGGGTTTGGCCAGTGTAGGCCGTCATTGTAAATAAGAATTTGTTCTTAACTGACTTGCCTAGTTAAATAAAGGTTAAATCATTTTTAAAAATGAAGTCTGTTTTCTTTTTGTCCTGCCCAATTTAATCAAGTAGGCTAGTCAAGACCGTTGATATAGTGTTTGGCTCGTGAGACCGCTTGGAAATCAATCTTAACTTAAAACATTACGTTTGCGAGGAGTAAAACAGTGAGCTGACATTCCCTTTTTATCTATGTATTGTAGGCAGACCTACATTATTTTAGCCGTGCTTTGGATGTGTGTAAAATCCCCTCCATGATGTAGGCTACATGTGTCCATGCCCATGAAACGAGAGATGAAACCCTCTGTGACTACCAGTGATTTGTTTGTTTTCCGTTTCCTATTTTTTAAACCCAAGCCCTCCGTAGGCTACCCTTCCCCTAGACCCACTACAGCGAAGGCTGGTTCAACAGCAATGTGTTGTTCTTTTTTTTATGCTAGCGATTTTAGAATGCATTTATTGTTGTTGAAAAAATAAAACGGATTGCTTGTTTTTCGTAGAATTGTATTAAAACCAAATTTATTACAAAGATTCACTGTCCTGGTTTTATGGTGAGAACGTCCATGGCATGCAACTTCTGGAGAAGTGTGAATGCGATCTGTAAGATGGTTACAATATGTCTATAAAACATTATATTTGGGAGCAGTACAACGGTGAGTGGACATTCTCCCTTTCACTTTATATTGGATCGTTGTCCAGCTATTATAAAAGGTTTAGATGTGTGTAAAACTCTCCACAGTCTGTGTTGTTTTAATATTATATGGGTATGGGAAGCAATTA
Source organism: Salmo trutta (assembly GCF_901001165.1). Classification (NCBI taxonomy): domain Eukaryota; kingdom Metazoa; phylum Chordata; class Actinopteri; order Salmoniformes; family Salmonidae; genus Salmo; species Salmo trutta. Next base: position 15,489,728 of record NC_042980.1, read on the forward strand.
TGGAGCCTGTAAGTGTACTTGGATATAGCCTATTAAAAACAAGTTGTTTTGTTTTGTTAAGAATTTGATTCAAATCTATTTTTAGGCCTTATCAATAATGAATTTAATCTTACTTATTGAAAACCTTTGGCATGTCCATGCTCAGCCATAATGTAATTTACAGCAGGCCTAGCCTCTATATCAGTATATTTCTACATTGAAGCTATGCAATTTCTTAGAACAATGTGGTCTCCAAACAGGTTCACGTTAACATATTTAGAATAGATGGGATAGGTCTACATTTTGTTATTTTGTTTCTGTAAGCTGTTTAACTTCTTTGGGAACGGGGGGCAGAATTGAGTAGCTTGGATGAATAAGGTGCCCAGAGTAAACTGCCTGCTACTCAGGCCCAGAAGCTAGAATATGCATATAATTAGTAGATTTTGATAAAAAACACTTTAAAGTTTCCAAAACTGTTAAAATAATGTTTGTGAGTATAACAGAACTCATATGGCAGGCAAAAACCTGAGAAAAATCCAACCAGGAAGTGGGAAATCTGAGGTTTGTAGTTTTTTAAGTGATTGCCTATCCAATATACTGTGTCTATGGGGTCAGATTGCACTTCCTAAGGCTTTCACTAGATGTCAGCAGTCTTTAGAACGTTGTTTCAGGCTTCTACTGTGAAAGGGGAACGAATAAGAGCTGTTTGAACCAGGGGTCTGGCTGAAAGCCTTGAGCTATTTATCGCGCACGGCCGTGAGCACGAGCTCCGTTCCCTTTCCTTTCTAAAGACAAAGAATTGTCCGGTTGGAATATTATTGAAGATTTATGATAAAAACATCCTAAAGATTGATTCTATACATCGTTTGACATGTTTCTACAAACTATAATGGAACTTTTTAGACTTTTCGTCTGGACTTAGTGCCCGCGCCTTGTGCATTCGGATTAGTGAACTAAACGCGCAAACAAAAAGGAGGTATTTGGACATAAAGATGAACTTTATTGAACAAAACAAACATTTATTGTGGAACTGGGATTCCTGGGAGTGCATTCCGATGAAGATCATCAAAGGTAAGTGAATATTTATAACACTATTTCTGACTTTTGTTGACTCCACAACATGGCGGGTATTTGTATGGCTTGTTTTGGTGGCTGAGCGCTGTACTCAGATTATCGCATGGTGTGCTTTCACCGTAAAGCTTTTTTGAAATCTGACACAGCGGTTGCATTAAGGAGAAGTTTATCTATAATCCTATCCATAACACTTGTATCTTTCATCAAAGTTTATGATGAGTATTTCTGTAAATTGATGTGGCTCTTTGCAAAATCACCGGATGTTTTGTAGGCAAAACATTACTGAACATAACGCGCCAATGTAAACTGAGATTTTTGGATATAAATATGAACTTTATTGAACAAAACATACATGTATTGTGTAACATGAAGTCCTATGAGTGCCATCTGATGAAGATCATCAAAGGTTAGTGATTCATTTTATCTCTATTTCTGCTTTTTGTGACTCCTCTCTTTGGCTGGAAAATGGCTGTATGTTTTTTTTTGTGACTAGGCGCTGACCTAACATAATCGTATGGTATGCTTTGGCCGTAAAGCCTTTTTGAAATCAGACACTGTGGCTGGATTAACAAGAAGTTTATCTTTAAAATGGTGTATAACACTTGTATGTTTAAGGAATTTTAATTATGAGATTTCTGTTGTTTTGAATTTGGCGCCCTGCAATTTCACTGGCTGTTGTCGAGGTGGGACGCTAGCATCCCACATATCCCAGAGAGGTTTTAACAAACTATAACGGACTAACACTGGAATTGGAGTTGATTCCAAGGCAATACATAAAAGAACTTGAAACAACAATTTATTTAGCCATGGAGCACATCCTGATTGGCCAGTGAGGGGCCAAGCCTCGACACACCCACAACTTGTTCATTCACCAAAACCCAGCCCTTTCGCGCCAACGCCAGCAACTGCGCCGATAATTGTGGGTGTGAAAACAGCTAAAATATTTATGAGACACCCCGAACCTATAACGCTACCACCAGTGATTAGATTGAACATTGCGCTCGGTTTGTTAAAATAGAGCCCATAAGGTCCTTGGACCTTAAGGAGTAACACTAGGCTCCTTAAGAGTACAACTTGGGTTACACAAAGACAGGCTCACACGTGGGGAAATAAAAGTATGAGAAAAAGGGCGAATGGCTCCTAGTCCTAGAACACAAATGTACACTTCAGTACTGCAATAGAACTGTTGTAGAACTGAATGTATAAAATGCACCCTTTACCATTATGCCAAACAAGTTCATTCCAGTTCCTATTTTCCATTCTGCCTCAGTCTCCTCTCTTGCTGCATGAACTTCTGAGGCTCCAGAGAGAGAGAGAGAGAGGCTGCACTTCACAGATAGTTACTGGGCTACGCTTGAATATTGAGTTGAATATTTAATTCACAACACCCACACACACGCTCAGCGCTAAAGGGTTTGACACAGGCTGCAAAGCAACCTGAGGCTAGTGCATTAGCTAGCTACTTCAGAGGGGAACCAATGTGGCCGGGCGTGATTAGTCAACCGGCAGTAATTACAGACGGACGCTACTCTGCTCTCCTCCCTAAGAACCTGCAGCACCGTTTGGACTTCAAAGCTCCAAAATAAAACACTAGCAATTCTTCTATTTTAGTGCATTGGCTTTGAATACAGTACTTATACATGTAGAATATACACTGAGTGTACAAAACATTAAGAACACCTGCTCTTTCCGTGACATAGGCTGACCAGGTGAATCCAGGTGAAATCTATGATCCGTTATCGATGTCACCTGTTAAATCCACTTCAATCAGTGTAGATGAAGGGTTTTTACGCCTTGAGACAATTGAGACATGGATTGTGTATGTGTGCCATTCGGAGGGTGAATGGGCCAGACAAAATATTTAAGTGCCTTTGAACAGGGTATGGTAGTAGGTGCCAGGCGCACCAGTTTGAGTATGTCAACAACTGCAACGCCACTGGGTTTTTCACTGTCAACAGTTTCCTGTGTGTATCAAGAATGGTCCACCACCCTCCAGTTGTGTCAAACTTGACACAACTGTGGGAAGCATTGGAGTCAACATTGAGGCTGTTCTGAGGGCAAAAAGGGATGCAACTCAATATTGGGAAGGTATTCCTAATGTTTTGTACACTCAATGTAGAACGATGAGTTGCCTCATGTCAAGGCTGACTAAAGTAAGACACTGAATCTATATTTATCTAGGATTATCTTGCAGGATTTAATCCTTCATAGAAGAATTCTGATACATTTTATGGCCCCTGTTGTCTACAGGTTAGAAGGACACAGCAGCCAATGGGATTAGAGGAAGGTGTCATTGTCACTTCTTTCTGTAAACTATAGACAGGGGCAGAGGTTAAATTGATGTTGTAAGTGTTTGGTAACAGGCTTGTGCAAGAGCATTATTCTAGGACATACAGAGCCACCTGATTAAAAACCTAGTCCAAATACTGCTTAAGGTACAGTAGAGCAGGGATCATCAACTAGATTATTTTTCTTGAGCGGATGGTCAGGGGGACGGAATATAATTACAAATAATTTTAGACCATAAGAAGCTCAAACAGATATAATATTTGATTAAAACATAATCATTTCAAACCTTGCCTACATTTGTTTACGATCACATACAGTATATCTCTCTATTATGCGTGGGAATACTTTGGAACAGTATTCAAATCACTTGGAGCTGATTTGCTGGTGTTTTTTGACAGTCTTTTATGTCCAACATTTAAACAATTTTGCTCCGAAAACTTGGTGGGCCGCCAGTTAGGGAACCCTACTGTAGAGGGAACACTGTGTACGAGCTGACAACTCTCCTCTCTCACACAGTGTGATGCAAGCTCTATGTAACAAGTGAACCATGTCTGGACTATAAATCCTATGGCCAGGGGTGAGAGTAGATTGAATTTCTTTCCCGGTGCAGAAGCTCTTATGTGTGCACAAGCTTCTTGTCAAACCACATCGCATTTTGGAGCATAAGGCTATACCACCGGTTTTCAAGGCCATGCCTTCATTTTTCATGCCTCTGACATGCAGTAATGATAAATAATGGTGTAAAAGCCTACAGTTTTCTTGATATTTTTTATTTTATTATTGTGATAGCCCCCCTCCGCTTCTCCATCACCCAAATCCAGACAGCTGATGTTCTGAAAGAGCTGCAAAATCTGGACCCCTACAAATCAGCTGGGCTAGACAATCTGGACCCTCTCTTCCTAAAATGATCCGCCGCCATTGTTGCAACCCTTATTACTAGCCTATTCAACCTCTCTTTCGTATCGTCTGAGATTCCTAAAGATTTGAAAGCGGCCGAGGTCATCCCCCTCTTCAAAGGGGGAGACACTCTAGACCCAAACTGTTACAGACCTATATCCATCCTGTTCTGCCTTTCTAAAGTCTTCGAAAGCCAAGTGAACAAACAGATCACTGACCATTTCGAATCCCACCGTACCTTCTCCGCTATGCAATCTGGTTTCCGAGCTGGTCACGGGTGCACCTCAGCCATGCTCAAGGTCCTAAACGACATCATAACCGCCATCGATAAAAGACAGTACTGTGCAGCTGTTTTCATCGACCTGGCCAAGGCTTTCGACTCTGTCAATCACCACGTTCGTATAGGAAGCCGTCGTTTCTCTAATGACTGCCTCGCCTGGTTCACTAACTACTTCTCTGATAGAGTTCAGTGTGTCAAATCGGAGGGCCTGTTGTCCAGATCTCTGGCAGTCTCTATGGGGGTGCCACATGGTTCAATTCTCTGGCTGACACTTTTCTCTGTATATATCAATGATGTCGCTCTTGCTGCAGGTGATTCTTTGATCCACCTCTACGCAGATAACACCATTCTGTATACATCTGGCCCTTCTTTGGACACTGTGTTAACAAACCTCCAAACGAGCTTCAACGCCATACAACACTCCTTCTGTGGCCTCCAGCTGTTCTTAAATGCTATTAAAACTAAATGCATGCTCTTCAACCGATCGCTGCCCGCACCCGGTGGGCCCCGTCCAGCATCACTACTCTGGACAGTTCTGACTTAAACTATGTGGACAACTATAAATACCTAGGTGTCTGGCTAGACTGGAAACTCTCCTTCCAGACTCATATTAAGCATCTCCAATCCAAAGTGAAATCTAGAATCGGCTTCCTATTTCGCAACAAAGCCTCCCTCACTCATGCTGCCAAACATACCCTCGTAAAACTGACCATCCTACTGATCCTTGACTTCGGCGATGTCATTTACAAAATAGCCTCCAACACTCTACTCAGCAAATTGGATGCAGTCTATCACAGTGCCATCTGTTTCGTCACCAAAGCCCCATATACTACCCACCACTGCGACCTGTATGCTCTCGTTGGCTGGTCCTCGCTACATATTCGTCGTCAAACCCACTGGCTCCAGGTCATCTATAAGTCTTTGCTAGGTAAAGCTCCGCCTTATGTCAGCTCACTGGTCACCATAGAAACAACCACCCGTAGCACGCGCTCCAGCAGGTATATTTCACTGGTCATCCCCAAAGCCAACACCTACTTTGACCGCCTTTCCTTCCAGTTCTCTGCTGCCAATGACTGGAACGAATTGCAAAAATCACTGAAGTTCGAGTCTTATATCTCCCTCACTAACTTTAAGCGTCAGCTGTCAGAGCAGCTTACCGATCACTGCAGCTGTACACAGCCCATCTGTAAATAGCCCATCCAACCAACTACCTACCTCATCCCCATATTTGTTTTAGTTTTTCTGCTCTTTTGCACACCGGTATTTCTACTTGCACATCCTCATCTGCACATATATCACTCCAGTGTAAATTGCTAAATTGTAATTACTTTGCCACTATTGGCCTATTTATTGCCTTACCTCCTTACTTCATTTGCAGACACTGTATACAGATTCTTCTATTGTGTTATTGACTGTACATTTGTTTATCCCATGTGTAACTCTGTGTTGTTGTTTTTGTCGCACTGCTTTGCTTTATCTTGGCCAGGTCGCAGTTGTAAATGAGAACTTGTTCTCAACTGGCCTACCTGGTTAAATAAAGGTGAAATATATATAATATTTTTTTATTCGACTCATGTTTTACCTGTACAGTGTACCCCCACTATTCATTTTGCCGGGACGCCGTACCGGACCGTACAGCCTTACTTTCACCACTGCCTATGTCATAGGCTTTATATAGCCCAAAAACAACAGTGAGATTTGCTCATATGATGATGTACTCACAGACGGGGTGAGCTTCAGTTCAGATCTCTCTCTGTCCCCCTGCTCAAAAAACTCACTGGTGACCAGTTCTGCCACCTAACAGGAGAACATCAGAACAACTATTAGCATGAGAGAACACAATGATTTTTCCAGGAATACAGTGAAATGCCAGGCCTGAGAATATTCACAATATCCTAATATGCACTTTTCCGGTGTGCGTGAATGAAATAGCCTGTCCTTTTTACCTTGCGTGATATTTCCCAGGGTTTGGTGACGGCCCCCAAGTCACACGCTGTCATCAACATGGACCTGTGAAAGTTCAGTCAGACATTCGTAATCTCAGTTGAAACACCCACAATCCCCTCAACAACAAAAAAACACCCAGTTTTCTACATCACAATGATTTACTTACCTACACATGTCTCTGTGGCCTTTCACGTTCCAGTTGTATTCGCCTTTGTTGACCAGCTCAAAAAATGTGTTTCTGTTCCTAAAAGAGAGGAAGGATGAATTCTAGGCCATTTTGTTCACTCTAGTGTGAGTGATATACAATCCACAAGGAGGCAGTACAGACTAGAATATTTGTTGTCTAACCAAGAGCTGTGAGCATGAGAATACAAACAATGCATTCTTACCTGTACATCAAGTTGGTATGTAAAAAAATAATAAGATAGACAAAACAACTAAACTGACTGCACTACGCTTTATGCTGTATGAGACAATATCGTCAAATATGTTTATTTCAAATCCCATCTGCCGGACACAATAAAGTACATACTCGAAGTATAGAGTGAGGTCAGTGGCCAGGATGGACTGTTTCAACAGCTGCATGAGGTCTCCGTACTCTCTGGACGACAGGTTGGAGAAGATGTTGTGTCCCTGCACACACAGAAGAAGAGGCTCAGAAAACATTTCATGAATCACTGTCTAATTCAGCCTGAGTGTCGGTCTGTTTGTGCTATTATGCTCCCTGAAACTCCCTGTCACTCTTGGCTCAACAACGACAGCATATATGTTGGCAAGAGCACAAACCGATCTGGTACCAGGCTTTGTCTACTTCATCAACATGAACACAATAGTTCTTATGGATTTCTTTAACCCGGTACAGGTGAATAAATAACCTAAACAGTGTTTTGTGGCAAAATCTAGTCCAATCTGTACATGAGCAAAATAAAGGTGTCATGATCTGACTAGCAACTCCAGCATGACGTTGTGGCTGTCAGCACATTCAGTCTGTATCTTGAGAGGGATTCCTCAAGTGTCACATCTATATGTGTAGTGCTGATAAAGGGGATGGTGTGAGCGTGACACTCACTGTGTGTGTGTGTGTGTGTGTGTGTGTGTGTGTGTGTGTGTGTGTGTGTGTGTGTGTGTGTGTGTGTGTGTGTGTGTGTGTGTGCCTGGAGTCAAAGGCAATCCATCAGGGATCAGAGGGAAAGCTCTTAAGAAGTAAGTGCCACTTCTCACTCTCTCTCCTTTTCATATCATTCCAACAGATCTCTCTCCATCATATATATATAATATTTCTCAGTCCCACTTAGAGTGCCCATCACCAGGGGAATGCCCAAGAAGAGAGAGATGGTGAGATATGGGGAAGGAGAGAGGGGCTTCTTGAACCGGGCGACCCCTGATTCTCTCTGTTCACGCTCGAGCTGAGACTGAGGTTTTCTCCAGCACTGCAAGACCAGCCTCTATCCTCAGTTCATTGGTTCCCATGAAATATTGAATACCATAACGTCAGAGACGTAGAGTTCTTTTTTCTTCACTCTATCTTAATGAGAGGAAGAGAGAGAGAGAGAGAGAGAGAGAGAGAGAGAGAGAGAGAGAGAGAGAGAGAGAAAGGGAAAGACTGATAGCGGAGGGAGTGGCGTTCGTTCGTCGAGACGATCCGTTTTAATGAATGGTTCCTGCTGGTTGGTGGACTGAATCCGTGCGCTCGTTCTTTTCCCCTTCAATTAGACGCACTGCTCAATGATATGCTAATGACCATGGCAGTAATTCAGCCACTGTATCAACAGAAACCATTATGCTAGTCACAGCAAACATTTGTCAGCTTACTGTGTCGTCAGCGTCGTGATAACGAGTCTATTGGAGCCCTGCTGGCTAGCTCTTGTTTCAGCAGACACCGTGAAAACACAGCTAATTACCGACTGTCTGTCTGACCACACAAAACCAGTCGCTTGCTTAAAACGTCTCTCTCAACCAATCATTGTTTTTGTAATGACATTGATTTTTTTGGGGGGGGGGGGGGGCGGGGAGTAGCGTGATGTTTGTCTATTCTGATCGCTTCTCGCGCTGAGAACGTGGCTTTTTGTAATCCTGCACAAAATGATGTTTGTAGTCTGTCAGTAGCGACACAGTGATGTACCTCACCTCACTCTGCAGGATCATAACAGCGTGGTTGAAGTGGTGATGCTCGAGAGTAGCTGAGGTTCCATACAACAGAGACAAGGCTGAACCTGTCCTGTGAAAGTCAAAGAGAGAACGACAAAGAGAGAAAGGGGGATACATGGAGAGAGAGAGAGAGAGAGAGAGAGAGAGAGAGAGAGAGAGAGCGTTAAACAGGCAAAGCACAACACAAACACTGGAAGAGAGAGGATCCTCCATTGAGACCTCGCTAAGTGTCTTCACTAAATCACTCCACAGTCCACTGTCAACATGTTCTCACAGCTCAATATTGCAGCAAGTGAAGCTAATATCAGAGTCTGTGGAGGGAAAACCTTCAGTGTTCACCATCTGGAATCATTCTGGGCCAATGGGTCAAAATGACACATGGGCTCCTGATGGTGACTGCGGCGTGTGGGCAGATCCACTAGATTCAACAGTTGTTTTTCCTGCGGCTCTAATTGTGCTCTCCACCCCAGCCGCGTTTAAACTCTCTCTCCTCTCTCTCTCTCTCCCTCAAACAGACTCCTATGTACATCTTATGCAATTTGTTTCTCTACTCTAGTTGAGCTGGGCTGGATTATAACAGATTGTTGCAGGTGGACTAGCAGAGCACAGAGTGTGTGTGTTTGTGTGTGTGTGTGTGTGTGTGTGTGTGTGTGTTAGTGATGGGTGGGTTGACTCATAGAGAGAAAACAATGCATAAAAGATCCATGAATGTATAATTATTGTGCAATTAATACTGATAGACTACATTGAGTTTTTTTCTTTCATTATTTTTATCTGGCGTTAGTGCGTAAGCCTAAGCTTTAAGGTCTAACTGTACGCACGCCAAATACACAACAATTACCAAATGCTTTTGGAAACTTGGGTAGAAAAGTTAACGCCGATCCACTGAGGCAAAAAGGTTGGAGATGAATTCAGTTTGAGAAAAGTTGCGAAATGGAGAGTTGAAAATAAAGACAAGGGAGGGCCAGAACAGTAGCCTAATGTTTGAGAAAGATCTTATGTCGGATGACTGTGAGGCGCTGTACAAATTTGACAGTCACAAAACTAGGACTTCAAATATTGAACGTCAAGGGAACTGTACTGTCTATAACAGTGGAGGCTCCTCAGAGGAGGAAAGGGAGGACCATCCTCCTCAGTGAATTTCATAAACATTTTAATAGTGAAACACTTAAAAAGTTAGATAATAACTATACAAAATATATTCACGTCACCAAATAATTGATTAAAACACACTGTTTTGTAATGAAGATCTACAGTAGCCCCAACAGCACTCTGTAGGGTAGCACCATGGTGTAGCTGGAGGACAGCTAGCTTCTGTCCTCCTCTGTGTACATTGACTTCAATACAAAACCTCGGAGGCTCATGGTTCTCACCCCCTTCCATAGACTTACACTGTAATTATGACAACTTCTAGGGGACATCCTCCAACCTATCAGCGCTCTTGCAGCATGAACTGAGATGTTGTCCACCCAATCAAAGGATCAGAGAATGAATCTAGTACTGAAAGCAGAAGCTACAGCCAGCTAGCACTGCAGTGCATAGAATGTGGAGAGAGATTTCGTATTTTATTTTCACTTTCACTTACTAAGCTATCAAACGCAGCTAGCTAGTTTAGCCTACTCAAATACCCGGCTCAAACAGAGGGATGCTATGTTAGCTAGCTGGCTATGACTATCCAACACTGGAACTCTTCTGTCAAGGTAATTTATTGCCACTGGAGCCCGCCGGTGTAACTACTAAACTGCATGCTGGCTGTATACTGTACTGCATGATTGAAGAAGGTGTACTAACGTGTTAGTTCCACTAGCTATGTTGACAATGACGCTACTTTAGCTAATATGGTGACAACGATGTAGGCTGTGTGTAAAGTTTTTTTTGCCTGGTCACAGGCAGCTGCGTTGTGCACTGAAGTCCACAAGCGAGGGGAAAAGGTGAGAGGGGGAGAGCGCATAGATGAGAGAAGGAATACAACGTTTGCGTGTGATCAGGGATGTATTCATTCCGCCAATTCTGTTGAAAAACGTTTCTAAACGGAAGCAAACAGAACGAAACTGGGATAAGCATACCTGAATTTGTCCAATATAAACTCTTGTTTGCAACTGTTGGACTAATGATTACACCCTAGATCAGCTAGATGCAGGCAAGAGTGTGCAACAGCACGGACCGCCAATGGTCTATAACCTCTCACATAGCCTAACATAATATAAACTCCTGCTGAATTAAGCAGTTTTTACATTAAAATTATACACCAAATATACATTTTTACTAGGGAACAGGAGTGGAGAAATATGATTTATTTCTTTCAGCATCTTGAGATAATGAATACGTGGTTAGGGACCGTCTGTAAAGGGTGCTATCTTTATCAGCGTCATAAAATCTGATAGTATTTCCACCGCATAAAATATGCATCCAAGCCGAACTGAAATCGTATCAGAAACATGTTGGGTTGGTTTCACAGCTTGTAATTCCCTTTAAACCGGTAAAACTGATGTCATTTGGAAATGTAGTCTTCTTCTAGGGCAACAAGTAATGACAGAAGAGATGTATCTAATTATAGACAAGTTGACTACCAAATGTCAGAAATTATAAGCAGAAATATAGGCCGATGTAAATTAAGCTTAAAAAAAGAAATCCTACAGCCCCCGTAACAAAAACATTCTGGCATCTCTGACTGCACAGCACTTTTTCTGTTTTTGCGGGTTAGGGTCGGGTGCGGCCTCAGATTTTCACTTTATCATATATAGCTTGCCGGTTGCGGATGGATTATTAGCAATTACGGGTGGGGTGAATAAACAACTGACCCACGCATCACTAGTGTGCATGTGTGCCTGCAAGCGTGCGTGTGTCTACGGACAGGGTCACCCACTTGGCCTGGAAGGCGTTGTTGGTTCCTCTGTGGTCCAGGTCGTGACAGACACAGCCCACTATAAGAGCCAGGATCTCAATCTCCGTCAGGGTCTCTTGGAAGCCTGCCGTCTATAGGGACACAGCAGGGACAGGATGTCACTCAGGGGCCACACACACAAGTAAACATAAACCCACACACACACAAACATAAACTAAAACACACACACTGTAGGTAGGATGAGCATGGCGATGAAGTAAACAACATGTGTAAATTGGAGTTAGGTCGCTATGGGGTTAACAGTTAGTAGTAGTGTACTGTAGGTCTGGGCTACTTATTAAAACACAGCACTCCTGGGCTCTAAACGGCTTACACACAACTATTTCATCTCCCTCTTGGCATAATCAATTCAGATGGGACTTGCATAAATGCTGTGCTTGATGACATAAAAAAAGATTGAGAAGGAGCGGGAGCGGGAGGAAGATGGAGAACAATGGACAGAAGATGAAGCACTTGGTGCGCATTAGTCAGTGTCCACATGTGTTGGGGCACGTGTGGTGTATTTGAACGGTCTCTGTTTAGGCTAATGATAGGCTAATGCTAGACTTCCTGTGCGTTCTCCATATTCACCGTTAGTATGGCGAACATGCACTGGCAGACGTTGAAGGCATGCCTCCAGTTGTGGTACAGCACCATGCGGTAGTTCTTCCTGACCGTCAGTAGCCATCTGCACAGAGTCTGTAGAGAGTCAGGGGCACAAGAGGGATGGACAGAACAGGGTCCGTCAGCAGACAGTAGGCTGGTGCGTCAGCTCTCACACTCAGGCCGGGATTCAATCCGATCGCCCTTTGTCCGCAATGTACGTTTTAAGGACATCATTTACGCTGCATATGTAGGCTCAATCGGAAATGTCTTTAATGGTGCATTGTCCAAATCCGCAATCGTATTGAATCCCGGCCTCAATCTAACCTGCCATAGCAGTGTTTCCACCGCTGTTGTTAACAAACACACACTTCCTATTGTGAAGCTACAGGTAACTGCCAAAATAATGGAAACACTTGAGTAAATGAGGGATACAAAGTGTATTGAAAGCAGGTGCTTCCACACATCCCATCATGCTTAGGGTCATGTATAATAATGCTGGGCACGCTATTATTTTGGCTACCATGGCTATGCCCCCATAGGATGACAATGCCCCCATCCACGGGGCACTAGTGGTCACTGAGTGATTAGATGAGCATGAAAACGATGTAATCCAAATGCTATGGCCATCTCAGTCACCAGATCTCAACCCAATTGAACAGATTCTGGGGCGGCGCCTGAGACAGCGTTTTCTACCACCATCAACAAAACACCAAATTATGGAATTTCTCGTGGAAGAATGGTGTCGCATTCCTCCAATAGAGTTCCAGACACTTGTAGAATCTATGCCAACCAAAGTGCATTTGTTTCCTTTATTTTGTCAGTTACCTGTGTGTGGCAGCAGTAGCAGTAGCAGTAGCAGTAGTAGTAGTAGTAGTAGGTCTTTCTTGTTGAAAACCATTCAGTAATTGTACTTTACCATGTGGAAAAAGCTACTGTGTAAATGCCACACTGCATATTTGATTGAATAGCGGGCTCTGTCAGAGCATTGGGTCAGAGCCGCTCTCACCTCGTAGTCGATCTTGAACTTCTGCACCATGCCCAGCTCCATAAACATCCTGAGGGCTGCGGTTATCATGGCGTCCACATCCAGAGAGAAATCATCAAAGGAAAGCTGATCGATGCCAAGCTCGCAAACAAGGGGGATGTTAGCAGCCTGGGTTATGGAAAGAAGAGAGAGAGAGGTCGTGCCATTTTGAGACACTGAAAATTCAACATATGGAGAGTTGCTAATGAAGACTCTGAGAGCTCGTGTTTAGAAAGGGTTGAAAATTAATGAGAAAGTATCACCAGTGGAATTCATTGTTGTTAACTTCCTGTGAGCTCATTAACAAATCGTGGTAGTATTCTATATTTAACCTATAATACTAACACAGAAACACCACTAAACCAATTTAATCATCCCAAGACTTCAATCCACAGAGAGCTCTCTAATGAAAACCAAAGCATAATTGTTCAGAAAGACTGAGAATTTAAGTTGTTGTCTTATTGGATTACATGTGCCATTGGTCTTTCTTTCTAAGGGGGATTTGGTAACATCTCAGAATATGAATGCTTTGCTGTTCTCCTTCCCCAATCCCTGGGGCTGCGGGTAGAGGATACAGCAGAAGTACCATGCAGCCTCACTTCCACCAAGAGAAAACAGCAGAGCAGAGCAGCCAGGAAAGCCCACCTTTTCTAGGAACCGTTTCTCTTTCAGGTCAGCAGGTGCGTCGGGCTAATTCAACGCCTTAGGTTATGAATTGTAGCCAAGTTTTTATTTGCCGGTGACATTTACAATTCTCTGGAATCTGGGGTAGAGTGTGTTTACTGAGGTTCTGTATGTAGGCCAGTTATGAAACGGGTAAAGGCAGGGTGGGTGCTGCTGAGCACTGTGCTGTGCCTGCATGTGGTGAGGGGGCTGGAGATCTGACAGATGTCACATTGCACGGCTGATGCTCGGTGCTAATGGCCACCGGGACAAGCCCCATATCAAAGAGCAAGAAAGACATTTAAGACATCACACAGTTCTGAGAATGTTTTTTTTTCTCGGATTGGTTCCAGAGGCACGCTCTATTACTGTCTAAATAATGCAATGAAAGTGATTGGCTATTGATTGACTAATTCATTCCAAATACCACAATTAGTTGTTTTCATGTGGGACTTGAAGGAGTACTGCCCCGACCTGTATAAACAGTACGCTGCCTTGCACCACACTGCAGTCCAGGGAAGCAATTGGAAAATGAGTCAGGAGAAGCCATCAATCTAGTCCTATCATGTAATACCATTAACGATTTCTCATTTTACCTTGGAAGGTAATGCGTGCCAAAGCTTCATTCCGAAAGTTATCTCTTAATTGAAAAAAACATATTACTCTGGGCGATGATCTACAAATGGGGTTTTCCCCACAATTCATGTTCTTTTGTTCAGTATATATACTATTATTATTATTCTGCAAAATATGTGTATTTAGCCTCAGTATAGGCCAGAAATTAAGAATGTTTGTTTGCTTTACTTAAGCTTTAATAGATAATGCATCACAAACATCTCAACCAGCCGGTTGAGTTGCCCAATTATAGTAAAATAATTCAAGCAATAGCAACACACAAAGTTTTTTTGTATTATAACTGGATTATAGCTCCCGTACCATTGTTGTGAATGATATATATATATATATATATTCATGTCAAAGTCACCAGTCAACTCCATTACACTCAAAAGTTACTTCAACCAGTGAATGCTAGCGATGGCTATAGCGATGCTAGCTATTCTACCAGTCTGCCTCAATGAGTGTTAGCACGCTAATAGCACACCATGCACACACAAACCTATATTTTTAAGGGGTATGCAGTAGGTTTATGATGATATCACCAAAGTATGTTGTATCAGACATTTCAAACAACATTCCCAGTTAATGAGAAAACAGTCATGGTATTTAAGAGAATGAACAAGATTTAACAAGGCAACCTTGGACTAATTTGAATAGGCGCTAACAGCGGATTTTGAGGAAATTTTACATCCGTAGCCCAGTACGGCCCACGTGATCGCAGTGAAACGTCACTCCGTGAGGGGCTATAATGTTCTAGGGACCAAACAATGCTCTCTCGCTATCTCTCTCTCTCTCTCACACACGCACGCACGCACACATGCACGCACGCACACACTTTCTCTCTCATATAAGAATAAGACCTAATACCTTGAATTTGTCGACCTCCGTCTTGGAACAGGTTGCATGGTATGACAGGACCTGCAAAGGAATACAGAACACAGTGGTGAAAAAAGTACCCAATTGTCATACTTGAGTAAAAGTAAAGATACCTTAATAGAAAATGACTCAAGTAAAAGTGAAAGTCACCTAGTAAAATATTACTTGAGTAAAAGTCTAAAAGTATTTAGTTTTAGTATCAAGTCAATTTAATTGCTAAAATATACTTAAGTATCAAAAGTAAAAGTATTCATAATTTCTAATTACTTAAATTAAGCAAACCAGACACCACAATTTTCTTTTTGTATTTATTTACTGATAGCCAGGGGCACACTCCAACACATAATTTATGAACGAAACATTTGTGTTTCGTGAGTCCGCCAGATCAGAGGCGGTAGGGATGCCCAGGGATGTTCCCTTGATACGTGCATGAATTGGACCACTTTCCTGTCCTGCTAAGCATTCAAAATGTAAGTACTTTTGGGTGTCATGGAAAATGTATGGAGTAAAAAGTACAGTTCTTTAGGAATGTAGGAAAGGAAAAGTTGTCAAAAATATAAATAGTAAAGATACCACAAAAAAATGACTTAAGTAGTACTTTAAAGTATTTTTACCTAAGTACTTTACACCACTGGAAGCACATACAGTATATTTTACATACAGCATTTCATTTTCATAACACTGGCTAGAGATATCAAGTCATGCTCACTACACTTAGGACAGTCATAGTCAGTAATACTTAATAGGTCTTAAAAGGACTTTAACAACGGTTATTTATGGAGCCCTACTGCTAAACTATGCCTGTGGACCAAATAAGAAAAACCTTTGGTGTCAGTGACTGACCACCTCAATCTGCTCTAAAGGTTATGTGAGGGAAAATGTTATTGTCTGATAAGCTAAGTCTTGAATTATAAACAGCATCTCCTCTCACTCTATCTTGGTTTGTGCAGGTGACTGTTACTTCCTCCTCAGACCAATTGGCAGCACGCCCGGAACACTGTTCTGGGAACCAAAAAGAGTATCTCAGTTTCAAGTTCCCAGCATTGAGAGAAGAAGCCTTGTGAGGTGTCAGTCAGTCACGTGCAGGAACCAACGTTAATGATGAATAATGTAAATCATGCTTATATGACTTGTTTGTGTAGCAGTAGAAGAGGACTGAAAGGGAACGGCCTCTTCAGAGTTTTGATCAATCTTGGATTGAGTTTGTATTATAACTGGATTATAGCTCTCCGGCCGTGATACTAAAGATTGATTCATTTACATTGAGTTTGAGTCCTTAGTGGGGAATTTCCACAACAGTTACTACAAGCTTCATGCCGTGGATCTATGTGCCTGCGTGCGTGTGGGTGGAGTGGGATTTTTGGAGTAGCAGACACCTTTTGGTAACATGATATCCTCGCCAGTCCCACTCCCATTCACAAGGGGGTGATAGCAAAATATTTTATTTTTGTCTTTTCATTTTGTGAAAACAACGAAAAGTCGCCTTCCATTGCTACTAGTAGCATAGATAGAACAATGAGGCAGATGTTTCACCGGAAGAATAAACCTGAAGCATTTCCACTCACCACCAAATATGGTGATGAGAGGAAGCCCAGTGGCTGGAAGTGGGAGAAGACGGAGGGTGATGGATTTTGGTCAACATTCTGCTAAGTTTCTCATCGATGAAACATTTGACAAAGAGGCACTGGAGATAGGTGTGAGAACAGGTGGGTCTGGGCAGGTGTGATGTCATTGATGATTTGATTGTGGTCGTCTGTATGTTGTCTTTTGTATGTTTTGTATTGTTAAAACACCCCCAAAATACCACAAAAAAAGAAACATTTGATCCCAATATCGTTTTCTGTTCCCTAAACTAGAATCAGTTACGAACATAGTGGACTACGTTTTGTAGACTTCACAGAGTAGGGATTCCCTAACAGAAATATGCAAATACATGCTAGAACGCGCCAGTAGGATCTCGCTAGCTCGTGCTCGGCTCTGCCCACCTCCTTGCTTGTTCTGCCCACTATGATTAATTTGCTCCCATTGGAAACAACAGGCTGTGGTCAATCTTGGGTTAGTTATTAAAAATATTAGATAGTAGCTAGCTGGCAGCCTGGCTAGTGGGCGTTAGCCTGTTAGCCAGCCTTTTTAGCTTCCGACATCTCCATGTGAAATAATCAAATGTACTGTATAATAATAAAAAATATGCCTTCATGTTTTGGTCAGGGAGAAAAAAAAGCACATGGCAAGCTAGTTGGCTCCAGCAGGTGCAACCATTTCACAAAGCCTATAGATCAGATCAGGAAACAAGTGACAACACTGCCCCCACGACTGTCTCAGGTTTCAGCTATTACAAGGAGCCGCCCCTTGTGTGACGAAAAAGGACATTGCAACACTCTGTCTTGTGTCTACCTAGCGCTTGTGGTAAGCTTTAACGGACAGTTCTACACTTACATGTTGCACCACCGCAACATGCATTATTTTACCGCAAACACTGCAGAAGAAGTTGGTCTTTCATCCGGGTGAGGCTACAATACATAGAGTTTCCCGAACAAGCTGTGAAGCACAGGGGAAGCTGTGAAGTGAGCTGTAGCCTATTGCGTGATTCTGTTCATGAGTCTGTTATTAAATAACGTCAAAGAATGTTTACTGCTTTTCATTAAATTATGAATGGCTATAAATATTGTATAGCCTATAAGGTACATTCGTTCATATGGGCAGGCACTGCATGTTTACTGCTATTCATTAAATCACATATGGCTGAAAATATTGTATATACATTCATTCATATGGGCAGAATATTATATATATAGCCTACAGAAATTGGTTCAGGTATGGCCTACAATTAATTGTTCCTATGGGCAGAATATTGTAGGCTAGGCCTATATATATTAGTTCATATGGGCAGAATATTGTATAATTATTCGTTCATATGGTTACATAAAGGCTGAAGGCCTGTATCTAGTTTCTACAATGTATTTTTGTTTCAAAGAATGGATTTAGTTTTATCTTGTTTTTACACAATCCATTAGCACCAACCATTCACTATAAAACATTTAGTTATCAACAAAAAAGGCTTCGCAAAATACAAAAAATGATAGGGCAAAAACAAGTAGGCCTAAAACATTTATTTCAAGTAACCCAAAAGTAAGAGTAGGTTACATAACAATGCTCTTCCGTAAAAACAAGTTCATGAACAAATCGTCCAAGAATGTGCTTTGTGTTCTGGTCTGATAAGGTTTTTGGAGTTGTTGAAAGGGTTGAAATTGAGAAGTGTCACGAACAAGTGTCCAAGTAGGCTAGGTGCTAATGTTTCTCTTCGGGTAAGACTCCAGCTATCGAGTCGTATACTTCTCAACCAGGGACTTCAGATCCTTCTATTGCTTGCGGTAGTGGGGTCTTTGCCATGGCGGTGGAACGCCAGCAAGTTGCTGCTCCATTCTCATTTCACCTCTTTGCTGCTGTCGTTGCAATGCCTCTATGAACTTCCAAATGGTGGGGTGGGTTGCGCCAAGATTTGCCTACATTTTACGATGCCAGCCCTCCACTCTGTTGTTGGTCTCTACCAAGTCTTGCAGGACAGCATCATAGCACTTCCATAATTCTGAAAATAAAAAAAAGATAGAAGAAGATTAGCAACCATGTTATTGGCCTTGGGCGTGCTGTAATCATAAGAAGAAGATGGCCATTATTATGTTAAACAACAAACAAGACTTACCTATGGGAAACATTGTCTTTCTTGTGTTCTTCAGATAACTTGGAGATAACCCCATCAGTGAGGGTTATGCGACCTCAGCATTCGAAAACATCATATTCAGTGCACTTCCAGGAGGACTTAATTCGCAGTCTGTCGTTCCCGCCTGTAGGTGTATCCATGCGCCAGAATATTTTTTCCACACACAGAAAGGATAAATTTGGTTTCCATTGCTTGTTCTGACCTCCTATAAGAATAGTGAATGCTGAGGGTAGCAGTGCAATATCTTTTTAAGCAGAATATTTGGATTATTAGCATATGAATGACTTGTAATTCGATTGCTGGACTATCGAAGCCATCCATCCAACCCATTTATTCAGATCCCCCCACAGTAAATTGTGATCTGTCCCTAAAGCTCTGAACCCTCCATGCTGAGGAATGCTGGGGGAACAGAGATGTCAGCCCCAATGTCATTCCCTTTGCTTCCCCCATCTCCTAGGAGAAATACCTTGCGCAGCAGCCTTGCAGTTCCTTATTTGATCAAGAGAGCTCATGTTTATTCATTGCTGCCAGAGGCAATGCATCTCCACGCTCGTATTTTCCCCATAGCCATTCCTTCCTATGCCGCTCTTCACTATGCTCTATCCCAGGCTTCCTTCCTGCCGCCCTGTACCCAACCACGAGGCAACCTGCACAGCCCACTTGAGAGCACTGTCCTCTCTCTCACAAAAAGCATAGAAGAAGCTGATCAGTGTTGCATGCCAAATTATTGATCAGATAAGGGATTGCTTTTCACGATCTCTCTTTAAAAATCAATATGGCCCTTTGTGGAGTGCAGACTACAAACAGGGATCCATTGATGCTCACTGATGTAGAAATATGATGTAGAACTATGACACTAAAAGCTCCTGAGTGGTGCAGCGGTCTAAGGCACTGCATCGCAGTGCTAGAGGCGTCACTACAGTCCCTGGATCGATCCCGAGCTGTATCACAACCGGCCGTGATCGTGAGTCCCATAGGGCGGCGCACAATTGGCCCAGCGTTGTCCGGGTTAGGGGAGGGTTTGGGATAGGCCATCATTGTAAAATAAGAATTTGTTCTTAACTGACTTGCCTAGTTAAATAAAGGTTAAAATAAATTAAATAAAGGAGGCACTGAGTCCACTATAACAGAAGAGAGAAAAAGAGAGTGGGAGAGAGGAAACCAGGACAGAAAGGAAAGAGAAGAAGGGAAGAAAAGAGAAAAGGAGAGTGGCACAGTAGCAAGCGTGGGAGAGCTTTCCTAATGGTGTCAGACCCCACTCGCAGCCACAGTCTAGTCACCAGAGCCCTGCAGTACAGTCCATTTTAGAAGGCCAACTGCCCACCCAAATGTGTTGCCACACTAAAACAACAGCACAGTATCCCAATATCCATACTGGACATTTACTACTGGAACCAACTTGGATAGACTAAACGCAGACCAAATTCATTCATTCAAATATCAATCCTGCTGTAATTTTGGTCATTATACACAATAAAATATGATTTGATGAGAAACCGTGGGAGCCCGACGAGCCGGCCAAGGCGTTGGAGCTCGACGAGCCGGCCGAGGCATGACGTGGGATGGGAGCCTGCCGAGCCAACCAAGGCAAGAAAACGTCTCGAGCCAGCTAAGGCATGGAAGCCCGACGAGCCAGTGACATTAATGCTGACACATGGATTAAACTGAGGAACAGACAAATATAGAGGAGGCATTCAAGAAAGTGAAGGGGCCAGGTGAGTCCAATGACGTGCTGATGTGTGTAATGATGGTGACAGGTGTGCGTAATGATGGGCAGCCTGGCACCCTCGAGCGCCAGAGAGGGGGAGTGGGAGCAGGCGTGACACACACTACCGTTCCAAAGTTTGGGGTCACTTTTTGTCCATTAAAATAACATCAAATTGATCAGAAATACAGTATAGACATTGTTAATGTTGTAAATGACTATTGTAGCTGGAAATGGCTGGTTTTTAATGGAATATCTACATAGGAGTACAGAGGCCCATTATCAGCAACCAATGGTACATTGTGTTAGCTAATCCAAGTTTTAAAAGTAAAATCCATTTTAAAAGGCAAATTGATCATTAGAAAACCATTTTGCAATTATGTTAGCACAGCTGAAAACTGTTGTCCTGATTTAAGAAGCAATAACACTGGCCTTCCTTAGACTAGTTGACTATCTGGAGCATCAGCATTTGTGGGTTTGATTACAGGCACGAAATGGCCAGAAACAAAGACCTTTCTTCTGAAACTAATCAGTCTATTCTTGTTCTGAGAAATGAAGGCTATTCCATGCGATAACTTTTTTCTGATTTAGCTAAACTAGCCTGCCTGCCTAATGTGCAAGCTAGCTACTACTAGCTAGCTTCATTGACAAACAGAGATGGAAATTAGCTAGCTAGCTAGTGATTTTCGGGACTGATAAACAGTGTCTAGCTTGTGCTTTATTTAAAATAGTTTGACAGATTGCTGCTGATGAAGTTGTAGACATGTTCTCAGAAATCAGTCCTGAGCGCAACCAGCAGCAGCTGGCTTGATTTACTCTCTAAAGCGCACTGACTAGTTTTTCATGCAAATGTTTTAACTTGAGAAATACTGCACCAAACATCTTAGCTAGATGTACAATTGGGTGACTAAGACCTCCTCTGCAAAAACCTCAAAATTAATTACAGTTTTTTTTATTTATCTTAAATTAGTTCTGACTATTTTGAGGAAGTGGTGGTAGCTGTGTGGTTGCTATGGTGTCTCAAGAGTGACAAACAACAGTACCAAGGTACGATAAGCGAATATAACACAGGCACATCAAACCACACCCCCAAGATCCAAATCGTATTTTTCTTAAGGAGCAGCCGAAAAACACATGCAGAATTGGTGCGTTCAGCCCCCCTTTAAGTGCGATAAAAAGGAATGAACATTGGTGCTTACGTCGAGAGCCACGGACTGTTTGGCCCAGGACTTCTTCACCTGGTCGTACATGATGGTGTTGTTGATGCCAAGGCCACAGAAGATCACAAAGGCCTGAAACACACCACACTGCTGTTACACTCCCAAGGTCACGGCACAGCGAAACAGGGAGACATGTTAGACGTCATGACACACAAACGACTTGCTCGCACACACATGCAGCACCTACGCACACCACGCAAAACAAAAGTCCTACCTCGAACAGTCTCTGGTCTGCATCATCAAACTGGTTACCATCCAGCCTGTTGAGCACCTGAGCCACACCTGCAACAACAGACATCAGGATCACTGACACTACCACAGACGCAGACCAGGCTAAAGCCCTTCTCTTTCTGAGACAACGGCCATTCCTGAGAGCCATCATTTTATCTGACACTAGTTCATTAGGGCTGGGCTACCATTGACTGGGCTGTCGTACACACACTAGTTCCGCTCCCACAACCCCAATTAGCAGGAGGAAATCACACCCACACATTCATTAAAGTCATTGATAAAACAAGGCATTTTCTGCTATCACTTTTCAATGCAATATGCAATGCTTCTACACTGTTGTTTTTGCATAGACGCATGTCGCTGTATTTCCTAGAAGAAGGAGTAAGAAACAGGAAACAGTAGTGTTGTTGACCTGAGTAATTAAAGTGTCTAAGCCTGTTGTAATGTAAGGTTGGAGGTCATGTCGATGGCAACAATAGAGCACTGTGTATCCTTTGATCTTTTATTTCAAATACAAGTCCCCTGGTTTGGAGGCACGCCAGCAAGCTCTCCTCAGTTTATCTACTAATTAAAAAACCCAGGACTTTGCTGATAAGGCTAATTGTTAGTTGACAGAGAATCGTCTTCTATCACCCGAGAGAAATTATGCTAACAAGCAGATATTCAAGTTAGCATTGAGTCCCTGGAGAGGTCCTTGTACTTTCTACAGTATGTCTCTATGGGTTGTACCGTAGGTTACTGGGGTGCTGTCAATATCACTGAAGATGGAATCATATTTTTACAACCTATATAGAAGAGCATTGCGATAACAGTGATGTAACAATCTAGCCCAAGGCTTTTTTCCTCTATACTGTTATATCATAACCTCGGTACGTGGCAGGAGGATATCTACCTTCTGAATAAACAGATCTTTGACTTGATCATTTCTCTGCTGCTGTTGTGCTTTATAATGGCTTTATAATGGCTTTCAGTCCAGATTCTGATAGTTTCCTCCCACACACACATTATTCTCTCTCCTGCTCACTCTCTCTCTCTTATCCCCCTCCCAACCTCCATACGCACGCACGCACGCACGCACGCACGCACGCACGCACGCACGCACGCACGCACGCACGCACGCACACACACACACACACACGCACGCACACACACACACACACACAATGCTTGCACGCACACACACACCCACCCACCCCTCTCTCCTGCTCCCTCTGTCTCTCATTCTTCCATCCCCCTCCCAACCTCCACAAGCCCACACACACGCATGTACACGCATACACACACACACAATGCTTGCACGCACGCACACACACACACACACACACACACACACACATACCCACCCACAATGATCTGTGGTCGCGACTGACCATCTGTAGCAGTGCTTTCCCTGGCAGCCATGCTGCTGATCACTTTGCACAGAAACAAAACTAATGACTTCCCAAGTCAGATCTCTGTGGGCCTGAGTCTAGCTGCTAGCGTTGCCTCTCGTTGCAATATCCAGCACCAACACCAGACTGTAGATCAATGATGTATCAGAGTGTCAGAGTGGTGAGGACCTTGGGGTGGTTGAGGAGCACAGAGCACTGCATGGTGGAGCAGCCAGGACTAGGGAGGGAACTCCTCCTCTGTGAGAACTGACTGATATGAAGGCTTTAATCAGGCTACACTGCTTTAAAAGGGCAATCTGGGAATCACAAAACCACAAAGCGTCACCTTTCCACTTTTTCGGTAAACAGCTGAGAGATGGGGCAAGAGAAATGGAACCACAGTCAAATTCATAAGACGGAGCTATGGATGCAAGGACTGATCATCCATGGAATTAAAATGACAGTTTTAACCATGTTTTGAAGATATACAGTGTTCGTTTGCAATTACAGAGTAAAACAAGCTTTGGGTTGCGATGGAGTTAAACAGTTGAACTAAGGGTAATAGACATTAATGCATTATATTCTCCAAGAATCAATGGCTATATATCATTAATTTAAAAGTCCAGAAATGGATGTATCAATCCCAGATCGCCCCTTTAATTGAGCATCTAAACGCTACCTAGGAGAGCATTACAGGCGGAGTATCCTCTCTAGATTCTCCAAACAAGACATGGTGACATCTGAGGTTATCGGAGGTTTGGTACATCATGTACGTTGGTTTGTTGATGTGCCTCTCTCATTATTAAAATCACTTTAAGCTTGAATGCTGGATTATGTCTTAGTTTTGACATCTGTCCACATAGATTTATCAACGGACATGTAACGGCACAACTGACTATCAAAAGAAGTCAGTGAAAAAAGGACAATTTGAGAATTTACCAATGATTTGATGGTTGCTGTTCCAAATAGGTACACAAAGCACTGAACGAATGTGGAAGCCGGAGAACTGATCTGCCTAAACGAAAGAGAAAAGAGACTGGAGCTGAAACTGGGCTGTTATCATTTATTACACATGTAAACTGTATCCTAAAGAGACATACAGTGCCTTCAGAAAGTATTTATACCCCTTAATCTACATTTTGTTTTGTTACAAAATGGATTATATATTTTTTTAAATCTCACCCATCTACACACAATACCTCATCATGACAAAGTGAGAACATGTTTTTAGAAATGTTGGCAAATTTATGAAAAATTAAATACAGAATGATCTAATTTACATAAGTATTCACACCCCTGAGTCAATACATTGTAGAAGCACCTTTGGCAGCGATTACAGCTGTGTCATTCTGGGTAAGTCTCTAAGAGCTTTCCACACCTGGATTTATCTGCCCATTATTCTTCTCAAAATTCTTCAAGCTCTGTCAAATTGGTTGTTGATCATTGCTAGACAACCATTTTCAGGTCTTGCCATAGATTTTCAAACCGATTTAAGTCTAAACTGTAACTCGGCCACGCATGATCATTCACGGTCTTCTTGTAAGCAACTCCAGTGTAGATTTGGCATTGTGTTTTAGGTTATTTTCCTGCTGAAAGGTGAATTAATTAACCAGGTTTTCCTCTAGGTACTTTGCCTGTGCTTAGCGCCATTCCGTTTCTTTTTTTTTATCCTGAAAAACATCCTAGTCCTTAAAGATTACAAGCATAGCCATAACATGATGCAGCCATCACTATGCTTGAAAATATCGGGAGTGGTACTCAGCATTGTGTTGTAATGGATTTTCCACAAACATAACACTTTGTATTGAGGACAAAAAGCAAATTGCTATGCCACATGTTTTGCAGTATTACTTTAGTGCAAACAGAAAGCATGCTTTGGAATACTTGTATTCTGTACAGGCTTCCTTCTTTTCACTCTGTCAGTTAGGTTAGAATTGTGGAGTAACTACAATGTTGTTGATTCATCCTCAGTTATCTCCTATCAAAGCCATTATACTCTGTAACTGTATTAAAGTGACCATCGGTCTCATGGTGAAATCCCTGAGTGGTTTTCTTCCTCTCCGGCAACTGAGTTAGGAAGGACACCTTTATCTTTGTATTGACTGGGTGTATAGATACATCATCTTATTTTTTTATCTACCAATAGGTACCCTTCTTTGCAAGGTATTGGAAAACATCCCTGATGTTTGTGGTTGCATCTGTGTTTAAAATTCACTGCTCGACTAAGAGACCTTACCAATAATTGTATGTGTGGGGCAAAGAATGTGTGGGGCAAAGAAGATGAGGTAGTCATTCAAAAATCATGTTAAATACTATTATTGAGTCCATGCAACTTATTATGTGACTTGTTAAGCACATATTTACTCCTAAACCTATTTAGGCTTGCCATACCAAAGGGCTTGAATACTTGACTCAATATATTTCAGCTTTAAATGTTGTATTCATTTGTAAAAATGTTGAAAAACAGAATTACACTTTCACATTATGTGGTATTGTGTGTAGGCTGTAACACAACAAGTGGAACAAGTCAAGGGGTGTGAATACTTTCTGAAGGCACTGTAGAGAATGTAACGCATGCATTATTTCAGCAGTATTTCAACTCTGCATAGGTATAAGGTTCACTATGGTTCGGCTATAATCATTTTCAATACAATTACAAAAACAGGGGCATCGTTGGTTGTATTTTAATAACCATTATTATCACGTGAAGACCAACAGTTGAGATCGGAACTCAAACATCAGATAGAAAAGCCTCGGAGCCATATCAAACGAATATTATCATATATAATTCATAATCATGTGACAACATTCTAATGATCAAAGCTGTAATATTGTTTGAGTCTTTTATGAGGCTTGCTTCTCCGATTTTAACCAATAAAAATAGCTGCTGAATGGTTTCGGTTATCATTCAAATACATACAATAAATGTATATACTGTACAGTAAGCACCTAAACCCGGTATATACAGTGCCTTCGGAAAGTATTCAGACCCCTTCACTTATTCCACATTTTGTTACGTTACAGCCTTATTCTAAAATGGATTAAATGGAGAAAAAAATCCTCAGCAATCTACACACAAATACCCAATAATGATAAAGCAAAAACAGGTTTACATTTTTTTGGCACATTTATTAAAAATAAAAAACAGAAATACCTTATTTACATAGGTATTCAGACCCTTTGCTATGAGACTAGAAATTGAGCTAAGGTGCATACTGTTTCCATTGATCATCCTTGAGATGTTTCTACAACTTGATTGGAGTCCACCTGTGGTAACTTAAATTGAAAAGGCCACACCTGTCTATATAAGGTCCCACAGTTGACAGTGCATGTCAGAGCAAAAACCATGGCATGAGGTAGAAGGAATTGTCCATAGAGTAATCTGAGACAGGATTGTGTCAAGGCACAGATCTGGGGAAGAGTACCAAAACATTTCTGCAGCATTGAAGGTCCCCAAAAACACAGTGGCCTCCATCATTCTTAAATGGAAGAAGTTTGGATTCACCAAGACCCTTCCTAGAGCTGGCTGCCAGGCCAAACTTAGCAATCAGGGGAGAAGGGCCTTTGTGAGGGAGGTGACCAAGAACCCAATGGTCACTCTGACAGAGCTCTAGAGTTTGTCTGTAGAGATGGGGGAACCTTCCAGAAGGACAACCATCTCTGCAGCACTCCACCAATCAGGCCTTTATGGTAGAGTGGCCAGACGAAAGCCACTCCTCAGTAAAAGGCACATGACAGCCCGCTTGGAGTTTGCCAAAAGGCACCTAAAGGACTCTCAGACCACAAGAAACAAGATTCTCTGGCCTGAATGCCAAGCGTCACATCTGGAGGAAACCAAGTACAATCCCTACGGTGAAGCATGGTGGTGGAAGCATCATGCTGTGGGGATGTTTTTAGCGGCAGGGATTGGGAGACTAGTTAGGATCGAGGCAAAGATGAACGGAGCAAAGTACAGAGAGATCCTTAATGATAACTTGCTCCAGAGCGCTCAGGACCTCAGACTGGGGCGAAGGTTCACTTTCCAATAGAACAACGACCCTGATCACACAGCCAAGACAACGCAGGAGTGGCTTCGGGACAAGTCTCTGAATGTCCTTGAGTGGCTCAGCCAGAGCCCGGACTTGAACCCGATCGAACATCTCTGGAGAGACCTGAAAATAGCTGTGCAGCAACGCTCCCCATCCAACCTGACAGAGCTTGAGAGGATCTGCAGAGAAGAATGGGAGAAACTCCCCAAATACAGGTGTTCCAAGCTTGTAGCGTCATACCCAAGAAGACTCAAGGCTGTAATCGCTGCCAAAGGTCCTTCAATAAAGCCCTGAATAAAGGGTCTGAATACTTATGTAAATAATTTTTTATTTATTTTTATATAAATTTGCAAAACATTTCTAAAAAACTATTTTTGCTTTGTCATTATGGGGCATTGTGTGTAGATTGATGAGGGGAAAAAACAATGTAATCACTTTTAGAATAAGGCTGTAACCTAACAAAATGTGGAAAAAGTCAAAGGGTCTGAATACTTTCTGAAGGTACTGTATACAGTACAGTTGAAGTCGGAAGTTTACATACACCTTTGCCAAATACATTTAAACTCAGTTTTTCACAATTCCTGACATTTAATTGTAGTACAAATTCACTGTCTTAGGTCAGTTAGGATCACCACTTTATTTTAAGAATGAAAAATGTCAGAATAATAGTAGAGAGAATTATTTATTTCAGCTTTTATTTCTTTCATCACATTCCCAGTGTGTCAGAGGTTTACATACACTCGATTAGTATTTGGTAGCATTGCCTTTAAATTGTTTAACTTGGGTCAAACGTTTTGGGTAGCCTTCCACAAGCTTCCCACAATAAGTTGGGTGAATGTTGGCCCATTCCTCCTGACAGAGCTGGTGTAACTGAGTCAGGTTTGTAGGCCTCCTTGCTCGCACACGCTATACCTTGACTTTGTTGTCCTTAAGCCATGACCCCAAACTTTGGAAGTATGCTTGAGGTCATTGTCCATTTGGAAGACCCATTTGTGACCAAGCTTTAACTTCCTGACTGTCTTGAGATCTTGCTTCAATATATCCACATAATTTTCCATCCTCATGATGCCATCTATTTTGTGAAGTGCACCAGTCCCTCCTGCAGCAAAGCACCCCACAACATGATGCTGCCACCACCGTGCTTCACGGTTGGGATGCTGTTCATTGGCTTGCAAGCCTCCCCTTTTTTTCCTCATAACAACAGTCATTATGGCCAAACAGTTCTATTTTTGTTTCATGAGACCAGAGGACATTTCTCCAAAAAGTACGATCTTTGTCCCCATGTGCAGTTGCAAACTGTAGTCTGGCTTTTTTATGGCGGTTCTGGAGCAGTGGCTTCTTCCTTGCTCAGCGGCCTTTCAGGTTATGTCAATACAGGACTCGTTTTACTGTGGATATAGATACTTTTGTACCTTTCCTCCAGCATCTTCACAAGGTCCTTTGCTGTTGTTCTGGGATTGATTTGCACTTTTCGCACCAAAGTACGTTAATCTCTAGGAGACAGAACGCGTCTCCTTCCTGAGCGGTATGATGGCTGCGTGGTCCCATGGTGTTTATACCTGCGTACTATTGTTTGTACAGATGAACATGGTACCTTCAGGCATTTGGAAATTGCTCCCAAGGATGAACCACACTTGTGGAGGTCTACAATATTTTTTCTGAGGTCTTGGCTGATTTCTTTTCATTTTCCCATGATGTCAAGCAAAGAGGCACTGAATTTGAAGGTAGGCCTTGAAATATATCCACAGGTACACCTCCAATTGACTCAAATGATGTCAATTAGCCTATCAGAAGTTTCTAAAGCCATGACATCATTTTCTGGAATTTTCCAAGCTGTTCAAAGACACAGTCAACTTAGTGTATGTAAACTTCTGACCCACTGGAATTATGATACAGTAAATTATAAGTGAAATAATCTGTCTGTAAACAATTATTGGAAAAATGTATTGTGTCATGCACAAAGTAGATGTCCTAACCGACTTGCCAAAACTATAGTTTGTTAACAAGAAATTTGTGGAGTGGTTGAAAAACGAGTTTTAATGACTCCAACCTAAGTGTATGTAAACTTCCCACTTCAACTGTATGTAGTAATGTAGTTCCAGAGATTATTTTACCTCTGCGTCAAACCGAGGATCCTGGTAGGCATCACTGATGTTGACGGGCAGACCAGTGGACGCTACCAACTCTGCTATACTGTTGTTGATGAGCCAATCAGAGTAGGAGGACTTCTCCATGCTGTCTTTAAAACTACAGGGACACCCGGACGTGGAGGGAAGGGAAGAGAGAAAGTGAAATACTTGGGTCGTTGTAGTTATTGACATGCAGTGGAGAAGAGGAGGAGAAGGACCATAGTCACATGCATGTTCACTGAGAGGACAAATCTTCCATTGTGGGTCGGATCATTTTGTTCAACCGTTTGTTTGGTTTGTTTGGTCTTTGACCATTAACAACCGTCATCATTATCATCTTAGAAAAGGGATTATTTTTCCCATCTCAAACTCAGGCACATGCACGTCCGCTGTTGTTGTTTCCCTTTCTGCCATGATTTATATTTAATGAATGTCTCATGGATATCAATAAGGCTCTCCAGCACCTTCTGAAGTAATGAAAAGTTAATTGTGTGATTGTCTTCCTCCCCAGTAGACGCCCACACTGCGGGAGAATTGACTCCTTCCTCGACACAGGCTTCCCATTCAGGTTAGGGTGCATCCTTAGCATACTTCTCAGCTAGCGCCTCCTGTGCCGTTCCCCTAACAACACCATGCTGTACATACTTGTTTGTTGACAAGGAACTTTAAAGATACACATAGAGACACTGTGTCCTCTGAAATCTCTCTATCTCCCCCATGTAGATGTAAAACCCACACAGACGCAGTGGGGAGTAAACCTCAGTAGTGTGATCGCTTCTGCCTCCTGTTAGGTGCAGCCAGAGAACCAGCAATGGAAGCACACAGTACCTCAACATTATTCTCCCCAAGGGTATAGAATTTCCCAGGTGCTTTAAAAAGCCTATGCCTTTGACGTCAGATTTATTCACTTAATTAAACACATAAATCTTGCACAATCCCCTACGCAAAAATAACCTTTTGGAATGGCATCATAAACACATATTCCTTTGAACTTGGTGATCATTTCTGTTTACTTTATAACTTGGAATCAGGCTATGGTCATTTGTCTGCCATTATGGGAGAGCAGTGTGCACTTCACATGATAAGAGCAGCACAAATCAAAGGTGATGCGTCTCCTGTCAGAAAAGGCTGAACTGGCCAGCCATGCAGCCTGACATTTCACTGATTACTATATTATTATGCTAAGATGCTTTTTTTAATTACTGCAGTAGTTATCATTGCAGCCTTGAAGTGGGCATGTCTGTTGTAGCCTGCACCGGACTGGAGGATAATTTGTCATCCTTTTGGTGAGGTTTTTCATCCATAAACAACCCACATTGTTTCCAGCCCCTCCACTTCCAGCCCCTCCCCTGCCTCGCGGGGGAGAAAATCTCGAAACCCCAATTAAGGAGGACTTCTACAACATGGCCTTCCCCATTTACAATCCCCATATTACTTCCGCCATATTTAATCTCCACATTTTCTTCCCTTTTTCGAAGATGCTCCACAGAGAAAATAAACAAACCGTTTTCACTGTTTGAGCTTAGAACTAGTCAGATGAGGCTTTGCGCAGACTTCGCAGGTCCGCCGGCGGTGTATGTCTGCAAAGGCGGAGCTGCGATTCTTTGGCGAGAGCCTTGACATCAGGAGCAGAGGGAAATGGGAATATTTGTGTGACAGAATACGAGCTGCACTCACTACGCAGAAGCATGCATGCAGCTCATGCGGAAAGAACTCCTGCTTTCAAAGGGCTGTAAACTGGAGAGATTTTAATCTTTAAATCCATAAATGTCACAAACTCATTTGTCAAATGTGCATTTGTTGGCCAATTAAGCCACGGGTCTTTTGATGAATCTGATAAATATGAAGAGATTTTTTTACAGAGGAGATTCCGTATAGAGTATGAGGTGGTGAAGTGTTCATATGTTAATCAGTAAATCCAGACTGGACAGTGGATTCTTCCATGGAAACGAGTGGATTGTTGGGATGGACAACTGTGCACCAACATTACCTGCTTTCTATGTCTGCACTGCATTTGGGGGACAGCAGTTCGAACGACTTGGTGAATTTCACCACCTGCGGGATGAAAAGAGAAAACCTCACTGGTAGAATTGTTTCAAATGGAAATGTCCCTCCAGCATTTCCTCAGGTGCTGGAGTCACAAACAATTCGTCAAGTACAAAGCACAATACATCAGAAAGATATTAATTCTGTATAGAAATCTAACACTAGTCAGTGAGGAAAGATAGAGAGAGACAGAGAGGGAGAGAGAGAGAAGAGCCTACCGGTGACTCAATGTCCTCCAACAGTTGGACAGAGCAGCGCTCACACTTGAGCAGAGTCTGGGCGCGGTACATAATCTTCCTCACGATCTTCTCCAGGTCTGTCTGCTCCTCAAACAGGTCGTTGACCACCTCCAGGAGCGACTGCAGGTCAAACGTCACAGCACAGACACACGGACATTACTGCTGCTATTAGTCAATGTGCGTCTGGTCAACTAGCCACTGCACAACACATAAGATAACTTTTCAGACGCAAATAATAAATACTCAAAGCCATTTCAATGGTTTCACCTCACAGAGCTAGAATTATAATGGTTTCTAATACATAAGGGGACAGGATAATATCATATGCCACCGTTCCACAATAAAGTAGATCAGACACTTTATCTAAAGCACTACCAACTCAATAAGACACAGCAGAGGGCATAAACCAGTGAGTAATGATGGAGGATCTCTGTATCTCTCTCCCCTCTTCTCGCTGGTCTCTGTTCTCATTATGTTCTCCCCCATCAGAGATCAATGTGGGACAAGCATTAGAGCGTCTCTAGACGCCTCCTGTGAGATTTACACCCTGGACCCTCTCGGCACACTGCTGGTCCCTTCCACCTCCTCCCACCCCCTCCTTCAACAGAGAGGTCCAGGCAGGGCTGTACATGGCTCCCTGATCCCCACTGCAGTGGCAGCAAGTGGGCTCATAAAGATCAATACCCAGCCTCACTAGTGTCAGCAATGGGGAGGAGGTGGGCTGCTCAATGGGGATGTATAGACACCATACTCGGATACTAGTGCACTCTCCAACCCCAACCCTGCCTTGGCTTGTCCCTGCCTGCTTCCCTTACCCGACTCCTGTCATACTCTTTTCTGGAGGCAGCAAAGAGCTGTGCGTTGGTGATGGCAATCCCACAAAAGGGCAGGTACATCTGCAGCACCTGTGGAGACATCACATCAGACAGACAGTCAATAGGTTGGACATACGGACGCTGAGCTCAACACAGGAAGGAAGGGTTCACTGTTCAAAGGACGCCCGGCTTGACACTCAGTGACCAGCCAATAGATTCAGAGGAACAGTTACTGTTCAATAGACCAAGGTCAGGGGGGAAAAGTTAGTTGAAGGTAGGACAGTCAATGTGAGAGCAATAAGCCATATGGTTGGTGAGTTCAAAGTCTTCCAAGTCAGAATATTGATTGCCAGCTGCCTTGTTAGGCTATGGCCACACAGAGACGCATGAACACAAATGAAATTGTATATTTATTCAGCTATTTTTTTATTTAATTTTTTATTTATTTCACCTTTATTTAACCAGGTAGGCAAGTTGAGAACAAGTTCTCATTTACAATTGCGACCTGGCCAAGATAAAGCAAAGCAGTTTGACACATACAACAACACAGAGTTACACATGGAGAAAAACAAACAAACAGTCAATAATACAGTAGAAAAATAAGTCTATATACAATTTGAGCAAATGAGGTGAGATAAGAGAGGTAAAGGCAAAAAAGGCCATGGTGGCGAAGTACATACAATATAGCAAGTAAAACACTGGAATGGTAGATTCGCAGTGGAAGGAAGTGCAAAGTAGAAATAATGGGGTGCAAAGGAGCAAAATAAATAAATAAATAAATACAGTAGGGGAAGAGGTAGTTGTTTGGGCTAAATTATAGATGGGCTATGTACAGGTGCAGTAATTTGTGAGCTGCTCTGACAGCTGGTGCTTAAAGCTAGTGAGGGAGATAAGTGTTTCCAGTTTCAGAGATTTTTGTAGTTCGTTCCAGTCATTGGCAGCAGAGAACTGGAAGGAGAGGCGGCCGAAGGAGGAATTGGCTTTGGGGGTGACCAGTAAGATATACCTGCTGGAGCGCGTGCTACAGGTGGGTGCTGCTATGGTGACCAGCGAGCTGAGATAAGGGGGGACTTTACCTAGCAGGGTCTTTACCTAGATGACCTGGAGCCAGTGGGTATGGCAACGAGTATGAAGCGAGGGCCAGACAACGAGAGCGTACAGGTCGCAGTGGTGGGTAGTATATGGGGCTTTGGTGACAAAACGGATGGCACTGTGATAAACTGCATCTAATTTATTGAGTAGGGTATTGGAGGCTATTTTGTAAATGACATCGCCGAAGTCAAGGATCGGTAGGATGGTCAGTTTTACGAGGGTATGTTTGGCAGCATGAGTGAAGGATGCTTTGTTGCGAAATAGGAAGCCAATTCTAGATTTAATTTTGGATTGGAGATGTTTGATGTGAGTCTGGAAGGAGAGTTTACAGTCTAACCAGACACCTAGGTATTTGTAGTTGTCCACATATTCTAAGTCAGAACCGTCCAGAGTAGTGATACTGGACGGGCAGGCAGGTGCAGGCAGCGATCGGTTGAAGAGCATGCATTTAGTTTTACTTATATTTAAGAGCAGTTGGAGGCCACGGAAGGAGAGTTGTATGGCATTGAAGCTCGTCTGGAGGGTTGTTAACACAGTGTCCAAAGAAGGGCCAGAAGTTGTCCGTATTGGCCAATCATCTCTGTTGTCCATTATCCGTCAACATATGACTACCATTGAAAAACAATTGGCTTAATCTGTCATTTTCTGACCAAAAAATATTGCCTTTATTAAAATTGAGGCCAGTTTTACTCTATAGGGGAATGAAAATACGACATAGCTGTGTGCCCGGTTATATTCTCATACCATGCCCGGGGGAAAAAGCACACCTTTAAAATGGACCTAATATAGAATGGCCTTTCATCAGTGTCATTTAATTGCCAAGACAAATAAATCAATCCAGTTTACATTTCCCTGTTTGACTGAATGGTTTGACCCTTTGCCTCAAGGTGATAACATGAATTGCATAACAGATTTCATGTTCCTCTCCACCTTTTCTTTCTTTCTGTATCACAAAACATGGGTCCACCTGCTTACAGGGCAGGCTAGATGATGTATGACTCTTGATGGCTGGGGTTCATTAGCGTGTTATGAAAATCTAATCAACTCTTCGCTGGCAGAAATCGAACGGCATTCCTTCTGTTGCTGCCAATCCAATATTCTCGACAATGCTCTGAGGCGCATGCATGCACACATAGCCAGGGACTGAGAAGGGGTGTGTGGTACTTTACAGTGTGTTGTGGAGATCGCTGTACTAATCAGACCTACGGTATCTGGGACAGAGTACAGGGCAGGTCTATCTCACAGACCATGGGGCCTTACCTGAGAGACACTTACACCACTGCCCTTTGACAAAGGATCAAGCGCATTTAGAGTCATTTGCTTCACATTGTTTAGTCAAATCACCTCTGTTTTTGGCTGCTGCTTTATACCACGTCAACCAATAACATCCAACGGATGCACTGAGGTTTCAGACCCTTAAGAACAATGGGGAGTTACTCAGCTGTTACCGGTGATTCATCAGATACTGTTACACAGATCATCTCGTTCACCAGCTCTCTTGAGCCTGCGTCAAGGTTACACTGAAGAAAGCTGATGTTTCCCTGTCGGAAACGGTCGGTGCTATTCGGGATGCTTGGGACGTCCCTACCCTAAAACCCTAACCTGAAACCCTGCCCTTACCCATAATCCTTACCTAACCTGAACCTTAACCATTTTAAAATGTCAATTTCAATGTCCCAAGGAGCACGGACCATCATGAGATCCGTGGGCATATCGGAAGATCATCAGAGGGAGTAATCGTGGCACTTCTCACGACCGACAACTACAGACAGCCTACTGTAAGACAGACAACCCATTTCCAAGTTTGGGACTTTATTTGTGTCAGACGTACAACTATGTCTATGTATAATGCTGGCTATGGTTTATTGTACACATTTCCCTTTAGGACTAAAGCAGCTTACCATCTCTATCAATCACCTCACCTCTGTATCTCCCGCCGGTCACTACCTTACCACATACGCTCAAGTAAAGGGACACACACGCTCAAGTAAAGCATAGGTTGCAGCAGGTCCATTATACTACAAGGCTGCATTACAAATAAGACGCTTCAGCACATAGAGGCCAAAGGGTTGACCAGTAAAGATGTGGTTTAATAATGAAACTGACTAAGGCCTTGGGGACTCGCTACTAATGTAGGAGAAGCCAAGAGGACGCGACGGCGTTGCAGTAGGCTACTGTACACCTACGCCTGGCTCTTAATTAATTTGTTAGCTACACAAGCTGTTTACAGTAGCTAGTTGAGCTAGCTAAGGATCGTAGTCAGTCTATTCAGAGATGTTATGCCATTGAGCCCACTGTTGCTGTGCCAAGAGTCTTGCCGTGTTGCGTCTATTCTCCCCTGCGTACAGCAGTCGGTCTCCCGTTTCCCTCTGATGTCACTAGGGTTCTCTAACTTGCGTCAGCAGTGCATGTAGCACTTTCCAAATGCATTTAGCTGTGATTGCTCTTTATGAAGGTGGCATCAATTATTGATGTAAGAGGAATCCACACTGAGACAAATTCTCACCATGCAGCTGGCTCTTATTATTCAATTTGACCATGAATAATTCCAGACACTTCACAGATCAGGTGAAGATGAATGATCTCGTTTCCTGGGGGTCTTATGCGTGGCTCTGGAAGCTATCAGGGCGGGTTCACAACCCTTTATATGCCTTTATTGACTATGGAGCTACGTTTTCACAGAACACTTTAACAGCACTGAGTGGCTCTAACTTCATGCAGACCACTACTGATTGGGTAAAACAAGTCTTCTAATGCCACCACATGATGTCGAATGGTGCTGATTAACTGAAGACGATGTAGGGCGAGGAAACAACTGAAGCCATTCCTTTTCAAAGGAAGACAAGCGAAATGGTCGGGGGACCGTTGGTCGCGCTGTATATAATGACAAGATGGTCTAGTCTCCGGCCTAACAATGGGAGTTGTTGTCGCAAAGGCTGGAAGGCAGCCGATCTGCTTATCGGTCTGCTTAACGCTGTATTCACATTTTGACAGGAGTGGACCCTCTCGCTTCACCTCTTCCTCTCTCAGCTTTCCCCAACTTAGTTAACATGCACTGGCAAGACAAATATGTTTGAATTCTGTTTCAAGTATGAAGATCTTTTATATAACTAGTACCTAATTACTAATTCAGAAATACAATCAAATTCTACCACTTACATGGTTGGAAACAATTCAAGATTAACCAATGTTGTAGAGAGTACATAAAAAAAGAAAAAGGCATTAAAAAAACCATTGAAACAACAGTAAGTGTTGCATCAGCACAGTAATGTCAAGATAGGTTATGTGTGAAAAGACATTGAACTACAATATATTGCTCCTGCGACATATTCTCCAGAAGTGCTTTGGCTATAAAGTGCTCTGGTTCTTTATAGAGCTTAATTCCAGTAGAGGATTGAGAGCCTTTAAATCGTGGTGACTATTATGGTGTCCTTGTGTTCTGCAGACTACAGTTCCATCTGCAAGCTGAGAAATGGTGCGGACTAAAAGAAAATTGGAGGACAGGGGTATGTGGACTAAAAACAAAACTTTATCAATGGTACGGCATGTCGTGTGACTTTACATGATCAAATACACAGAGATATTTTGTCACATTAATACCTGACAGTCATTGTAGTGTATGCTCTGTATCATCCACCTCTAGATCAATATCAACACACTGTGTTACTACAGTATTACCACGAAAAATATTTATCCCAAATTCACATTTGAGATTTTAATGAGACCTTCAACATTTGTAGAGTTTTTACAAACCTCATGCCAAACAGCTACCCTTGAAGATCACACTGCAGTGATCCCTGAATCAGGGAAAATCCCCCCATGGGTAACAGGGTGAATCAACAGCAGAGAAAGAGGGCATTTGATGAAAGGTTACAGGCCCAGTCCTCCATAATGATCATCACTTCAAGCCCAAATTGGCACTAATTACTCTGATTTGCTCCAAGGGTCTGGCCTTCTCGGGAGCGAGCTACACTACATCATTTCAACATCAGTTCAACATGAGTGCAGCCAATCAAAAGAGCCAAGCACCATTTCCTGCTCTGTGTCACTGAGGGCTGTCCAACGAAGCATGGTCGGTCGAGGTCATAGAGAATGATAGAGGCCTCTAGTGGCCAAAAGGCTGTTTTAGCATGGACAGCGCCATTAAGAGTTTCCACCATGCCTCCGACATTTTAAATTAGTCAAAGTAGACAACTGGGGGGGGGGGGGGGGGGGGAATTCCTATGGGTGGTAGCCTCACTGGCGATGCCCATGCTGTCACTGACATTATAATAGCAAAGATAGAAAGATGAGTCTTCTATCTATCTCTATGGTCGAGCTGCACCGCCCAGCCCTCTTGACAGCTGTCAGCCAGGGGAACGAGTCAGCACTGCGCATCTCACTTGATGCTAGCCCATTTTCAATCTCTCTCTAGCTCATACTGTTATCCCCATTTGCTTCAAGATGTCCACTATCATCCCTGTGCCCAAGAAAGGGAAAGTGAACTGAATAACTACTGACCTGTAGCACTCATTTCCGTCATCATGAAATGCTTTGAGAGGCTAGTCATAGACCACATCACCTCCTCCCAACGTACCATTGGGTGCACACTGCCTGCCCTCCAGGACACCTACAACACCAGGTGTCGCAGGAAGGCCAAGAAGATGAGCCTTCCCTGTAGCTCAGTTGGTAGAGCATGGTGTTTGCAACACCAGGGTTGTGGGTTCGATTCCCACGGGGGGCCAGCACAAAAAAAAAATGTATGAAATTGTATGAAATGTATGTATTCACTACTGTAAGTCGCTCTGGATAAGAGCGTCTGCTAAATGACTAAAATGTAAAAATGTAATGTAAGATCATCAGGGACCTCTGCCACATCATGCTGAATAGCCACTACCAGTTGAGGAAGATAAACTCCTCGGTATATCATTGGATGGTCAATTATCATGGTCAAGTCATATTGACAAAGTTGTTGTGAAGATGGGGAGGGGTATATCTGTTCGAAAAAGATGTTCTGTGTTTTTGTCACAAAAACCAAATGTACTAGTTGTTCGGGCTCTGGTCTTGTCCCATCTTGATTACTGTCTGGCTCAGAACAGAGCAGCACGACTTGCCCTTAACTGCACATACAGAACTAACATCAACAACATGCATGCCAGTCTTTCCTGGTTTGAGGGTTGACGAGAGAGTAACTGCTTCTCCATGTTTTTATGAGAAACGTTACTGTGAAGAAAAATCCAGATTGTCTGCATAATCAAATAACATTCAGCTCAGACACCCATACATACCCTACAGGACATGCCACCAGGGGTCTCTTCACAGTCCCCAACTTCAAAACAAATTCACGGCGACGCACAGTTTAATACAGAGCCATGATCACATGGAACTCCCTTCCATCTCCAATTACTCAAGCAAACAGTAGAATGACCTTTAAAAACAACTAATGGAATGGCAGGGACTGTGAGGACACACACACACACACACACACTCTAACACACACATCATTTTTTTGGTTGTATTGTTTCTTTATTTTTTAGTTGCATTGTTTTGTATATCGTTGTATTTTCAATTTGCGTGTCTGTCCTCGTGTATCAGTGTTTTGTTAATTGTGGTGTTTTGTGTTTTTTATGGACCCCAGGAAGAGTAGCTACTGCTTCTGCAAAAGCTAATGGGGATACAGGTAAAGAAATAAACAAATGTCTCAGCATCATTCTATTAGGCCATGTCTCAACGCCCAAACACTAGCCATATCCTGGCAAGACTGATGACACGGTTACCAGACAGCCTCAATCATTTCATTGGGGTCTTTAATTTAAATGTCCTTTAGCCAGGGCAGGGGGCAGGGGACAGGAAAGGAAAAGGTGTATGGTGACAGTACAGGCATGCAGCCCAGCCCCCAACAATGTACATCCTCCCCACTGTGGTACATAGACATAATAA
Organism: Salmo trutta; assembly: GCF_901001165.1. Classification (NCBI taxonomy): domain Eukaryota; kingdom Metazoa; phylum Chordata; class Actinopteri; order Salmoniformes; family Salmonidae; genus Salmo; species Salmo trutta. The sequence goes on from NC_042980.1 coordinate 15,529,525, forward strand.
GGCTCCTACTCCAACGTGATCAGCATTGAACCCATGGTAAACTATCAGCTGTATTGGTCAGCAATAGAGGACTTTATTGTCTGATTTACTGTCTTATTATCGCCTCACTTAATCTCAGTTATCATACAGGCCGGGACTCTATTTCAGCAATGTGTGAGGTATGATTATAGTTAATTGTACTTGAATACCAAATTGAAATGGTCTAATCATCGGCCATACAGGTTGGTCTTTCCCTCCAGAAAGAGAGAAAGAGACAATGCTGGTAACCTCAGTCCAGGATTGTATTTATTTACATTTTTCAAATGTTAATTTTGGAACATTTCAGATGGGACCTTGGCTCCAATGAGAAATGGTGTTCCCTCATCCTTCTCTACAAATGTACAGTGGTGAAATTGGGCGAAAGTGGTTATTACAGTATTACAGTAACTCAATTGCACAGGGAACGTGGCAGAGCCATGCCAAAAACTTGAGAATGTGGGAATAGACGTTGTTTGGCTGCCAATACCATTTCAATTGTTGCAGCTCAGTCACCTGACAGGTGTATAAACAGGTATACAGACAGCACACTTTTCGACAGACAGGGGAGCGCAATCCAGCAGTGTTCAATTAGCTCATTTTACACAATAACATTTGAAATGATCTTTGAAACAGTAATATTATAGTATAGTATCATGCAAAACAAAATAATAACGCAAGGGCCAGACACTGCACCGTGGGGTCAAGTTATTTGCGTCTGAGAAATTCTATTGGTGTATTTATCCAATAAAGATAATGAGAAAACACAATTAAGCATAAATTATCCAAGCTACCCTAAGTACTCTAATCCTGTAGGGTATCAACATAACACAATTTACAGAGCGTGGCATTTGAAAACAAAGACATATAATATGTTTATCTATAGTAATATATTAAATGAGCGTGCAGTATGTTGGTGATAAGCACTTATTTACAACAACAGATGGTGGGGGGGGTCTACACAAAATTAAACATTTGCAGCAAAAATGAATAGTCTGTTTGAAAGGGTGCACTTCATACATTTAATTCTACAAGGTCTTTCAATTAAAGCATTACTGCATTGTAGCATGCAGCTTCCTCCGTCCTCAAATGCCAACATAGGATTTCATTACTAATTCAGTTGTAACCATCCTGTGCATTGGTGTGATGCTAATGCAATGTGAAACGTGCTGAAAACACAGTGAAGAGACTGTGTTAGTCCCTCCACCCATTATACACAGTGGGACAACTCTAAACCTTTAATAAGTGCATTCTACCTACCATAACACATCTGAAAGACAAAACCTACAACAACAAAAATTGTGCTGGGTTTCATTTTGATTTTCAAAGAGTCCTCTGCGTTTAGCTTTATGCAGTTGTTGTTTTTCTGAAGCTAGCCAGGCTAAGAGATGCACTGATGAAGGAAGACAACATGTGCCTTGGAAATCTACCCTGCACAACTGTGAGACACGTCACAGGGCTGCCTGCCTCTGCCTGGCCGTGGAAGGGTTTGAAGTGCGTAAGTACAGAGCGCCAGTGCAGGCTCGTTATGCCTCTAGCTGAGACTGGCTAGCGAGCTAAATGAATAACTGTGCCAAATAACAGCTCATTAGAAATCAGCAGATCCCATCAGGAAGATCAATGTGAGACGCCAGCCCCTTCCTACCACACTGGATCTACCTTATTCTTTTTTTCCTTCATGCAGAGACGATTGTGTCTTTGTCTTGGGTGCAAATGTCAACTCAGCTCATCTGCTTACAGCGTGAGTCAATTCAGAATGTAAGACATGTCAGTAAAACTCACTAACACTTGTGTGTATCCACTAACAGCCTACTACTTACTGTATAACCCCAGTGTTTAGTCACTTTGGCTAATACGTACCTATTAATGTGGTGGCAAGGAGTCAAAGTTTCTTGTATTTCCATTGTAAATGTCATCTAGTACTAGAAGACAGTGTAGTTGCAAGCGCCTCTGTGAACGTTTCAATTCTACACTGAATGTCATTGGTATTTGGATTCATTCACTGTGACAGAATCACTAAATACTACAAACTGGGTGTCTTCTATTTATAAACAACTTCCATAAATGTGTCTTATGGCGGTCCAAGATAATGAAAGACACTTTTTCGACCTTTGAGTAGAAGCATGGCAGGCTAAGCCCCCGTTGCTGGGGGTTTATTGTTAGAAAGATAAATGATGGGGAAAGCCAATTAGTTTTGCTCACAGACATTAATGCTTAGGTAATTATAAAGTACATGACCAATCAGTCTCCACTGCTTTACAGCGTGGACAGACAGCCATAAGGAAGACACCGCTGGCCCTGCACCTTTGCAAGCCTTGCAAACCCCACAGCTATAGACCGTATCACTGAAAAAAAATGTGCCACTTGTGCTCTAATGCAGGACAATGATAACGTTACCTAACCGATGTGAACATCTGTTTGGACTACAAAACTCTTATCTCTGCCTGAAATGCACAGGTCAGTATTTTGTAAAGGCATAATAATGGTATATATTCCCCCTGGCCTTACCTCTCATTTAGTCGTTACCAACGGAATGAGAGCAGCTTAATTAAGAATGGCTTAGATGGATTTCATGTATTTTTTTCTATCCATTTCATGTGATTCACAGACAAGAAATCGTCAATGGTCTCGATAAGTGGTCTTAATAATATGGTCCACATATCACTCTGTGTTCTGCCTCAGTAACTTAATTGTTTCTGGGATCCTATAAAAAAAGGATGTGGGCTGTTCCAGAGACGATGGAGGCATGTCTTTTTACACATGAGATAAAACAGAAGTCTATATCTGACATGTCAGGAGCATTACATGTGTGGACTCTCTCAGAACGAGGGGACAATGGAAGGCTGGAACGTGCGACAGATGAAAGGGGAGAAACAGAGACCTACACTGAGAAATTCAGCACAAGCAATTGGCATTCGTCTAACACTCCTGTTAAAGTAGTTCAAGACGGAATATTTTGAGTTGTTCAATGGTAATGAAATAGTTGAGTGTTGTTACTAGTGTAATAACAGTGTTACTACAGAGGTATAACATGTTATAAAGTATTCCCTATCAAACAATCAAACTGCAAAAAATGTATTGCCTTGAAATGGTAATTGGTAGTTGTATCCCACTGGAGAAAATGACTTACTGGTTGAGGAAGTCAGAGACATTTTATAGAATTTGGCAACCCTTTATTGATTTTATGGAGAATCTCCCCGACAACACATTGATTCCATCTAATCCACAGGTCATTTTGCACACTCAATGTACAATATGTAGCCTACATATGATCTAATTAAGCAATAAGGCCCGAGGAGGTGTGGTAAATGGCCAACATACCACAGCTAAGAGCTGTTCTTCAACACGACGCAATGTGGAGTGCCTGGATACAGAACTTAGCCGTGGTATATTGGCCATATACCACAAACCCCTGAGGTACCTAATTGCTTTTATAAACTGGTTACCAATGTAACTATAACAGTAAAAATAAATGTTTTGTCATATTTATTTATTATTTAACCTTTATTTAACTAGGCAAGTCAGTTAAGAACACATTCTTATTTACAATGAAGGCCTACCCTGGCCAAACCCGGACGACACTGGGCCAATTGTGCGCTGCCTGGATTCGAACCAGGGACTGTAGTGACGCCTCTTGCACTGAGATGCAGTGCCTCAGACCGTTGCGCCACTCAGGAGCCCATATCCCTGGTATACGGTCTGATATACAATGGCTTTCAACCAATCAGCATTCAGGGCTTGAACCACCCAGTTTATAATGTTCCTAATCATTTTTTATTAATACATTTGGCTGTTAGTTGTCTTGTAAGGAGGCTATTGTCACTTTGTTATATTGTTGTCTAATGTCTTTTCATTTCTGTTTTGAATGTTGTTCTTGACTGGAAAATGTAAGAAAAAAATAACAGTCAAATTGCAGTTACCTTCTCATCGTCTTGAGTGAAGAGAGCCCCTCCTGGACTCTTGTTGATGGCCTGGGCTACTCCAATGATCTCCCCATCACTGTTGTGAATGGGCATACAGAGGAGGGACTTGGTCTTGTATCCTGACAGCTTGTCAATCTCATCACTGAAACGACGGTCCTACAATCCATGGAAGATGGAAGGACATAAGCACATAACATGTATTAGTAAATTGATGTTTTAAGGCAGATAAAAAGTGTACGACTCAACATCATCACTTCCGGTGAGATCCCGTGATCAGGCCCTAACTCATTGTGGAGTGTTGACATTGTGTTGCATGCAAAAATACTGTGGGAAAAACTGGTCTTCAACCATGAATGGATATGTCAACCTAAGCACCCTGCCTGACTATACCTTTAATATGGTTTTGTGTTTGATTTGCAAATCTTCAAGTGCGAATGAAAGCAAGATAGTTTGTCTTGGCACACACCACACTAACTTCAAGAATATATTTGCATGAGTTGTGCATTCAATGTCTGCAGACTGGATTGTAAATCAATGGATCAAGACTACTTCAAATAAAATCAGCGTTAGGTCCTGGGGCCACTGGGGAGTCAGCTTGGCAATAGTCCACATCATCCCTGGTGGCTGGTGCAGCATCACATCACCACTGAACTATAAACATGCACTTCTCCATTTCATTACAGTAGGCTTTCTTTACTTCATGTGGTGAGATCAATTTTCTGTTGATTAATCAAGAGTCATCGGTCATCGTAGGCTTGTGTGTATGGTGATAGATGAGGTGAGGATGCAAATTAATCAATTATCATTCTGATGCAAATGCGAAGATGTGTGTTGATGTGCCACGTGATCTCATCTGTTGCACACAGACAAACAAACACAA